>NW_005871081.1:4511627-4914176 GCF_000147115.1 Myotis lucifugus
ATAAGTGCCCACAGATACAGAAGTTACCCACACTGATTAGGCCTTGGGGGAAAGACTCTAGATCACTTGCAAAATCTATGATAATTTTGAGGTTAGAAAGTAGATTGTATCAATAGGGAGAAAGAGATGGTGATTCGGGTGCAAGGTTTTGTGCTTTAAAATAGACAGGGTTTGTTGTTGTCACTTGGGTTTGTTCTTACAGTTGGAGAAGTGAAGAAGTTGTGATATGATAGAAGCAATGGGGAGCCAGGAAAACACCAATGCCTTGCTCTGTGTCTGAAGTACATGATGTGTGAGAAAATACACAAAAACTATTTGTGGACTACTGGGGAGGTTATGGTCCCAGGTGAGAACCAGGTAATAACGCAAAAAGCTGGAGAGAACAGGAGAAAACAACTGAGGACACAAGGCAGGAGCATTAAAGAAAGCTTTGGGAGGTGGATAGAAGTTGGAAACCTGGGCACAAAGGACGTGGCAACTACTAAGGGAAGGAGAAAATGACTAGAGCTTCCTTAAGGCACTGACCAATGAAGACAAGGAAGAGAAGTGCAGTGGGTTTTGGTTGCAACAGACTGATTTGGGTGGACACTGGGCTTGGTATGTCTTTAAGTCACAGGGGGGTGGGGGTGCTGGGGAAAGTCATACTTTCACCTATAATGCTCTGAATTGGCACAACTCCCAAATTTTCAAAATGTTAATTTATGATGTCTACACTAATAAAAGACAAAGATGCTAATTGACCGTACCTTTGTTACGCCCACCAGCCAATCAAAAGAGTATGCAAATTAACCCAACAAAGATGGCCGTTAAATTTGCATATTGCAGGTAGGGCAGGCAGCGCCAGAAGCCACCCATGGGATCCAGGCTGCAGATCAGGGACCGGGGAGGCAGGGTGGACACGGCCAGACACAACCTGGGGAGGCAGAGCTGGCGATCACCCCGACCAGAAGCCTGAGGCCTGGGCAGGGGCAGAGCCTCCGATCGCACAGGGCTGGGGGTCCCCTGCCCAGGCCTAATGCCCGGCCTAAGGCCTTAGGCCTGGGCAGGGGCTGAGCCAGGGATCAGTGTGAACTACAGAAGAAATACCTTTTCTGACAGCTCATTGGCTAAGCTCCCTGTATGCCACTGGTAATATTCTTAGTAACTTGGGTAATAAGAATCCAAGAAAGTGATGTAGGGTTTTTCCACCTCACTCCTGGAGAAAAAAACGAAGGTCTGCTGCTGGAGGGGCTAAGAAATATCATATCCTGCCCTAGCCAGTTTGGCTCAGTAGATAATGCCTCGGCCTGCCTACCACAGGGTCTGGGTTCAATTCCGACCAAAGGCATGTACCTAGATTGCAGGCTCTTCCATGGCTGGGGCCCAGGTCAGCGCTCATGCAGGAGGCAACCAATCAAAGTGTTCCTCTCACTTTGATGTTTCTCTCTGTCTTTTCCTTTCTCTTCCACATTCTCTAAAAATCAATGAAAACATATCCTCAGGTGAGGATAAAAAAAATAATAAAGAAATGTCATATTCTATGAAAGACACATCTTGAAAATGCCTAAATAAAGTTGTCATTTTTTCATGGTGAAGGGGCTGGAGTCCGTGTTGATGAAAACACCTTGGTGGCTGCGGTGACTGGCAGTGGCTTTAGCAGCAGGGTGATGGGGTTGGTGCCTTCCCCTGATCAGCCCGGTCACCTCCCACAAAGGGAGGCCAGACTGCGGCTTAGGCCTGCTCCCCAAGGGGAGCAGGGAGCGGGCCTAAGCTGTCAGTAGGACATCCCCTGAGGGCTCCCAGTATGTGAGAGGGGGCAGGCTGGGCTGAGAGACAACCACCCCCAGAAAAGTGGGCCCCTAGTTTTCTAATAATATAAGACAAAGTAAAATAATCATGGAGGAAAGGGACATAAGAAAAGGCTCAGCTAGAAAACTAGAAAGTCAATTGAAGAAAACAGTGATTCAAATTATCCAAGTAAAATGAAAGGGATGATATCAAAATATGGGTATTTAAGAGAAGTATGGAACTGACTATTAAACTGAGAGCAGAAAGTATATTATTGACTTTAATGACAGCAGAGAACAAATGGAAAAGTCAAAGGTAATGATCAGTATATCAATCCACCTTTTATTTGTGGGTATGAGAGTTAATAACGTATACCCATGGTGTTTTCATTTTATTTGGGATTAAATCAAAGAGTATCAATGATTTAAATTTAAGACAGTGACAGAAAGATAATCAGGAAAACAACCATTTGTAGCAAATACCTCTTACAAGGAAACTCAAAGTCAAAGGTGATGCAAAGATTAGCAAGTCTGAAAAAAAAGACTCGGGAAACTATGCAGGATGAAGGAGCTAAAAGGTATTTCTGTGGAGAGGACTCTTCTATAATAGCTCTATTTTATCAGCATTATGCTTAAGGAAATTAGCAAACGCCCAAACATTAGTACCAGAAAAACAATCATTAGATGCAGCAGGAGCCATTGTGGTATTTGCAAAGACCCATAAATATCCCCAAGTGCCATTAGTGTGACAGTGTAGGGGATGAGCACAGGTTGTTCTGACGAATAGATGCATATTCCAGACACGCTAAATTGGTTCCAGAATATATCATCAAGGGACACCAGATGACACTGGAGACAGGGGAACTCAAAACAATATAGAGCAAATCATAAGAAAGATGCGGTGCAATTAAAGCTAATGGTCAGAGGTGTCAAAGGGCACAGAGGGGTTCAGTGGGACCAGGGAAAAGAGAAGAATGACAACACTGTGTTCGAGATGCGCATAGGTCACCGCAGACAATGCAAGGACACAGAGAAGAGCCAGACTCAAATTATGATGCATAGAAAATCAATTCTAAGTTATGCAATAATGGAGATAAATGGCCTGAAACAAGATTTATAGTTATCAGCAATACTAACAACAAATTGTAGCCATTGTTAGAAGTTTATCTTTTGATCTTGAGGGAAACAAGAATTTGTAAATACACATTAAACCAAATCAGCAAAAAATTTCTGTCTTTAGAGTTTCCCAAAAAATTTATACGTGCACTTTAAATAATTATAAAGGCAGTGTTTGTGAAAATACATTTCATTTTCAAAACTGAGCTTTCAGCTGTTAAAGTGTGCATAAAATTTTGGGGACACCAAATATAAACGGAGAGAGAGAGAGAGAGAGAGAGAGAGAGAGAGAGAGAGAGAGACAGCCTACCATTAAATTCCCTTCAATAAACATTAGTGAAGACCAACTAATGCCAGGCACTGGGCTGGGAATTGGAGACATAAAGGCAAATACGAGACACTGAGTCTGCAGTAGAGACAGAAAAGGACCATGAAAACATCAAATTATTTTATAATATATAAGCAATTGTGTGTGTTAGATGCAGAGTATTCACATGTTATCGTGTAAGGGTTATGGCCATTTAATTTCCATAAATGCTTGGTATTTTAAAAACAGTTTACAGGAATATGAGACATTTTAACAGGAGAAAGGCAAAGGAAGAGGGTCATGGAGTGGCAGACACGCTGTGATCAGGGCCCTACATGGTGTTTTATCTCGGTGTCTTGGTGAAGGAGAAAGTTCAAAGAGGCAAAAGCAGGTCTCAGTAGGTCATGGCAAGCTTGTGTGTCAGGCAGGGAAGAGAGACTGTCTCCAGGCAATGGAGTCAGTGAAGGGACACACCAGAGGGAGCGCTGTGTTTTGAAGGCTCATTCTGGTGGCAATGTCGCTGGCCGACTGAACAGATGCAAGACTAACATGAGCTACCTCACCAGCTGGGGATGGGGAAGGCTGGACGTAAGAAGTGCTTCTGCGTTTCTCTGATATTAATATAAGAGCTACAAACTATTAATTACTCCCTGTATGCTAACTGCTCCACCTGCAGTCTCTCATTCCCTCTTTATTAGAATCTAATGTCTCTGTTACAGACCTGGAATTCTCCCTGAAGCTCAGACCCCTATCAGTCTTAGCCCCAGAGAGGCTATAAAACCCACCCTCTTTAAATCACATGTACTTGAGAGAATGTTTCTCCTGAAAATCTGTAACACTGTAAATTAATCTGAAAGTCTGTAAATAAATTTTCTTTGGTGAGGAAAGCCGCCATACCTGTTCCCATAACTTCCACCTTATGTCTCAGTCTGGACCACAAACCATTTCTTGCTGAAACAGTGTCTTGAGTTGACCCTTTCCACAGCACATGGTAGCAGCTTATTGTGCCTCTAGCTGGGGTCCCGACGTGCAGGGTGTCCTGTATCTCTTGATCGTCAGTTCTCAGCAAGTGCCTGGCACACAGTACACTCAATTATTGGTTGAATGAATAAGGCCATCTTCTCTAAATGGCTGTTCCGCCCTGTAAAAGGACGTTTGTAACGGCCACATTCATAGCTAAGGTAGTGGTTTTGGCTCTCAAGAGTTAATGTCCCCTCATCAAAGGACAAGCTTTGCCTAGAGGATAATAGTAGATGCTGCCTTCATGGAAGGGGCCTGACAACCAAGCTTTTAACTAGTGAGTGATAAAGAAATAAACTAGTACAGCTCTTTACTCATTAATCTTTTATACCTAGCATGATCATTAAATAGACTCACAAAGAACACTGCACAAAATGCACTGAAAGACTACTTCTAAATGCTTAAGTAAATGTTAACTTTTCCTCCTTTGCCTACTCTAGCTTCATGTAATCGTTGGGGTTTTTCCTATCCCTCCTTAGAAAGCATCTGCCCTAACCAGGTGTGAAGTTGGATTTTCGAGTCATATCCCTTCCAGTACTCACATGCATTTTCGGAACCTGAGCCATGGGACATGAGACCCAACTTGTTATCTCAGGCCATTGCAGCTCCTTACATCTGTCAAGGTTTCCACATCACCCACCCTGGATCCGTTCAGCAATTGAGGCCACCTGTGCTAATTAAATGGGAGGTCTCTCAGTGGACTTGTCCTTATCATTCTAGAATGTGTTTTCTCTTTCCTCTGATCTCTTGGCTCCACTCTCTACTAGGGACCCAAACAGGCAGGAAGCAATTAAGGTAACAAGAAACCACTCTGCTTTTTATCTAGAAGACCCCTCCACACCTGACTGCCTCCGGGGATTTTCTGTACTCACTGCCTCTTTTTTGTTTGTTTGTTTTTTCTTTTTAAGACATTTCTCTCCATGTTTTCCCCTCTTTCCTGATCAAATCTTTATTTTCCAAGCAATGCCTTTTCTTATTAACTCTCTTATAATCTTTAAGTTTTACTTACTCAGAGAAAAGGACTATATCATATTACACAGAACAGAAGTTTCTAAAACCAAACCTAAAAAGGATTTAAATTCCAGGTAATTTATTCTTTATTCTATTTTTCACCTAATCATCTGACCTACCTCTTGGGTAAATAAGATTCCCATCATTTACTCATTAAAGCAGATACATTTCAAATGAGTTCAACTGCATTTCTATTTTTTAATTCAATTTATTCGAACGAAAACAACAGTAATAAAAACAGTTCACCCATCAACCACATCTCTAAATATATTTTCCCAGCTGACTGACAGAGGGAAATCAGCATCACCCTAATGAGAAGCTGGGAGTCCTAAAGTAGGAGGCTATCCTCACTGTGCTGCTTGCTCAGCTTGGGGACAACGGATCTCAGTCTCCCCTACGCATTTGCATGGTAAATTATGCAGCCAGAGCATAGCAAGAAATCATAGCTTCTTTTTTTTTCTTCTTGTCCCTCTCCATATACAAAATAGATGCTAGTGGAACAAAGGATGGGACTGATGTCTGATAATGACAAAGAAGCCCCATAGCAGAGGAAAACCCCAAATCCTACTGTCATCAGAACATTACTCATCACCCTCGTAGGACATTCTTGCCAATTCCATCCACAAAAGTGCTACTGCTTCTAATTGTCGTCTCCTGGGGTTTTCTACTTCTTACCCCACACCTATTCCAAACACTGGAATTTAGTGAGCAATGTTTATGCCCCAAGGACTCTGAATTTCCTAGACTTAATGACATCACACCATTGGAATGTTTATGTTATGCAACCAGTCAATAGAAAAAGATCTGAAGGACTTCCAGGAGCACTCCCCACCTTCCAAACTATTTCTTACAGATTCTCTCCCTGGATGGCTGAGTGCTCTGAGAAATGCCTGAGGAAACTATATCCCTTCTATTTTACAGAGAAAGCAAGAATTGACATCCTCAATAGCCATATTCAAATGATTACTGTGATACAGCATTAAAAACATGTAATTTGACTGGGCTGATGTGGCTCAGTGGTTGAGCATTGACTTATGAACCAGGAAGTCACCGTTAGATTCCTGGTCAGGGCACATGCCCGGTTTGCAAGCTTGATCCCTAGTAGGGGGTGTGCAGGCAGCTGATTAATGATTCTCTTTCATCATTGATGTTTCTCTTTCTCTCTCTCTCTCTCTCTCTCTCTCTCTCTCTCTCTCTCTCTCTCCCTCTCTCTCTTCCTCTCATGTCATTTAAAATCAGAAAACCTGTATTTTAAGTTTGGTTCTTGTACTCATCCCAGCTTGCATATTAGAATCATCTAGGAAACTCTACAAACAAATAATAATGCTAAGCCACCTCCAGACACTTTGATTTAATTCATCTAAGATGAGTCCTGGACATGGGCATCACTGAATGGCTTCCCTGATCATTCTAATGTGTACACCATCTGAGAAGGCATAACACACATGCACACGCACACACATCTGTGAGACTCGGAAGACAAGCACTTTTTTGAGTAGGGTTTTTCATTTGCAAAATAAGCGTTGTAATTTCTTACTTAACTTTACAAAGTACTATGAAGATTAAACATTATACTATTGGGAAGCACTTTGTAAAATATACATCACTGAGTTTAAAATATTTTTATAATAATAATTCCAGGTAATTTGTTGACTTACTAACTCATGCTCATTCTTTATTCTATAGCTACTATAGCTTCCCATCCCAACAAGTTAGCAAGGTCTTTGTATGTACATGTATATGTGTGCCTGTGCATATGTGTGTGATTTTTAGGGACAAAACTGAAGTTTTCAGGAATTCAAAGGCCTCTCCAACCCAGGCTGTTTGGAAGATCCTAGATTCCTGGGAAGGCTGGAGGTCAGGGAACTAGGATGTTTAAACACAGCTTCCTCAGACCTGCCAGTGCCCACACTTTGGAAGAATGGGTTTAGGTTTGGAGTGAGGGCCAGAGAGTGCAGCAATACCTCCCAAGCCTGTCTGGAACAGTGTTCATAGCCCGATACCTCAGCACTGCAAAGTAGAGGCCCAACCTGTAGGATAGAAGCCAGGGAATGTGACCCTGACAGATACAGCCTCAGGGGCTTGCCCAGCTGCTCACTGGAGCTGCAGGACTCACACTGGCTGCTGGAATCATTGTGATTAGAATTCACATTTCTACCAGGTTGGAGGGATCCTAGAGCAGGTATTTTTGAGTTATAGAAATGAAGAAGTATAACTATGTATTATGCAATGCTGATATTATATTAAATATTAAATTCCAGAGCTAATAGTTATCCATTTAACAAAAGTTTAACAAGACCCATCATGTACCTCATAGCTACTATATTAGTTTCTAGGGATAGCCTTTAAACTCAACAAAATAGGTTAGGGATAATAATAATAATAAAATTGGTAATAATATTAATACACTTGTCCTCCCCACCCCCCACACCCAAAGGGGCAAAGCTCAAATGACATAGTATTTTTGAAAGTCAAAATCTGTACTGTCATCAGTATGAACTAAGCGATTGTGGCTATGCCATAGCTAGATACACATGAGTTGGGCAGAATCAAATTCAATAACTTTTAAGTAGCTATAAAATGAATCTGAGGAAAATTCAGAATACTAAACAGTAAATGCTGTTCAGTATTAATCATTGCTTGATTCCAAACTGTGGGTCAAATAGCTGGGTCATGGTTTCAGGCTTAAATCAGAGCTGATAACCAGGGAAGTTGCAAATTCAAATCAAAGTGATATCCATCCCACTTGTAGGTTTTGGACTTGGAGCCCAGTTTGACCAAGAGACTATAAAAGAAAGCTCAATATGCCTCCCACAGTTTTGAGAAAAATTGCCCTGGATATCTACCACTCTTAGATCTCACATACTCCAGCCCAAATCTCTGAATACACAAAGCTCAACCTTTTAATGATGTAATCCAATTTACTTGGAATAGAAAATTATTTCCATAAAGAATGAAGAGGTGGCTATAAATAACCTAGAAAGTTTTAGAGTTCAGTTTATTGATGACATAAATCAGATTTATAGTAAGAAGACTTTTGTGTTAAGTTTGGGAATAACAATCAGTATATTTGATATTAAAGTACCTGTAATGTTTAAGAAAATTTAACATCCTAGATAATCCAAAAGATTACCTTGAGATTACAATTTTTTAAATGTAATTGAGTGGCTGATTTAGACTTGGAATTAAGATGAAAATTAAAAAAATAAATTTACCAAGTCTTAAAATATATTACAATATGTGAAGCCTGTTTTCTAGAACAAATATTAAATTTGTCAATTTGTGTTATTTTATGCTCTATGTCTTTGCCCCCATAAAGTAGAGAAAATATTTGGCATTTAAGGATAAAAAAATGTGAAGCATTTCTAATACAAAATGGGAATATTCATACCCTTTTTCTGGGTAATTTTTGCTAGAGTCAACAGGTTTGCTCTTATCTAGAGTTTTAGATCCAAAATGGTTGCGAAATGTCATTAGACCAATTCTCTAACTATATAAGTGAAGAAACAGAGAAGTTAAGTGATTTCCTCAAACTACATAGCTATTTAAGAACAAAACCAGCAAGAGATTTCATGACCACCCTACTGAGTGTTTTGTCTACAGTAGCACCAGCTTGCCTTATTGCTTAATGGGATGATATTGTTCCTTGGGACATATCAATTGTAGTCTTAATATGAACACAATAGATAGTTCTTATTTTTTCAAGCCAAAGAGAAAGCCTTTAGGTTTTTCTAATCTTTACAGCTAAGAATATTTCTCTTCCTGGTTATGAAAATTCTCTCCTGTGTATATAATAAGACTGCTACCTTAATCAAACTCCATCTGCTTCTTTCTCAAAAGCATTAGAAAACCCCATTGTCCTGAAAACTGTTTTGTTCTAGCTACAGTTTATCCATCATTCAAAAATACTTCCTCAATGTCCAATGTTCTATGTTCATAACTGTAACGAATAACTTATTCCATATGAGATTTTTGTGAAGTGCTTAGAACACAATAATCCTCCTAAGACCTATTGGAGAAGTATCTTAATGCTATAAGAACACCGATTATTCTATTTCTGCTACAAGTACAAATCGAGGTCCTGTTGTAAAGTGTTAATATTTCTCTAGGGGTAGGTGGAGAACAGCTTACGCAGGGGAAGAAATCTGGCTCACTGTCGACAAAGCACTCACAGCTCTTTGGAAAAGCAGTATTGTGTAAATGCAAAGCTATTATTACATAAAAGCATTCAGAGGATAATATTAGCCATAATTGTATTAAAAATTAATGTTAATGCAAATGGTGGCTAAGAGCTCAAAGAAGAACTGTGGAAGTCAATAACAAATGGAGCAAAAGTATACAAAATTAGTGTTTTTCTAACTATGCATAGCACAAAAACCCAACAAACTAACAAACAGGTCTAATTAATTAATAGTAATCATACTGCCCATCTTTATTAACTCCTTCTGCTAAAATAATAAAAAATATTAAAACCAAGGTTATTAAACTTTTTACAATCAGCATTAAAACCAGACTTGAAAAATCCAACTTACTTCATGATGGCTTTTTGGGGATATAAATCTTTATTGTTGAAAGTATTGTATATGTCTCCTTTTTCCCCTTCATTGACCTCTTCTAGTCTACACCCCCCCCCCCCCCCGCCCCAGGCCTTCACCACCCTATTGTCTGTGTCCATGGGTTATGCATATATGCATACAAGTTCTTTTGATGTGGCTACTTAGCTAGGCAAAACTATAGTCCTCAGTCATTCAATCAAACTCAAATCTAGGGATTTTGTGGATGTGATTAGAATCCCTAATCAGTTGGCTCTTAATTAATCAAAAGAGAGATTATTCTAGATGGACTTGACCTTACCAGGTGAGTCCTTTAAAAGGGGGTTTAAGGGTTCACTGAGCCTGAAAACTCCATGATTTAATCCAGACTTGTGGGGGTAACTGTCTGCTAGCATCTTCCCTTCTTGGCTTTTACCCTGTGGACTTCAGGTTTGCTTAGCCAGCCCACAATGGTGTAAGCCAATTCTTGCAATAAAAGGAAATATCTATCTATTCTCTATCTCTATTTCTGTCTGCTCTTCCTCTTTCCTACTCTCTCTTTCTCTCTCTTTTTCTTTCTCTCACTCTCCTATTGGTTCTGCTTCTCTGGTTGAACTCTGACTGAAATACTGTATTTTTCAGGAAACATGATATGGGTTATTGGACTTTTATGGGTAGAAGAATGTATTCTAAAATATTTAGATTTATTTTGTACCCATAACACTTTAAGGAAAACAATTGTTTAATTTTGCTACCATTGTAGGTAATATAATCTGTCATTGATTTTGAAAGATATCACTACTCAAGATAGATGAGTTTTCAAAGACTTTTTAATTGGATTTCAAATAAAATTCTAAACACAATAAATCATTGGTCCTAAAAGTAAAGGCTTCAGTACATTGGCTTAAAGTAAAGTTTTAGAAACAGCCTAAGGCAAGCATGTCAAACTCAAAGGCTAACCCAGGCCAAATAAACAAGGTTTAAGTTTATGTGTGCCGCAAAAGAACAAAAGCTTCAATTTTCATTGAAATGCAGGTTTATTTCAATAGAGACATGCTGAATACAAAGGGCTGAAATAAATGAGTAATTGTTAACATAAAATAATAGAACATTTTAATAAAAATTAATATTTTTTCTTGAACATTAACTTACCAGACATGAATATCTGCACAAATTAATAAGCGTAATGCAAATAAACCTATTTTTCTTGTTCCATGAAAGCGAAATATTTCCTGTTGCACACACCAAACAAGTCAGTCCAAGACTAATAACATGGCAATCAGCTGCTAAAATATTCACTGCTAGTATTAGTGGAGAGAAATGGTGCACCTGCGCATAAGGCAAGTAAGGGAAATGAATGCAACATGATTATAGTAATCAGTCATTAGCGAAGGTTGTAGTTCATTATTAATAATTATGTATAACTAGTGGCCCAGTGCATGAATTCGTGCACATTGAAAGGGAATTAATTAGAAGAAATATTTTAATATCACTATTTGCCCTTTCTCTATAATAGAAGTGTCAGAGATAAAAGAAAATTAGAAAAATGTATATGAAAGCAATATATAAATTTATTAATAAATAAACAATAACAACATGATATAACAACAAACATATAATATAAAAACAACAAAAACATGATATAAAAACAACATTGATACAGCCAATTCTGCGAGGGATGGGGCTCCTGCCGCCCTGCTGTCTGGGTCCTGGGTGCTGGTGAATGGGGTTCCTGGCTGTCAGGCCGCTGACAGCAAGCTGACCAACAGACGATTCTGTGAGGGATGGGGCTGCCCTGCTGTCTGGGTACAGGGTGCGGGTATCCGGCTCCCTCCTCCCGCAGGGATGCAGCATCAAGCTTCCCCAGGCACCCATGGGGATGAAGCATCAAGTCCCTGCCCACCCATGCACGCCTCACCGCACACGCAGCCTCCTGGTGATCAGTCATTATGGCATGAGGGCATCTTGACCATAGGCTTTTTATATATAGGATAGGACATTGTAAAAATTAAGTTACAAATTTTTTATTAAAACGTTTCTTTCATACTGTTATATTGGCTGGGCCACAAAAATATTCCTTGTGGGCCACATGCGGCCCTTGGGCCGCAAGTTTGACATGCTTGGCCTATTGGGTGTGAATAAAAAAGGGTTCCCAACACCTTCTATTCTTAAGGTGTTATTCCCTCCATCCATTACATAAAAATCACTCATGAACACACAGACACAAATACACACACACTCTAGCAAAGCAAAATATAAGGCTTATCTCCTGACAAGCCTTAAGAATACTGAAAAATTTTTAAATAAATGAAACTATAGTTTAGTTTAGTTTAGTTTAATGTCGAATAAATAATTAAAGTAATGTCACCTGGTTATATTAATTATCTTCTCCATTTCTCCTGAGCAGCTTTTGATATCTTGGTAGATGCCATATGTTAACATCCTTTTAAGAAGTGACAAACAAAATATTTTAAATGATATATCAAAAACCAGTTAAATTAATTATGCCTTCTAACTCCATTCCTAGCTGGAACTCCCCAAACAATAATGTCTCAAAATTAAAAAGCATCAGGAAAAGTAAATTATAATACATTCATAAAGTGGAATATTATATAGTTTTGAAAATTACTTTATAAAGCAATTAGTGCAAAGGGAAAAATTATATATAATTAATAAAAACAGGATAGAGAATTTCATACATATAATCTGATTTATAAACTATAGAGGAAAAAATATTGGGAAAAATGCCCACAAATCATAAATTATTTATCTCTGGGTAAAAGGGAATTATTTTTCTAAATTTCTACAGCTATTATGTATTTTTCTACACTTGAAATTATTTATAAGCAATGAAATCAATTGCTTTGATTATTTATTATCTGTTAAATACTGATAATAATTTGATATTAAAGTAGTGAAACACTCCTCTTGGGGGCCTACACTTATTTTGGAAACTGGATACATTCTGTAATGAGCTCTTGGTGTTCCACATACAAATTGTTCCTGTTGTGGATTAGTTCTGTTGAGTGTTTGATTCTGGACTGTGTGTACTGACCATGCGGGATGCTTCTGGGTTAGTTTCCTAGCCCCTCAGTCTTCCTATGATTAGTTTTATCAACACAACCTGATTTAGTAAGAAAAGCCAAGATTATATGAAAGTCTTGGTAATGCATGCGACACAGAGACACACACACACAAATAGAAAGGTATGAAATTTAATAGATTTAAATTTTTTGCTTTATTTTTGTAGACCAAGTTTGGACTCCCCATTTCAGCCTGGCTGCTTCATATACACCCTTATTCTTATGACTGGATTTTCCATCTGTTCTCAAATGGATGTTTTGATTTTAGTATTCTCAAGACATTTACTACTTTTCTCTCTCAGGTACCATGGTTCCATCTGTCACAGCATTCTCTCTCTTATCTTAGTTCTCTGTAGTCAAAGTTATCTTTCCAATTAGAGCTGACCAGATGGATAGAAAGTATAAGAGAGTTCAAAATAAGGGGCATCTAAATCAAAATTTCAAAAACTAGCAATTACCCCCAATAATTTATGTATAAGAATAGACTTGCTGCTTTTCTCTCACATCTATAGTCCCTACATATGGCGGAGAAGGTAGAAGATCAGTGGCTTCAAACATTTTCCACTCCATGCTGGATTTCAGAGCAGATTCTCTCTTTGGGCCTTTAGTTTATGAAACATCTAGCTCTGTCATCACTTAAAAAATTATGGAGCATAATGTTCCAGCCATAGGCTTGCCTGGAGGAAATATTTGGGAATGCATGCATAGCTCCATGGAGAATCATTCTGATCTGGATGGAGAGGGAATAAATTCTCCTTTCACCAAAACCACTAAAAGGTTTTCCTTTGTTTATTGATGACATCAAAAATATATATCCAGATCACATGACCAAAATTATAATTTTTTGAAGCCAGCTTTAATATACTGAATATAGCTTGTTATCTAGCATAATGATAAAGAAAACAGCCAAATTGATGAAAATGTATTTAATAACAACAACAAAGACCTGATCATCTATATTATAAATATATAATTATCATGTATCCAGGAAATAGATATAGGGTTTTGGATTTTGAAAGATTAAATAATAGTGTTAAAAACAACAAAATATAACTTGGACGTTATATAAAGCCAAGTACACAAAATACACTATTTGCTTCAGGTTTAAATTGGGGCTGTTCCAGTTCCTGTCAAAATGACAAACTAACGGGGCTGTCTGCTCTCTCCCCAGTACCCAACTATGGAGATCCAGAGAAGTGAGAGTAAGTTGATGGATATGAGGAACTGACATTAGAGCCATTTGACAGTCCTGGGAAGAGAGAAGGTGATTATTTCTTAAGGTATGTGGGAAAATGGTGGCCCTGGACCAACGTGAGCCAGGAGCATGAATGGGGATACGTTGATGGAGAGTATTTTCTTTGGGGTATTTTCTTTGAGTCATAACCCAGGGCAGATTATTGCTGCCCATCAAGTTAAAAGCTTCTAGAAGGAAAACGAACACGAAAATAGATCATATCCCATGGAATAAGGATCTGGTAGACATCAGACTTTTCATCAGCAATGCAAGATGCTAGAAGATGGAGTCAGTATTTTCAGTGTTGATAATAACATTGTAACTAGATTTTTTCACTTAATTATATTCTCAATCATACATCCACAGAAGTTTTATTGGGTAAACTCTTAAAGGAAACAGCTCAGCTGATAACGCCAAGGTCTTGGGTTCGTTCCCCGTACAGGCCACCAAAAAAAAAAAAAAAAAAGGAAACAGCTCAGAAATTAAGAAAAATAAATTTAGGTTCTATGAAATAGATTTCATATAATTACAGGTGAGTTAGTAACTTACTATAGTTTGTTGTTCGGGGAAAAGGCAAAAACCAACTTCATGGAAAAGGTGAGTTTGGGGGTAAAATTAGAAAAAGGCTAGGTATTTGCTTTTTTAAAAATTGTGTTTGGTTCTGTGTTGTGTAGGAATGAAGACATAGATATTGATGTTTTAAAATTAATGAAGAAAATGTAAATAATGATAGGCCTTTAAAAATCAGGGGTACTCACCATATGCATAAAAATAAAACCTGTAATTTTTAAATGAAAAAAATATTAATTTATTGTTTTTTAAATAGAAAAGGAGAAACATTTTAAAATATGGTTTAAAAACATATAAAATAATGGCATAAGACTCATGGACATGTGTAAATTATCACATTCTCAGTGATCAAGACATTTTCAGACTTGTATCTTCAAATGAAACAGATTGAGCGATATGTTGTCTACAAGAGACAGTTTATGAACAAAACAAACTGATGAACAAAATAGATCCAGAGACATAGAAGCATGGAAGAGACTAACATGTCTCAGAGGGAAGGTAGGGTGTGGGAAGAGATTAACCAAAGAACATATATATACATATATGCATAACCCATGGACACAGACAATAGAGTGATGAAGGCCTGGGTGGGGGTTGGAGGAGACAAATGAGGAAAAATAAAAAAAGGGACATTTGTAATACTTTCAACAATAAAGATAAAAAACAACAAACAAACAAAACAAAAAAAAGGCGGGGGGGATCCAGGAAGTTTGTAAATCAAGGGATTGAGAAAGATATACCAGATAAATGTAAAGCCAAAAGAATGCCAAGATAGTGGTTTTATGATTGCAAAAAAGAAAAATGCAAGGTAAAAATGCCATAGCTAACATTATATAATAAAATAACAATAGAACTTAGTATTTTATTATTATAAACATTTATTGACAACAATATTGCCTCACAATGCATAAGGAAACAACTAACAGAATTATAAGGAGAAAGAGATAATTCAAAAAAGTTAGTCGTGCTCATAGGGAAATGAAAGTATATTAAACTTCATTGAGATTCTGTTCATTATTTATAAGCCCAGTAAAAAATCCAAATATTTGACAGGTTATTCTGTTGGTGAGACCATCGGGAAATATGCATGCTCATACATTGCTGGTGGGAATACAAAATCACTCAACACTTGTGGAGAGGAATTTGGCTATATAGAGAGAAGTTCCACATCCAGCAGTCCTACTTCATAAAATCTATCTCAAAAGATACACTGACAAAAATACAAAAAGAAATTGTACAGGGTACCCTTTCAGCATTTATTTATAATAACAAAGTGAGGGGAAAAAACAGGTTAGGGTGTAGTGTTTGATTGTTTTCTAGAGGTGTTTGGTTCTGTTTTATTTTATTCAAGTGTGAAAATATAGATATTGATAAGTTTAAAAATCAATGAAGAAAATATAAATAATTATAAGTCTTTAAAAAATTAAGGATACTAACCATAAGCATATAAATAAAATGTGTACTTCTTAAAACAAAAGAAAATATTGTTCTATTTTTAAAAAAACACAGATGTAATAACAAAAGATTAGAAACAACCCAAATGACCATCAACAAGAGACTGGTTGAAAAATTTTGATACTTCCACAGGATGGAATATATACAGTTAGCTATAAAAAGCACTGAAGAGCCCTAGCTAGTTTGGTTCAGTGGATAGAGCATTGGCCTTGGAATGAAGGGTCCTGGGTTTGATTCCAGTCAAGGGCACATGCCCAGGTTGTGGGCTCAATCCCCAATGTGGGGAATACAGGAAGCAATCAACCAATGATTCTCTCTCATCATTGATGTTTGTCTCTCTTTCCCTCTCCCTTCCTCTCTGACATCAATAAAAAATATATATTTTTTAAAAGCACTAAAGAGAAACTCTATATAATATGGATCTCTAGGTTATGAAAGACACAAACTGGAGACAGTGGTTAATTTACTCAAACTCTTGGGTAAATATGAGGGAGGGCAATATAATTGTTTTTTCAAAAGAAACACTATAAGGATAAATAATAAAGTTACCTATGGGAGAAGGAAAGAAGTAAAATTTTTGAGCAAATAAAATTGGTAAGTTAAAATTTGATAGTATTAAATTTTAATTGGAAATGCTAGGACAATTTTATGATGTGTTTTGCTTTAAAAGCTATATGTATTTGCAGACTAGAATCAATGAACTTGTTGGCACTGCTAGCACTAATCTGTGGTCTCCGAAACCAGTTCCCATTAATAGGGACCTGGACACATAGCGATAAAGCTGATACCAGGTCTGGGGTAAAAAGTTTATGAATGAAATCTTTCTGGCATTAACTTCTTGTTACGCCAGAACGCCAGAAAGTAAGGAAGTTATCAAAGATTAACAGGGTCCTATTAAAACCACACAGGAAATCACCTAAAGGTACTTCTGTTGGCCTTAGAAGGGGAAATCTGAGCATTAAAAAAATGAAAATAAATGGAAACACTTTAAGCATATAATAGCTCATGGGTTGTTGATACTAAAGTACACACATTGGTCACGTTTGGAGGTTGCTAAGACATGAGCCCATGATTCTGAAAACTGATAAAAGCAAGTAAATCAAACCCTCACTCTGAATTTCTTTTACCAACTCTTTTTCAGGGTAAGAAAATGGCTGCTGAGGGATAGTTCTTCTTTATGGAGGAACTTCAGCTATTAAATCAGAAGGAATGACTGAATTATAAAATTACCATTTTGCCTTTTCTAATGAAATAATAAATTTAGGCAACAATGACCCAAGATCTCTTACTTTTCAGTTTAGTAAAATCTGAGATAAACAACAAAAGAAGAACAAAATATTCCATATATCTGGAAACTAAATAAATTATTACTAAAGGACTTTTGAGTTCAAGAGTAAATTACATGGCAAAATATGGAATATTTAACTGAACAATAAAATACTACATGTCAAAAAGTGTGCAGTGCAGCTAAAACACCATGTAGCTTAAGATGAATTATTTGGTGAACAAGAAAGTTGGAAAATAAATGAGCTAAGCATTCCACTTAAGCAGTTGAAAAAAGAGCAAGATAATAAACTCAAAGGAGCAAGATGGAAAGAAATAATATAGACATGAGAATAAATCAATGAAATAGAGAATTATACCAAAACCAAGAATGATAATGTTCCATGAATTAAGGAACATGAATCATGCAGCTGTCTGCATTTGAGGTCCAAATAAAAAACAAAAACCGAAGCCATATAGACAAAATATATAAAGCAATAAAGCTTAGATTTGGAAAGGACTCTTAGATATAACATAGCCCAGCAGTACCCATCACATTTTTGTTTTTGACTGTTCCCAGCTCCTTTCAAATAAACTGAATGCAATCAATTAGGCAAAACTGAAAAGTCAACGAAAACAGTCCCCATAAGACTGCACTCATTTCAGACATCACTCACAAGTTCAAGGACCACCTTCACTTCAGACCAGGGGGCTATAAATTTGAGGGTCTCTATATCCACTCTTAGGTCCAATAATTCACTAGAGATATTCACAGACTTCATGGAAGGCTCTTATAGACATGGTCAGCCAGAGGAAGAGACAGGTAAGGCGGGATCAAGGTGCTTTACTGGCTGGCATCTAAGGGTGGTTGATGTGCAGAGTGTCATTGCCCACCAGGAAAGCTCAGCCAGACCTTTGGGGTCCAAGGTTTTTCTCAAGGGCTCAATCACGTACTGCCTGTATGGCTGACTTAGATTCGCCAGCCCTATTTGGAGGTTTGGGCTGGAGTTTTTGTCTCCAGCTTCTCCAAAGGTTGAAATTAATACTGTACCCACCATAGCCCCCATCATATATCACAATGTTAGATTGTCCAGTGGCCAAAGTCCCAGGCAAACAAAGACTCTCCAGTCAGGTGGGACACTTTGAGGCTTAGAGCGCATTTCCCAGCAGCTGAAAACAATGGTCAGAGCTCAGTAAGAATATTAGGGAGTCAAACAGTGAATCCATGCTTTTATTTTATTTATTTTATTTTATTTTATTTTATTTTATTTATTTTATTTTATTTTATTTTATTATTTTTAAAAGATTTTGTATTGATTTTTAGAGAGAGGAAGGAAGAGAGAAGCATTGATGTAAGAGTGAAATATCGATTGGCTACCTCTTGCACACCCTCAACCGGGGGCCAGGCCGCAACCTGGACATGTGCCCTGACTGGGAATCGAACTGGCAACCCTTTGGTGCACAGGATGACACCCAACCAACTGAAGCACACCAACCAGGACAAGAATCCATGTTTTTTAAAAGCTGCTTGGGCAATCCTAATTAGCCAGGCTTGGAAACCATTGATGCAGTTACAACCCTTAGCCTTTTTTTACAGATGAAAAATTTGAAGACCTAAGAAATTGAAGGACTTGTTTATGTGGTAATGATCATGTCGATAGTAAGAGGGGAGCCAAGCCTGGAATTTGGGGGCTTGTCGGATTACTGAAGGGACCCTGTCACCCACATCTCTCATCCATTGTCTACCGACTGAACACTCACCTGCCTTGCCCATATATCCATAAACCTATTCACATGATGTAACAATTAAGAAAATATAAATTCATATGAAAACATTGCTGAATTCTTTATGGCCTTATAATTCAGAAGTTGTAAAGATTTCCAAGGTATGCTCTGTAGAGAATACTCAGGAATAATTTAATTAGCACCATTATCTATTTTACGAACAAACTCAACACGGCCCTTACCAATCTCTATGAGTCAAATTTAATTTCCCCAAAGTCAAACATTAGCCAGTGTGGTAGGGCAATTGCCAATTTAATGAAACAAAATTTAAAAAAAATTCCTGTGGTCTAATTGCTTTTTAAATAATTTACCATTCATTCAGCTTCACTGGTGCTTGAACTGTACAGGAATCTTATATACTAGCTTCATTGCAGAGAGATCATCATCCCTACTAAACTGTCAGCTACTTATTTTTCCTTTTATCAGTTGTGCCTCATAGTAGTATGCAGAGTCATTAAAATATAAGAATCTGATAAGAATCTGTTTCTTATTCTGAGTTTTTCATATTACTAAGCCTTGCTACCTAAACACTATTTTCTTCAATAATTAAAGTAATTCACTCTAATTGCAATTGAATATTAATTGCTAAATTTCTGTTATTGCTGATGTGAAATTAATGATATCAATATAACTTCTGTAAAAATAATTGTTAAAAGAAAATAGGTAATCTAAATCTAAATTGTACTCAATTGGTAAACAAATGCTTCTAGAGAAAAAAACCACAATTTTATTTCTATCTTATAAATCTATTCCTAATGCCATTCACTAAGGTGGTGATGTGCTATCATTACCGCTCTGCTCCCAGATTCATGTGAAGTTACAAGGGCTGGTAGAGTTCAAAGCTTCTAAGAGGGCCCTCTGGTCATCTGTCCAACGTGGTCACAAAGGATGGGCTCATTGCCCAACACAACAGGATTCCTTGGCTACTGTTTTGGAGCCAAGCTTGGGTTCTAGGATTTTGGTCAAGGTTTGGGTATAGTCATCCTCTTGAGATGCCCACTATGTCCACTCTCGTCTAGGTCTTGCCCTTTTCCTGCATCCTACAAGGGAGAAGAGATGCTGGTCCAGGTAAACTCACCCTCCTGTCCTGCAAACCTCTCATCTTCCTTTGCTTTAGTTTCTTCTGCGTGTAAGAGCAGGTTCTCCTTTCTCCTACCTTCTGGAACAGACCAACATCCTCTTCTCAGAAAACAGAGGTTTTAGAATATTAGACCAGGATTAGGGTGCACACAGGTGACTTCTACTTCAGTCTCTGATAGAAATGAGAAGGTTTTTTCAGGGGAGGTGGGGAAAACACAGGGAAACAGTACAAATTAACATTTCATTGCCATCCTGTTACACATGAATCCATATGAAAATGATGGTTTGCTATAGCCTTTTGAAGCTGTAGGAGCAGAAAGGATTTGAAAGCAAATGAGGGGAAAACACCGTTGGTATGGAATAATGCTTCCTCGCTAATGTTCCTCTGACCATCCAGAGGATGTATTGATCCAGATCATCTGTCCAGAAATCATTTTATCATCACAGGGTGCATCATTTCCTGTTAATTCTTGGCTTAAAACATGTTTAAGATGTGAGATGTAGACACTTATTTTAATCTGCCTGATGAAGAAGTTGAGGAAATATTAGTATCCGTTTATTATAGCTGTAAGAATTGAACATGTAAAGATTATTAGTAGAAATTATAAACCTTTCAGTAAAATTGTAGCATGACTAAATAGCAAGAACCAGTGTGCTTTTTCTTTGAAGTAATGGAAACCATACTATCTTGTGCTCTGGACAAATATTTATAAATGCCTATCATTATAATATCATTTTCTATTATTATGTCTTCAAACTTTAAGGGTCAGCAAATTGCAGTTTAGGGAACAATTCTGGACCACTACCAGAGCTAAGAACAGCTTTATATTTTTAAATTGTTTTTTAAAGGCAAAAAAGGAACAATAATTTGTGATGTGATATATTGATGGAATTCAAATTTCAATGTACATGAATAAAGTTTTATAGGAATGCAGCCATGCACAGTGATTTATATAGTGTCTATAAACTGTTTTTCATCTACAGTGATAGAATTGAGTAGTTGGAGCAGAGAAAGTGTGGTCCACACAGCCTAAAATAATTACTATCTAGTCCTGTTCAGAAAATGATTGCCAACCCCAGCATTAGAATGTGTTTGTGCATGGGAGCACAGAGAGGGGAGGTTGTTTTTTTTGTGTGTTTTTTTAAATACATATTTTCTGGTTCTATTCCAGAGGTTCTGACTATGTAGATCTCATTAGGAGACAAGGAATCTGAATTTTTAATAAGCATCCTGGGTAATACTGTAACCTAAAGGCCCCAGGATTGCTCTATGGAAAACAGTCTAAAATCCAGATGTGAATCATCTGTGGATATTTCCTCCTGTGCAAAGAAATACTCCTAATCTCTAGGATATTAGGAGGAATAAGTAAATTTAAATAACAAACTACAATGGATGTGAAAAAAATTTAAATATTCTTATCACGAAGCCTAGGTGTACCTTTGTCCTTTTTATAAAAATAAATTTACTCCCTACATACACTTGGGGGAAAAATATTCTTTCCAGATAACATTTGTCAGAAATAATAATTCTCTTCTTCCCCAATCTAGCTCAAATTTAAATGTTTGAACAAAAAGAACATCACTAAGAATAAGATGTGAGGGAAGAGAAGTATTTCCATAACAATGTGTGTAGAGACGAACCCTACCCAGGAAGTACACGTGGCAGAACATGCTATATTTAAGAATATAAAATGCTTTCTGTTTCAATTCTCAATTTAAAGACACTTGTAGGTTTTTACATTTTTTTTCAGGATAAAATTTCTGAGATTATGCCTAAGAATGTAGGGCGATTTAAAACTTTTAATTTCAGCTTATAAGTAAGTCTCAGTCCATTTATGATGCATTTGAAAATAATTCTAATGAAATGAATATAATAAACTTGAAGAACATTAATGAATTGTGATTCAACCTACTGGATTAGATTTTCTCCATTGATAGCCAACAGCAGTTATTAGCTCTTCTATTGTAACTTCCTTGGAACATTTTAATTTCTTGGTTCTCAGTGCACAAAATATGCATTATTATGAAGTGTGGTCCAGTCCAGTTCCTCTAAGGAACCAACCCTCCCCAAGCAGAGGGTCTATGTAATAAGAGCATATAACCACATACAAATGCACATGAAGGCTAAGTTTGCTGGCCCCCTTCTCAACATCATTGACCACCATGTCTGCTGCCTGGTTAACATTTCACCACAGTCTCACTCCTTCAACTCCATACAGATCATTCTTCTCTGGCTCCCATAGACCCTCTGCTGAATACAATGCCAAGAATAATTGAAACAGTCCCTTACAAACTTCAAAGCCCCTTAGTTTTCTTAGTAGCATTTGGGTAAATAGAAAAGAGAAGGCTGAACATTTACAACTTTTTGGAAAAGGATTGAGAGTCAGGGCCCTTGGGATTGGCCTCCTCTGGTCTCCAGAGTGATGCCCATGTGCATCTGGCCTTCAAGGCCTCTGTGGTTTAGCATGATAGCTGGTCTCCCTCCCTGCCAGAGTCTGTGTCTTCCCTGAGTCACAGAATCTTACCACGGTTCTCACTGGTGTCACCAATGATGCTTTTTTTCAATCATGTCTTGTCAAGAAGTCCTTACACAGTCTTAGCTGGAGCGTGATCTCATTTCTTATCATAGATGGTCCTTGGCAGATTTCAGCTATCTTCCAAGTCCCCCATGAGGGAATTTTTTGTGTTTTTTTACTCCACATAGTAAATCTCAATTTCAAGACCTCTGCCATGGGTTGAATTGTGCCCCCACTGCTCCCTTCAAAAGAAATATGTTCAATTCCTAATCCCCAGTATCTCAGAATGGGGCCTCATTTGAAAATAGGGTTGTTGAAGATATAACTAATTCAACTAAAATGAGGTCATACAATGGACCCTTAGTTAAATATGACTAGTGTTCTCATAAAGAATGGAGACACAGAGGTTAAGTGACAATGAAGGCAGAGTTGGAGTGACATATCTACAAGCCAACAGACATTGAAGATGGTTGGCAAACACCAGAATCTAGAAGAGGCAAGGAAAGATGAACCCCTACAGGTGTCAGATAAGACATGGTCCTGCAAATACCTTTATTTCAGACTTCTTGACTTCAGAACTGTGAAACAATAAATGTCTATTGTTTTAGGGCAAGTGTTTGTGGTACTTTGTTACAGCAGCCCTAGGAATCTAATACAGTCTCTATCTGCAGCATCAGTTTACTTTGATGTGGATGCCCTCCACGTTGGTGCCAAGAAGACAATGTACAAATGATTTCTGAGTCCCAAACAGGAAGGAAGCAGAAGGCCCTTTTCTATTAAGCTCTTTCTTAACCAGCTAACCCATGTCCCTCTCTGAGCTGACATCTTCAAAGAGGAGAGCTTTGAGACACAGTTCTGATCTCTTCATTCTCCTCTCGGATTCTTCTTTTTCCTACAAATCCCTGGTTGCAGAAGTTGGCAGGCGTCCTGCCTTCCTCTTTCCATGACTTCCCTCCTGCAGTAAAGCCTACTGTCATCAAAGCTTATCTGTCCTGGATTGAAGAGGAATCTTCTTCACACAACAGGGCACCATGTGATTCAAGTTTTCAAGTCTAACACTTGAAAAGTTAAATGGGATATTAAAGGATTTAGAAATAAGGGACCAACCTCAGAAAAAAAATGTGTCCTCAGAAATAGATAAGTAATCTATGACTAAGAAAACATTTGGTATATATAAGAGTCCCCACACATGCCTATAACCTACATATTTCAAGGACAGTGATACTGGACTTAGGAGGAGTTAACTGTTTTATGTTTTAATCCTCTACTATTATTTCAAGATTTTCAGTTAAATCTATTACTCATGATTGCCTATGTTAGCTTTGGAAGAAAGAACGGGGTCTGTACTCTTTGCACACTTAAGTGGGACAAACTGTCCTGAGAGGTTTACCAAAAAAAAATGTGGAGAAGCAGTTGAGGATGGCAGAGGGAAACTGCAGAAACTCCTAGAAGAGCAGTTGGGTCAAAGACAACTGAGGAGTACTAAGTCATTCTCTGGGGCCCTCAGAAGTCCAGTCCAGTTCCTCTAAGGAACCAATCCTCCCCAAGCAGAGGGTCTATGTATAGGAGCATCTAACCACATACAAATATATGTGAAGGCTAAGTTTGCTGGCCCCCTTCTCAACATCATCGACCACCATGCCTGCTGCCTGGTTAGCATTTCACCACAGTCTCACTCCTTTAGCTCCATACAAATCAGTTTTCTCTGCCCCCCATCCTTTTCCTTGCCTCTTAGTTCTGTTCTACTTGTGCCCCCTTAAGTCTGGATACTCATAATAAATTCTTGTGATAACATCAATCTTGGTTGTGCCAGGGCTCCAAATGCCTTCTCACCAGTCTTGGTTTCAAGGTAAGGACACCGAGGAGACACTATAACTGCTCTCAGCCTTTCAACTCAAGCACTTGTAAAGGAAAAGAAGCGTGAGCTCGCTCTCAGGAGGTGTGGAATATGCCCACCCGGACTGCAAGTGCCCCTCATATTGTCAGGTAGCTTGGTATAGCTGACCATGTGACTGGTACCTATGTCGATGTGTTATAATCTTGCAGTGGAAAACTTAACACTCCCACTGGGACCTTGAATTTTTATTTTACATTGGATCCCCACAAATGATGTAGCTACCCCTGTTAAGAGTGAAATTAAAGCTTATTGTGTTCACTCTTTATTCTTCTCCCCCCAGCTCCCCAAACACACACACACACACACACACACACACACACACACACACACACACACACAAACAAACAAAAAAAACTAGGGTGTGAATGGTGACAGTGATCCAGGTGTGAGGATTGGTGTAGTGGGAGCTAAGGAGAGCCTGCCAGTCTGAGGGAGTGGGAACCATGCAAAGGGTGAAGACAGGAAATGCAGTAGAAAGAGGGCCTAGGAAACCAGTGCTACAGGAATGCTCTTGAACACATCCTGACAGATAATCAGGTTTGGAGAATAGTAATATTTTCTGTTTGCAGGTGTGAAAGTTATTTTCTGTGTTACTGGTATTCAGATTCTCAAAGCACTATTGACAAGTAAACAGGTAAAGATACAATTGAGTTTTCACTATAGCCTTATTGGGAATAAACTTTTCTGCACTTAAAAGAAAACATAAGAAATGTGTGGATGATCTCCATTTCCTCAAGTGATAACCCACTGTTCTTTCCCCTGATTTTTCTATTTGCTTTCTTCTTCTAATAAATAAATACATAAAATTTCTATCATGAAAAAAGCATAAAGGCAAAGTCAGAAAATGCCAAAATTAGACTTCTCATCTCAAAGTTGAGTACCAATATGCATGTACTTTATTATAGTTATAAGCGTGTGTGTGTGTGTGTGTGTGTGTGTGTGTGTGTGTGTGGCACAGAGACAGTCACTGTAGCTGCAGACCTACCTCGTCCTGGGCCTCTTCTCTGCAGAGAACACATTTGAAATTGCATGTTGCTTTGCCTGAGGTGGAAAAGAGGACAGCTAAGTCTTGAACCAGTTCAAATAGAGGATCCAAGAGAAATGGCTTTTCTTCCCCTGCTTTCTCTCTGGCCACAGGGAACATGGGGCTATTTCCTATGAAACTGGAATATAAAAAGTAAGTCAGAGAGAAAATGATCTTCCCTTGAGTGCTAATTTTTGGAATTTCTCGTCCTTAGGGACATAATTTCTAAATGATTTACTAGGCACTTATTTGGACAATGACCAAGAATGCTCAATTTTGTGAGAAAATAAAATCATCCCTGTAAAACTAGAATGCAGGAGAAAACTCTTTGATGATGTTACTTGGAGAGAAACTAACATCCATCACTAAACCATTTTGCCGGAGTAGGTTTCAGCTATTGATATGGGCATGGAATTTGTGAGTACTGTGTCCATTCAGCAGTGATAAAATGTTATCCTCCTTGACACTGGGCAATATATAAAAATGTGCCTGACTCACGTTATAATAATGCCACGTGTGCTTTCTATACTTGTTCTATGCCTGTGAAACATCATTATTAAATGATTTGCTTTTATCAATATTAAAATGTGTATTGAATGCTTATTATGTGCTAAGCCCTTTAAATTGATCATCGATTTAATTCTTATGACAGCATTGTCAGATAGGTGCTATTGTGTGATGTGCTGTAGGGGAATGAGCTTACAGAGTTGAGTGGGAAGATTCAGCGTGTAAATCCAAGTTCATTTGTCTTCCAGTGTGTACTCTTAACCAGGTTTATAATATGACATAGGTGCAGCCAAAGAATGTTACAATGCTCAAAAGAGACAATAAAAGTAGGGGGAAAGCATATACCAATAACTCTATTAAGCTGTGTTCTGAATTCTTTCTATAGTAGTAAAATTTTTAAAAATCAAACTTGAAAAGCTCAGTGTTTTTCTTTGTTTCTTGTCACAGACTCCCTTTTCTCCTTCATTAAGCTATCATTTTGCTGTTATAACAAATACTTTCGACCTTTTCATTCCCCCTCTGGGGCCCAGATACTAAACATTTATTAATGGGGAAAATACTTTGATCTGGACATTTATGTTATGGGTAAATATTATATTGCATTTAAAAATGGAATGAGTTATATGGAAAAAATTTTAGAAACCAAACCAAATTGTTTAACTTAAAGTGTTGTTCTAATTAAAATAACATATATAATGTCTTGAATAATAAGGACAAACAAAAAACAGGTACTTAAAGGTTTATTTATATGTATTTCTCTGACCTATGTCCCCCCAGCAGTCCTGCTTCCCAAAGATAATCACCGCAACACATTTCGTGTCCTTAATTTTTCTGCTCATTATCTTCCTATCACTAATTAACAATATGACCCTATTGCTGCCTTGAACCATAAAAGTTCAGCTTTATCAATTGATTTCCACCTGGAGAAAAAAGTCTGAGAGAAGCCATTGAAGACATCAAGTGGATCCTATCCCAGGCCTGTCCTATGGGCACAGCCCAGTTTACTGCACACCATTTGAAAAAAAAAAAAAGAAGTTAGTTTTGAAACCAGAGGGACATGTCTTCAATAACCAACTGTTATTTGTATTGCCTTAAAAACTAAGAATGTGACCTTTGGCCTCTCCAAATAATGAGATGCATGTAGCAGTCCTTCAGGGAAGTTTTGGGCACAGACAACCAAAGGGCCCTGGTTGAAAAGGATCCTTTTTCTTTCTACTTTGTTTTCACTCCTAGCCTTTTGCTTGGCTGACTGGATAATCCAGGACTTTTTAAATTCCAGGGCATTGTATGTGCTGGTTAAGAAACCCAACACCAACGCAAAGGCTCCAGGAAGTGTCTTAAGGAACCGAGTATATTTTGTAAACAGACAACTAGCACTGGATTGAATACAAATACACATAAGCCACCGCTTGTTTGTGTTTGCTAATGGTCTTCAGGATTTGGGCCAAGGTTTTAGCTTAAACTTCAATATAGCCTAAATTAGTATATGCTAGCAACAATCACGCTATTTTCTTCATTTACAAAGTAATAAACTTTTTAAAAATAAAAGGCATAGCATTTTATCCATGTGAACCTACAAAAGAGTAATGCCATCTTTAATAAGAAATAGCGGGGTGGCAGGGGGGAGAGCATGGTTTTAGAAATAGAAAAAGTGTAGATGGATGAGAATGAAAATAGCTGGGTTTGCTGAGTAGTTTCCAGTACTTATTCTTGGAAACCTTGGGATTATTTATATGATCTTAAAATACACTCATCAGACTCCAGATATGGCAAAGCCTAAATAGTTTTGATTTGAGTACCAACACAATAATGAGATTTTTTTTTCTGGCATATTTTATAATACAGTTTCAGCAGGAAAAACAACAGTGGATGTATGAAATGACCTGTGTGCCCACATTCAAGCAAATGTGGGTGCAGTGGCCCAGGTGGAGCCAACCTGTGGCTCTATTTCCGTCCACATTGCATTTTATATTATGAAAACCTAGAGCTCCTGGCACTTCAGACAAGTCAGGACATGAGAGTTGTGGACCCAAAGAAGAAAGATTCACTTGATATGAACTGAAAATGAATTGGTCTGTTAACATGGATTCCCATGATTAGCCAAGGACCCGAATTTTACAAATAATGAGTTTCGTGGCCATTTGCTGACAGGGGCTCCTTATGTATTCTGAACACCAGGAAGAACCTCAGACTGAGCTCTCAGTTTCCCTCACTGTGCCCTACTTGTTTGTCCTACATTATCTGAGTCAACCACTGCAGAAAAACCCTGGTTTTATTTTTCTACCAAGGCTGCGACCTCCCGGGTTCAATCAGAATTACACGAATTGTATCCTCTCTTGAATCTGTACAGACCAATCAGAAGGCACAATTTGGAAACCTCATCTGCATAACATTGGAAACTTTCACTATAAAAAGCACCTGTCCCTTTGTCTCTGTGGAACGCAAGTTAGGCTGTTACCTGAATCTCTGTCTCCTGGGCTTCAACTCCTTTTGCTTAAATAAATGTTTTCTTATTCTTTATTACAGTCTAAAATTAATTTTGGTTTACAGAGTCTTGGAGGAGACTCAGCTTCTGTTTGTCTTCATTTTCCTGACCCAGTCTGCACTAAAATCAGCATTGTCTATTCCAAATCTGCTATGCATAAAAGTCATTATCTCAAAATCAGAAAAATCAGGCTTTAAAAATTTTTTCCTGAATGCTGATTTATTATACATTTTCCTATCAAGGAATAGACATGAACAAATGTCTACTCCTGTACAATTGTGACTGTATATGCACATATCTGTGAGAGAATAGCTGACTAAGCTATCCTAGAGACAAGAACTCATGATGAAAAGAACTCAAAAGTAAGAATCAAAAGGGATCACAGTTCAGGCACTGAGGACTTTGTTAAGCAGAAAATAAAACAAATTTAAATAGGTAATTGAATTTGGAAGACAATTTGTTTTTCTCAATCAGAACAAAGTCTTCAACAATAACATGGATATTATTGCCAGACATGTTTATATTTTTCCTTCCGTGATTTTTTCACACATGGCAGAGTGTGGAGGAAATGGTAAACAGTAATCATCATAATATGCCATACTTTGATTTCTACATACCGAACCATGAATACATTGATTAAAAGGTTTCTGTGTGTATTATCAATCGTGCTACTCTCATTGGTGTCATTTCATGATACCAATTCTAGACTTAAACTGAGCTTGGTTTAAGGCTGGGTTTGCTTAGTTGAGATACATCTTTTTTGTTTCTTTAAGAGTCTTTCTTTTTATTTTTCAATACACAGTTTTATTGCATTTTTTAAATATCACAAATATGTCTGAGGAATCAACCAGCACTTTGCTGTTTCTGTAGCTGGACAACTTAGATCTTATTCATCAACCTGTACTGACTGTTCCTTTTTTTCAGAAACATACATACTATCCCAAAACCTTCTGACATCTTTATTTTTAACTGTTGTGGCTTACTGAATCAAAGCAGCTGAATTTGATACAAGTTCAATGTCTTTTCAATGGCAGAAAGAAAAAAATCAAGAAGTATCACCATAGGTTTAAACCTATGGACACCTGTTGCAGATGACAGTTAAACAAACTTAAAAGAAATAGGTCATCTGAATACAAGTTGACCAATGACCTCAGAAGTCCTGAAGGTTGGTTCTCCCTCTGTCATAGATGTGGCGTGTCACTTGATGTGTGCTACCATACTAGGAATCTATTTCTCTTTAAGTAGCAGTAGCCTGCTTCAGAAGGGGGTTGCTGAATTTTCTGATTAAATGACAGACCACCCCCCCAAAAAAAATGTTCTTTCCTTTTCTATTATAGACATCTCACCATGACCTGAGTACAGTAAATCCTCACTTAATTTTGTCAGTAGGTTCTTGGAAACTGCAATCTTAAGCAAAACAATGCATATGGAAACCAATTTTATCATAGGATAATTGGCATAAACAAGAGTTAAGTTTGGCATATTTCTGGTCACAAAGATATAATCAAACTTGTAAATAAAAACCCAAAACCTACAAGTATCTGATATAATAAGAAAGTTGGCTTTCTCATGGAAGACTTTGCTTAAAATCTTGTCTATGCCTAGAGGGAGGCATGGCCTTGAAAAAGTCATCTCACCATTCAGAAGCCTGGTGTCTCTTCTTCATAATGAGAATAATATTGATCCTAACCAGTGGCTATAAACATTACATGCGGTAAACCAAGTAAAAGAAGGGCTTATGGGGGCCATTTTAGTATATCCTGGGAACCTACATCAAATTTTGAGATTCTCACTTTTATTTAGAATGTTTCTACACATTAAAAACAATGTAAATTCTTCCACAAGAGAAAGAAAACAGAACGGGATTCAGTTGATTTACCAGATGTAATTTCCCACAAACTAAATAACTACTTTACTGGATGCATAACTTCCTAACTAATTATTGTGACATTGTTTAGACACACTCATGGAGAACCCAAAGACTAGCAAATGTTTACCTTTAAATTTCAGAAACATCCTCTGATAGTATTTTTGTTATTTTCAACATATTCTTGAATTTCCCCCTTCTGAAAAGAAACTGACTTTTGGAAAGAATTTACATGGCTTCCATTTCCACTGTAGCATGCCAGCAAGTAGTTAAATTTTGTTCATAATAATTATATTGCTTCTATAGGCATAGTCACACAGACTGGAGAATTGAGACAACTTGGGAGATAATTCAGCATTAAAAATAATTACTCTTCCCTCCACTATTGCTCTATATCAAATGATATTTTTCTCTTAATTATGTAAGTAATTGCCTCAGATCTTCGTTTCACTCTGATTGAAACACCGAGAAATACCACAGCTTCAGAGAGAGCTAAATACTATGACTGTTCCATCCACAGAAAAACTGAGAGGTAGACAAAATAGAAAACCTGTGACAAAATAAATGCATTGACAAGGTCCTCAATTATAACACATTTTTACATGTAAAAAAATGTTCATGTATATGAGATTAATATATCAGTGGTGACAGTGACAACTCTGAGAGAAAAGAGTGGTGGACAGTGTTTCATGCTGTGGAACATGTATTTAAATAGTGCTCTGCCAGCGGGGGAGATTAAGGAGCCCAGTAATCAGGGATATGATCATTCCATCACTATAATATGTGCAGCTTACGGTCGTCTATAGGTGATCCCATATTCTTCCAAGATGTTAAATTTCAGCTATAAGGCATTGACTTCCAAATCTACATCCCTAGACTTGATTGCTATTCTGAGTTCCAACCAATAAATCTAAGTCTCTGAGGACATTTTTCTTTGGATATGGGCAGTTGCTTTAACCACATTTGCAAACTTCTAACATAATGAAATTTTTAAAAGCATGGGCTGTAGAGCCAGATTGCCGGGTTCAAATCCTGACTCTTCTACTTTGCAAGCTGTGTGACCTTGGTCAGATTACCTAGCCTCTTTGGGCCTTAGTTTTTTCATCTTTAAAATGGGAAAAATAATAGCAATGTCAGAGAGTCATCTGTGGATGGAGCCAGTTAATTTCTGAAAAGGGCCTACAATACTGCCTGACACATAAGAAGCTCTCAATAAATGTCATATTCTCTTGTGATTATTATTCTCCTCTGTTTTAATCCATGGTACCAAGATTTGCCCAGTGATTTAAGCATAAACCTGGATCTAACTCTTGGACCAACCTTCTACAATTTCAGTGACCTTGGACAAGTAATATCACCTCTTTGAGAGCCTCAATGTCCTCATTTGGAAAATGAGCATTACAGATATTTCCAATATGCATTTAGTGAAACAACCGAAGTGGAATGCATAGGTCAGGGTTAAGTAAAGATAAGCAATGACTAATAATATCTCAGACTTTTCCTCCCACTTTGTTCCCATTACTAATTATTTACCAAGTTTTGCTGCTTTTAACCCTTTAAAAAAAAACCTCAAATATCTCTTGTCCTCCTTATACTGTATGTCTCTCACCTTTTATTGCTTTTCATTTCTCAGTGCTCTTCAGCTGTCCACTAGAATGAGCTTATGGGGCATAATTGTGTCATATCCCTGCTCCCAGTCCTCCAGTGTTTCCTCTAGCTCACACTGTTAGAATAACAACTCAGGAGAGAGATACAGCTGATGCTCTACCCCTGCTTACCTGTCCACATGGTCTAGCTCCTGCCATGGAAACTCACTTCAGTCATTCCAAACAATTCCTGCTCCCAACTACCTGGTGGACCATTTGGTGCTGTCACACATGCCCGTTCCCCATGACAGAAGTGCCACAGATGTGTGAAACACCAGGACAAGATACAAAGGGCAAATCATTCAGAGTGTTCTTTTCAGATGTCCGCACTCTTTAAAGTTACCATTATCTAAATGCCTTTGACTTACAAAACTAGCAATTTTGTAGGGTCCAATCTAATATTATGGAAGAGACTACAAAACACATTTTCCATTAATTTGAAAGTTAAAGTATGAGAACTCGCATATTCTTTCCAGCTTCCAAAGGGTTGTTGTGGATAGTGATTGGAAAGCATTGGGATTTTGCATTTGCTCTTCACTGCCATTAAGGTTATTTCAGGGAAAAACACATTCCTTCCATCCTATATAATAAAAGGCTACTATGCAAATTGGCTGAACAGCAGAACAAACGGTTGCTATGATGTGCACTGACCACCAAGGGGCAGACACTCAATACAGTAGCTGCCCCCTGGTGGTCAGTGCGCTCCTGCCTCCACAGCAGCACTAAGGATGTCCGACTGACAGCTATCAGTCAGACATCACTCAAGGGCTCCCAGACTACGAGAGGGTGCAGGCCGGGCTGGGGATGCCCCCACGCCCCCCCGCCCCGAGTGCACAAATTTTGTGCACCAGGCCTCTAGTCCTATATAATAAAAGCCTAATATGCAAATTGTCCCCTTGACCAGGAGTTCGACCTTGAGTTTGACCGCTTACTATGCTGTGCGCTGACCACCAGGGGGTGGCACAGAACATGGTGGGCAGCAGCGACGCGGCACTGGCAGCGGGCGGCAGTGGAAGCACTGCCGGCCCTGATGGACTCCATGAGAGTGGTACCATGGTGGGATGGTGGAGTAGGTGAGCGGGCAGCGCCAGGCCAAGGCATTGTGAGTGGGGGCCCAATTGCCCTGCCGATCGCCCTGCAGACAGCAACCAGTGGCGGCAGTGGGGGGTGGGGCCACTGCCCGGCTCCCAGGCGCTGAGGGAGCCAGGTGGAGGTGGGGGCATCCCCGATTGATTGTCCCGCAGGTGGGAAGGTGGAGCAGGTGAGGGGGCAGCACCAGGCCAAGGTGGGGTGCCAGGCGGGGCTGTGGGGCTGCGGGGCTGCAAGGATGGGGGTGTGAGCAGGGGCCCAATCTCCACAGGCCACCCTGAGGGACCCCACCCTTGCACGAATTCATGCACCGGGCCTCTAGTATCCTATATAATAAAAGCTCAGTGACCATAATGGCAGAATGACCAGAACGACCGCTCGACCAGTCACTATGAGGTGCACTGACCACTTCTTGGTCCCATTCCCTGGCTGGCAGGCTCCCATCGCCTGATGGTGATCGGGGACCCAGGGGTGGGTGGCGGGGGATGTGGGTGGCACCAGGCCAAGGCCCCCACCCTGCCAGTCGCCCCCCACACAGAAGGCGACCTGCAGAGGGGGTGGGGCCACGAGCAGGTGGGACCGGCCAACCTCTCAGTCCCTCCCGCCTGGCCATCAGGCTCTGATCACCTGATGGCAAACTGGGAACCCGGGTGGGTGGTAGTGGAGGGTGGAGCCAGCTGCCTGCAGCTGGGAAAGATGGCCCTGATCACAGGCTAGGCCTAGGGACTGTACCCACGCACAAATTTCGTGCGCCAGGCATTTAGTGTATATATATACTAGAAGCCCGGTGCATGACATTCAGGCACTTGGGAGGGGGGGGGTCCCTCAGCCTGACCTGCACCCTCTCCAATCTGGGAGCCCTCAGGGGAGCCCTCTCCAATCCGGGAGTTTCTGTCTGTCTTTGCAATCATATGAGCGAATTGTCTGAGGCCCCAACTCAGTTTGGTTTGTTGCTCACAGAACAATAGAGGCATTTATTTTTCTTTGCTTCATTGGTGGAGATTTCCTGGAAGTTTTAGGATATCTTCTCTTTAATTTTTCCTAGACACTCTGATTTTACTTATGTCTCTCACCTTTACTTCCCCTCCATCCCCCACCACAACAGTAACTTGCTCCAGGCTCACTTTGCTCTAGTGTCTAGGAGATCTGTCGGCCACCAGAACTATGATTCCCAGCATTCCTGGTGCTCCCCGTGCTCTGGGCTTCCACTTCAGGTCCTGGGGCTGCCACTAGAACTACTATTCCCAGAATTCCTGGTGCTCCCCATGCTGCTGGGAATGACTGAGGAAGCCACATCCCCCCAAGCCACCAGCTCTCCCACCCTGCTCTCTGCCCGGCACCTGTGTATGCAAATTAACCTGCCATCTTTGTCGGGTTAATTGGCATACCCACTCCCCCGATTGACTGGTGAGTGTAGTGGAGGGACAGTCAATTTACATGTTTCTCTTTTATTATATAGGATATATATATATCCTGAGTGGCCAGATTATTATGACCACCTGATGTTTGTAGGCAAATTAGCTATAATTTCACGCTAAGGTTGCTAGAGGGACAGACCATTATAAATAAGGAAGCAGATTGTTTACACAACAGTAGAAGTGATATTTTTCTGAAGATATGGGTAAACAACACGATTTAACAGCCTTTGCATGTGGGATATATGCATATACACTGAGTGGCCAGATTATCATGACCACCCCATCAGTACTTCATTGGGCTACCTTTTGCCTTCAATACAGAGGCGATTCTTCTTGGCATTGACTCCACGAGATGTGTAAAGGTATGTGAGGAATCTGACACCATGCCTGATGAATAGCACTGTCCAGTTCTGTGAGATTTGATGGTTGTGGAACCAGCTGCCTGATGGCTGTTTTAACTTCGTCCCACAAATGCTCAGTTGGATTGAGATCTGGTGATTGTGGGGGCCACCTAAGCAAGGTAAAGTCTCCCTCATGTTCATGAAACCACTCCTGCACAATAAGAGCACCGTGGCATGGCGCATTGTCTTGTTGGAAGAGGCCATCTCCATTGGGATACACCATCAATATGATAGGATGAACCTGATCAGCAACGATACTTAGGTATGTTGTGCTATTCAGACATTGTTCCACATGAATTAAAGGGCCCAAATCATGCCAGGAAAACATGCCCCAAACCATAACACTGCCCCCACCAGCTTGAAGGGTTGTACTCATGCATGTGGGGTGCATGCTTTCATGCTGTTTCTGCCAAATTCTCACTCTGCCATCTGCATGATGCAACTGGAAACGTGATTCATCGGACCACATGACTTTTTTCCAATGCTCGACTGTCCAATCCTTGTGTTCCTGTGCAAATTGAAGACGTTTTATCTTGGTAACTGCAGACAACAAAGGTGTTCAAACAGGCCTTCAGCTTCCATATCCCATACGATGCAGTGTATGACTAATTTGCCTACAAACGTCAGGTGGCCATAATAATCTGGCCACTCAGTGTGTGTGTGTATATATATATATATATATATATATATCCCACATTCAAAGGCTGTTAAATCGTGTTGTTTACCCATATCTTCAGAAAAAAATCACTTCTACTGTTGTGGTAAACAATCTGCTTCCTTATTTATAATGGTCTGGCCCTCTAGCAACCTCAGCGCGAAATTATAGCTAATTTGCCTACAAACGTCAGGTGGTCATAATAATACTGCCACTCAGTGTGTGTGTGTGTGTATATATATATATTTTTTAAAATAAGTTTTTATTGATTTCAGAGAGAGGAAGGGAGAGGGAGAGAGAGATGGAAATATCAGTGAAGAGAGAATCAGTGATTGGCTGTTTCCTGCACACCCCCTACCCCCCACTTGGGGTAGAGCCCATAAACCTGGCATGTGCCCTGACCAGGAGTTGAACCATGATCACCTGGTTCATAGGTCGATGCTCAACCACTGAGCCACACCAGCCAGGTCTCTCCATATGTTTTATATCCTTTTCTTTAAGCAACTCAACAGACAAGACCAACCCTACTACTCCATGTGTCAGCCGAATAAATGATTTCTCCATGTTCAGATACAGTGGTCACCTTGTGGTCCCTATCTTCCAGCGTAGGCATCCCTGGTCGTCCTGCTTACTTGTCTCTCCTCTACAGACTCTAATGGCAGATGCTTTGTCCTATTCATTTTTATATTGTTAGAGCCCAGCCTAGTTCCTGACCCATGATAAAATACTAAAAAATTAACATTAGGCAAAGATAATGAGTCTCCCAAATAAATCGTGTTTCCAGAAAAGGCAACCTGGATATCAACCAAGCTTTTTCTTGAACTTGTTTCCGTTCTTGTTACACCCTGACCTATAACGGAGACCATAAGATATGGTCATAGATATTGTATATATGCTGCAATGTAAGTCCACGTTCACACTTGCCAATGGCACTTTGTGACATTTTGGTCGATGGCTAAGAAATGCATTTTAAAATATTTGAAGCAGAAGGTTTAAAGAGTTGTGAGGAAATAACTCAAGGACCTCAAGGTTTTGTCGTTCCTTTGAAAACATGTTGGGTTATCTACAAATTATTTATTTTCCAAAAAGATTAAAGTGGGCTCCTTCCATTTCAGTCTCCTGAGACTTCTTGTATCTTTGTTACCAGACTGCACCCTTTTGAAGGCATCATGCCAAAAAAATTTTTTTTTATATTTGTTTTTCTGGTTTTGTTTTGGAGGGGTTCAGGGATTTTTTAATTTTTTTTAACCTTTGTCGACATTTGAGTTACAATAGCTGCAGCGGTGGCCAAGCTGATAAGAAGGAAAACCTTGTAAAAGCACAAACCTTGAGCAAGAAAGGAAATGACCAAATAAAGAATTTTCATTCTCCGAAAATTAAAAACAGCCTGGAATTAAAGCAGCATGATTGGAAGCCTCCTCTGGTTGTTTTCAATTGGCTTTTAAAGACAGTAAAGAGATGATCCTGTAAACAGAGCCAAGCGCGTCCTTCCTCACCCCATTCCTCCACCAAGAGGAACTGCTTGGTCCCAAGAATCCCATAAACCACGGTCAGCACTGCTTTTCCAAGTCCAGAATGTTCTTCCACAGTTCTCTGGTCCTTTCAAAAGAGTCACCGGCAAAATCAGGCTTAATATTTCAGTGCTTTAAAAAAAAAAAGGAGGGGCAGACCAAGCTTTGATAAGGAATTTTGGCATCTGTTAAATGGAAGGACTTCACACTGGCTTATTCTTATTTGGAGCTGGCGGGGTGAGGGGAGGGAGCCCAGAGGGAGGTAGAGGCGAGTGCCGGGGTGGATGTGGAAAGTTCAGCCAATTAGCTCTGTCTCTCCCTGGCTGCTGGTTTGATGGCTGGGGAGGAAAGGATTCCAGAGGCAGCAGTTAGGGTTTCTTTCTTTGGACACAGAGCGTCTACTGTTGTGTCTGGTTGGCTCATCACGGTTCCCTAATTCATAGCCCTCTTCTCTTTGCTGCTTTAGATCTTTCCTTTCCTTCTTAGATTAATTACTTCACAATAAAATCAAAATGCAAGGATATACAGCGCATTCCTGCAAAACTCAATTGACCTGAGTAATTAAGAAGCTAGCTGTGCATATCAAACTTCACCTTTTCTCTACTTTTTCACTTCCTTCAAACCCAAATGATGATGAAGTCATGGCCAAAGCAATCAGCTGAACTCCCGTAGTAATATGTTCCCATTGCTGCTCAAACTGTGAACTTATAAAAGGAGGGATGCTTGATCTTCAGCTATTGCCGCTGCTTGATGCTTAAATAAACTATATCACAGCAGAAGAAGGCTATGTAGGACAGGTCTGACCTCAATTTCATTCATCAGATCTAGCTTAATAACCATGGAGTTTGGGATTTCTTAAGTCAGCTCAGACTGCTGTAACAAGTGAGAGACCAGGTGACATAAACAACAATTATTTCTCACAGTTCTGGAGGCTGGGAGTCCAAGATTAAGGTGCCAGCAAATTTGGTTCTTGGTGAGGATGCTCCTCCTAATTGGCAGAGTGCTCCTATGGTAGAGGGAGAAGGGAGAGAGGGAGGGGGAGAGAGAGAGGGAGAGCAAGAGCATGCTCTGATGTTTCTCCTCCTCTTATAAGAGCACTAATCCCATAATGGAAGCTCCACCCTCATGACCTCATCTAAACCTTATTGCTTCCCAAAGCTCTTACCTATAAATACCACATTTGGAGACAGGGCCTCAGCATATGAATTTTGAGGGGACACAAACATACAGTTCATAACAGAAATCGTAATCAGTTTACTGAAATCCTTTTTAAATTAGCTATTAGTAAAACTCACGGTTAAGCCGATTCATTTCCATGAAGGCAAGATTGCATGAGGGCTATTTTAGTAAATGAACCTCCCAACTCTGTTTCCTGCTAAACCCTCTCAGCAATGTGTTTAAAGCTTGTGGCTCTTTCAATCCTTTTTTGGGTTTTTTTTTCTCTTCATATAGTTCTTTAAAAGTAATTTTAATTATATCTTTGTAGATCACCCCCCACACACAACAGATAGAATTGTCTAGAGCTTAGAACTCCTTATGTTCCACCTCATTTGTAATGACACGCTGTAGCCTAGCCAGAGGAAACAGCTATAAACTGTGAGACAAATCCACTGGCCAGGAATATGCCTCAGATATCTAGGCTGCACTCTCTGAATCACGGTGATGAGGAAATTATTATCTTCTTGATTTTCTTATGTACAACACTGTTTGCCAGAAAAATATCTGGATCGTATGTTAACCATTCAAGATGTGATCGCCTTTCCTTTCTGATGGCCGTACTCAAAAGCCATGAGGTAAAAGTCTTACTCCTCAACTACCTGCAGCAAAATTAAAGGATGGGATATTAGCGGAGTAACTAGGTAAAATTTTGCTGGTTAGGGGAAAATTCTGTTTTGCAAGTTCATGGGATGCTGTGACTCCATGTTGTCTCCCCCACTGTGTTACTGAGTGACAAGATAAGACAGGACAGGAAGTAAGAGCTTTTAGAAGGATTTTTCCAGGCCCTAAGAAGGGCTTACAGACCCTAAAACCAGCAAGAATATGTTAAGTTCTATTTGGGGTAATTGAAGTAAACATCCAATTAAAGGATTTCTTGCCAGAAGTGAGGGAGTCAACACATTTCAGAACATTTTTCTAAGTCCCAGAGCAATACCTGTGTCAAGAAGGCCGTCCCAGGAGAAGGTGGACGGTGCCCCTCCAAAGGCTAAGCCACCACTAGGTCTCACACTCTGAGAATCATGGCTGAGTTTAGAGCAACCTGCTCCTTGCATCTATCAAGGTATTTTTTATTTTAAGCATCTCCCTTTCTGTAGTAAAGCATTGCTCTGTTAAGAAACTGACTGTGCACAAGTGGTACAAATTAGTAAGGATTTTAATTACTTTTTAAAGTAACATTAGGTAAATCAGCTAATAAATATTCTAAACTGTTTATAACCAGCAAGTTAGGTTAACTGAAAGTACTGAGTTATTTGTATCTATTAAAATAACCCAGTACTTTCAGTTAACCTAACTTGCTGGTCCCTTAATTTTGGCACTGAAATGAACAACTTAGTTCCAAAAAAAAGAAGAAGAAGAAGAAAGACTTGCAAATAAAATCTTATTACATTAACTGACAAAGTCACAAGTGATAAGTAGAACAAAGCAGGAATAAATGTGCATAGTTGCATTCATACACGAATTTAAGGTACTTAGAATCCACTATTTATATGAGAGAATATAATAAAGGAAACCATGTTTCCATAATTAAATTGTTATCCTTTGAACATGTTATTTGGAAGATTTAAACATAAAGTCAGATTTTAAATATGCTTTTTAAGTGATCTATAATTACACAGGAGAACAAAGCACCGCAACAAGCTAACATCCTGTCCAGAAACAAATGTCTGCTGCATCCCTGCTCAGAACATAAAATAATTAATACCTGTGACCTCAATTTTGCAAAGTATTATTATTTCTATTTTGCCTATAGGAAGGGAGTGTTTTGTGAAAACTCATTTCTAACACTGCAAGGGGTTATGTATTATTGAAACTGTGTAAGGAGTAGCTTGCCTAAGGCCACTCATAATAACAGTTCTAGAAAGAAGAAAAATCCAGGAGTACTATACTATTAATCTTTAAAAATTATTTGGATAATATTTATAATAAATTCAAATATATATTATTTTGTGATTTAATTAAGATTACCTATAGCCAAACCTTTGTAATTAAATTTGAGCTACTCTCCAACCATTAATAAAATGGAATATGGGTTGTTAGGGGGGAAAGACAAAAAAGCATGAGATGGAAATATTTATGATACTTTCAATATGCTTCGAAGTCTGTATTTTAGATGCCATACTAGTGAGAAAGAAAAAAAACCAGATCATGAATAATCTTGAAGTGGAAATGAACAATTATGAGTCTTGATGTTAATTAAAATCAAGATGACTTTAAATTGGTATAAGACTCTTATAATCATATTTAACAAACTTAAATTTATTAAATTGATTATATTCATCACTTAATTTCCTTGTAAGCCTGTAATCTTTATCTCATTTTGTGGTACAACTACTCATACTCTGAAGAAATAAACGTAGACTCATCCTTGACTTCTCTCCTTCAATCTCTGTATTTCACCACCAAATATTTGTCAAAGTCATCCTCTATTTCCCTATCAATACTTCTCTAGTTCAGGCTCTCAGCCTGTTAATATTGCATTAACATCCTCATTACCCCTCCACATCCAGCTTGGCCTTCCTTAATTTCATCTCCTTCAAAATCACAGTCCACTGATTCGGAGCCAGAGAAGCAAGTTGTGTGATCACAGAGGATCCCGGCTAGATTTGCCATAAGGGTACAGTGGTGATGAGCCAATCACCTGTAGAATAAGATTCCCAACTCCTTAACAACCTGTATGAAACCTTCCATGACCTGTGCCTGGGTATCTTCCCTTCGTTCCATCTGGAGCCTGATCTGTGTGCATTATCTCAGTGGACTCCTTGTTTCTAGTTGGGTTCTGCCTATATGGAGTACAGGCAGATTAAAGGAAGGGAAGAGAGTGATGCCAGAGCACCTCCTGCCCAGCTCCCTCCCTGCAATCTCACCTCGCCTTCCTTAATGATGGCCCCTGTTCCTGTCAAAGTGCCCTCTCCACAGAGCACTGTTTCTACTTCTCTCTCTCTCTCTCTCTCTCTCTCTCTCTTATATATATAATCTCTAAATATATAATCTTAGTGTAGATTATATATTTGTATATATAATCTACACTAATAAAAGACAAACATGCAAATTGACCATACCTTCATTATGCCTTAAGCCACGCCCATCAGCCAGAGTGACTATATGCAAATTAACCCAACCAAGATGGTGGCCGGCAGCCATGGAGCTGGAGCAAGCAGGAGGCTTGGTTGCCTCAATGATGGAGGAAGCCAAGTTTCTCGCCTGCCACAGCTCCACTCAAAGCAACAAAGTTTCAATTATAGAAGGTAAATAAACCCCAGATACCTGCTTTCAGCCAGCCGTGGCCACGGAGCTAGAGCCTTGGGTTGCCCCTGGAAATGGAGGAAGCCAAGCCCTGGCCGGCTCTGAGCTCCACTCCAGGCTACAAAGTTTCAATTATAGAAGGTAAATAAATCCCAAAAAAGAAAAAGAAAAAAAGGAGAGGCTGGGAGCTTCCGTCACTGGGGAGGCTTAGCCAGCCTGAAAACGGCCCTCAGCCCCTCACCAAGACTGGCCAGGCACCCCAGTGGGGACCCCCCCACCCTAAAGGGGGTGTGGCCAGCCTGCAAACAGCCATCAGCCCCTCAGTCACCCAGGCTGGCCAGGAACCCCAGTGGGGACCCTCACCTGAAGGGGTGTGACCAGCTGCAAACAGCCATCAGCCCCTCACCCAGGCTGGCCAGGCACCCCATTGGCACCCCAGCAGCACTAAGGATGTCAGACTGCAGCTTAGGCCTGCTCCCCTCTGGCAAGTGGACATCCTCCAAGGGCTCCCGGGCTGCCAGAGGGATGTCTGATTGCCAGCTTAGGCCCAATCCTCCGGGGAGCAGGCCTAAGCCAGCAGGTGGTCATCCCCCGAGGGGTCACAGACTGCAAGAGGGCACAGGCCAGGCTGAGGGACGCCCCCCAGTGCACAAATTTTTGTGCACTGGGCCTCTAGCTATATATATAATTGATTTCAGAGAGGAGGAGAGAGGGAGAGAGAGAGAGACAAACATCAATGATGAGAGAGAATCATTGATTGGCTGCCTTCTGCATGTCCCCTACTGGGAATTGAGCCCGCAACCTGGGCATGTCCCTGACAGGGAATCAAGCATGGGACCCTTCAGTCTGCAGGCTGAGTCGCTATCCACTAAGCCAAACCAGCTAGGGCTCCACTTCTCTATTTCTTGAGGGTCTATATTACCGCTGTGGTTTTCCTGTACTCTTCCCACAACTTGGCACAAAGCCCCTTTATTATAGTGCCTAACCTGTTATCCTGGTGCATTGCTAGACTCACTGCCAAAGTTGGCCTCCTGGTCACTCCCCTTTCTACTTTAAATGTTGACTAATCCTCTTTCCCACTCCTTCCCAACCCCTTTTCTTCATATTAGAGAGTGCCATCCTTACATGCTGTAATCCACTAATTCAGAGTACTGCATGAATGAAAACTCATAGAACATTATTTCTCCATTTCTACTAGTAAGCTTTGAACTGTGCATGATTAATGTACCTATGTGATCTCTCTTCCCTGCACAATTCCAGAAAGTCTGTTACTTATGAAATCTTGGAATCTACACTCAGCCAGTTGAAGTCCTAATTCCAGAATCTCTCCACTTTCTCAGTGGTGTGTCACATTGGGCAATTTATCTCATTAACTCAGTTTCTTGTTGACAAACTGAGAAAGTAGTGGCACTTTTTCTCCTGAAATTAATATGAGGATTAATTGATATAACTCATGTTAATTACTTAGCCCTGACTTCTTTAAGTTTGGGCTCTCAATATCTTTCTCAAATACTTTTTTTTTCCTATGTAGGTTCAAGAAGACTATATTTTTTACTAATAGAGTCTAATCATATTCTATTCCACTGTACTCATTGATACCAGATTATAGATACATGTATCTGATACATGATCATTAAAATCTGATCTACAAAATGTCATGGAAGAGTTTCACTTTGAATACACTACTGTTAAAATGCCTGCACAGGATAACTCCCAACTATTACACGTCTGCTATGGGTTATACATCCCACTCTGTGCTTCATCTCGCTGAATCCTACTAAATGTCCTGTTTACAGGTGAAGAAACTGAGGGTTAGAGAGGGTAACTCACTCAAGGTCATAAACTGGTGAGAGGCTGAGCTTGGAGCTGAGCTTTTTCTGACTTCAAAGACATCTTTGCATTACATGGTGTCCCAATCGAGCATCTACAACTTGCAAAACACTTTCATGCAAACTGCAAGGGTTAGGGAGATTAGAGTTTTGACTACTGCCCTAAAAAAGCATAGAACAGTTAAGAACTAGCTCTGCTAAGACGAATCTGAATCAGTAAAATGAGAGTTGTATTGAAGAACTGTAAATACTACATTATCAACTATGGTATAAGTAATTTGTCATTCTTTCCAAGTGTTCTGGAAGGAGCTAAAATCTGTTGCCCCCACATAAATATGAATCTGTCTGCTTGGAGTAGATCACTAACATTCTACTGTCATCTAAAATCTTCAGGGTGTGTTTATCTCTGGCTTCTGCCTCCTAAAGTAAAAATGCAACAAACGTCTCCCTTTTGACTTAAATTTGTCTAATACTTTGTTTTCCCCTGATTGTGTTTGAAAACGTCATAAGGGAGATCTTTGCTATTCAACTGCAGAGAGAATGCGGCCGTTTTCCTGAAACTTCTTCACCATAAAAGAATGAAAGCCCCGGCCTTTGCAGCTCCTCCCCTTGCTCCAGTGCCTTTGATGCCTGGACCTCTTAACAGCACTCCAGCAGGGCCCACTGCTCCATGTGTCTGCTTAGACAATTTAATTTACTAAGACAAAGGTTGCCTAAGGAACGCTAACTCCCTTTCCCTGCAAGAAGCAAACGATTTTGTGTCACCGCTGCTCTGGGAGGGAGAAAACAAAAACACAGAAAGTCTAAGGGACAGGCATGGCATTCTGGTCAGGCAAGCAGGCGGTTAAAGTGCGCGGTGAAGGGAAATAGGGGGGACACGCCCTGGTCACACAGAAGCCCGAGTGCTTCAGCCTTCAAAGGAAGGCAGCTCCTCCAGTCTGGGGCCTCCTTTCTGTTCATCCTCTGACTCTGGTTTCTAATTTAAGCTTTCATCTTTTCACTTTGTCTCCCTTATTCTTCTAGTGTCTTCTTTTCATCTTTCCTCCCCTCTCGTTTTTCACATTTTTCACTTTGTTTGCAAATATACATAATGCATTGTTCAATCAAGTTTAATGGATAATCAAAGAAAAAAATGTAAGTTGAAAGAAATAACCCTTTTTATGTTTCCTTCTGATTTTTAATCCATAGAAATATATCAGTTTTACATATTTAGTTGCCCTGATATCTGTAAAATATCCATGAAACCGTAGCCTACCTTTTCATTCAACATTCTTTTGTGAAATCTTTCCCCTTTCCCATCATTTTATTATAGTGATTTCTTTAATAATTAGGTGACATTCTGTTATGCTCCTACGCCTCTTTATTTTTTCTTGCCTCCTTTGTTTTATTGTATACTCAAGAAGCTCTGTTTTAATTAGCTCTGCTATGGAGGAGCATTACATTGGTCATAGTAACAGGTGGTAGAAAATTCTAGAGTAACTTTCATGGACTTGTGTGTTACAGCAGATTTTAACTAACTGTGAATGAAATGCACCTATTTCTATTCACAAGCTTTTTGTGACATTTTAAGGAGTATCAGTCTTTTTCAATAAACATAAAGCCAGTACTTTCTCCACCTTAGTCACTATTTGAGAGCCCGGGGGTTACTACTTTTCATTCACAAAATTATTCCAGGTGGAGAGTGATAAGGGTTATAGTTCCTCATGCCTAGCCTGATACATAAAACTCGAGTAGTGTATATGTTATGTCAGTTATTTTTAAAAGCCCTTAGCACTCCTCAAACTTTCTCTTTGCTTTCAGAACTCTCCTGGCATAATTCAACTCGTGTTTTCTTTTGATCTGCAGAAATGTTTCTAATTTTTTTAGTGAAGTGCAACTGCACTTATATTTATTTGTACAACCGGCCTAGAAACAGAAGGCTGAAGAAGAATAAACTGAGCCTTGTGATAAGCATTTTATCTCCTCCTCTCATCATGGGCCGATATTTCCTGTGCTTCCAGGTGCCATGCCTTGCTATCTAATAATGCTCTCAAGTTTCTGCTGATATGAGCAAACTAAAGACACAAGTTGTTCCTTTCTTATGGCAATGAAATATAAACCAACAAAATGAGCAGTGACATTGTAGCTAAAGTCTTACAATCGCTAATCTGTGAAGGCAGGTTTCTAAAAGTGGGAGAAATGGCTAAATCATACACCAAGCTCAGAATTTATTATTTTTGCTTCCCCCTCCCAATATTATCTCTCAACCCTGCATTATTCACATTAAGTAATTTCCTACAACTCCTACCCTCAAGTAAAAAATACAGTAATATAAGCAACCACAAATACTGGTTACATTGAAAAATAAATCCCATATTCCCATTTAATTGCTCTGCAGTATAAGCATTATTGGGAAATAAATGAGTGAGGATACTTGGTTTTTCAAGGTAAAGTCATTTCTTTTATGTAAAAATAAAATGAACTTATATGAAGATTTTATTTAACTCAATAAAAAAGGGAACCAATAAGTTGTTAAAATAAGTTCAAAAATAATTTAAAGATTAGACATAGATATAGGCAATTCTAAAATGAATGTACAAATTGATGCCAAAGTGATTAATATTCAATCCCATATAATAAAATGCTAATATGCTAATTAGACCTAACAGCAGAACAACTGTTTGGACAACCTTCTGGACGAAGCCAGGGCTGCGAGGGCCAGCTGAAGCTGCGAGGGGCTGCGAGGGCCGAGCCCCTTGCACAAATTTTGTGCATTGGGCCTCTAGTAAGGAAATAAAATGCAATGTTTTGGGTTATCTTAATGTAAGGCAGAAATCAATTATATGTATTGGACAAAATTTATTTGCTTTGCTATGGACAAGAATAATTTGGCTTAATATCAGTTTTCTACAACTTAATTCTCTCCCCTAAATAATTATTTAAAAAGGTTCAAGTGCCTATAAAATATGCTCCCAGGGAGTTGGCTAGACCTACACTGTTTAATACCATAGCATTAGCCACATGTGGCTACCATATGAGACAGGAAGATACAAAACATTTCCGTGAACAGTTCAACTGCACTGCACAATGACCAGTACTCAACTGAAAGGGTACCCAGTAATACTTCTTCCCCATTTCCAAGTCTTTGACAAATTTTCCTGACAAGACAAAATAAGCTACAGCAATAATGATATGGAGCAGGGCATGTGAGGGGGATAATGAATAGTATTTATTGAGTACCATCTATTTGCTAGGCATCTTATCTAATTGAGTTTTCACTTATAGTAGCTTACCCCCATATATTAGTTGAGGAACCAGAGGCTCAAAGGGATGAAAAAATTTGAGTCCTCATAATTTGCATACATTATCTAATGAGGTCTCTTAATAATTTAGCCATACTTACTAGTTGATGACTCAAAGAAATTAGAAAAATTTGTTCACTACTGTACAACTATTAATGGGTTGAATCGGGGTTCAATCTCACATGTGTATAACTCTCAGTCTTGTTAATTTTACTAAACTGAATCACTCAGCCCATGTGCCTTGAAAGAAAAGTAAGGGCAGTAGATGCAGGTAAACATAGGGTGCAGATAAATAATTTAATTAATTAAAGAGACAGCCAAGAAACCTGCTCTGCCCAGGTTGATTTAGGCCACTTGGTCTCAACAGAGTAAAAGATGAAGGCCTGGCTGCTGAAGGAAGATATTAGAAGTGCTTGTCCCAGCCTACTCTGTGTCCAAAGATGTCGCTGAGTCAATGCCAAGCCACATTGTCTTCCACGGGATCAAAGCACTAACAGCATAGCAGTCTGTTCATCATTAAGTGTCTCTCTCCCCAATTGGACCTTAGACTACCACAGAGGAGAATCAGAGAGGAAACACACTGACTTACATCATCCTGCCTGGTGTATAGCTTTTTAGGAATGTTTCCTAATAACCTGATCTCAAACCATTTCTATACCTCTGCTTAATATCAACTCACCTCCTCCTAAGTTATCCCACACCAATTTTTAAGAGTTACAAATAACTGGACAACTTTCTAGGTACACAGTCTTTGCTTCTACTATTACTTTACTTTTTCAACTATTAGGCAATATGTTACCATCAAATGATGGATAGACATCAAAAAGACCAGACCAGCTCCACCACTTACTAACTATGAGATTTTGGGGAAATTGTTAAAATTCTTTAGGCCTTTTTTTTTTGTAAAATATTGACAATAACCAAACCTACATCATAGTGTTGATTGAAGAATTTAATAAGATAATATATGTAAATAGCTTAGCACAATGTCACATATTTAGAACCAAGAAATGTCATCTATTATTTTATTACCATTCTAAGTCAGATAAATAATAAATGTTGTTAAAATTCTACAATTCTCTATAATTGTATTACATATCACTACTTATTTTTTATAGATTTATGGAATAGAAAATTAAATGCCATCTACCTTAACATTTTCTCATATAAAGGCACCAAGTGTTCCATTTAAAACTATAAAACTGTCCCACCTTAGTCACCTCACACAGTGAAGAAAACAAGATGAACATTTATGAAATATCAGAAACAATGCGATTAAATGAGAATTTTTCCCCCCAAAAAAACAGAGCTGAGTAGTTTCCTGGTGCAGGGGTTTAGAACTGGTCTCCCCAAAACGTGCTACTTTGGCATGTGAATTATTTTGAGCTAAAGACAATCAAGACCCTGCAAGCTCAGGAGAAAGTTTTACCTCTCCCTTAAAGAATTTAAATTAGGGGCCTTGCCTATAATAAGAGTTATCAGCAGATATAACTTTTTAACCTATCTATATAGCAGGGCAAACTACTAATTACTGAACATCTGCTCTTCTTATCATCCTGCAATGACCTTCCTTCCCTCTGAAGCCTCGAGGCAGCTTACCTCATCCTTAGTTAAGAATGTCATATACACTTCATTTCCCCTTCTGTCTTTGAACCTCTCATGTGTGTGAGATTTCTCAGTCTCTCATGTATATGGGGTTCTCATGCATATGTATTAAATTAGCTTATTTGTCCTTGAAGATCTTCCTGGTGTTGATTTAATTATTAGACCAGCCAAAAGAACCTAAGAATGTAGAGGAAAGCTTCTTCCTCTCCCACACTGGCTTAGAAACACCTGACTTTTGGAGCAGTTCACTTCAGTATTTTTTCACTTCTTTTCTAATGGGGGGCAATACACGCTCTCTGCTGTAGCCAGAATGGACGTGCCTGATTGTTTCCTACAAGTTATGGGTGCCGTTGTTTAGATTGAAGCGAAGGCAGGAGAAAAGGAAGTAGATGGGATGAAAGGCAATCAAATCAGCAACTGCCTTTAGGAAACTATTGCAGGAATTGAGCAAACCAATGAAAACAATGGAGGAGAAGAAGGATCATGGTGGTGGTGGTAGTGTGTGGGGGGGGGTGAGGGGGGCAGGGAGTGAAATTCTTGGAAATTTATAGGAGAAAGAAGCTTGATTCTGGAGGTAAATGCAATAACATCTGTACAGTCTTCACATCCCCATGCCTACACACACACACACACACACACACACACACACACACACACACACATTATTGAGTTGAGAATGACCAGGATCCTTTCTAAAATGAACAAACATGAACTAATCTCCTGAAGAGGTCTGTGAAGCCCAGACCTCCAGCCCTTGAAACCTGAGCAGGCCTTGTGGCAGAGCCCAAGGGTGAAATCCTAGCACGCTAATCAGCTGCACAATCTTACCCTTTGCAAATTCTGTATTTGCTAAACACCTTGAGCCTGTATACACGGAGCTGAAAGGGAATGCCTTCTCATTTTCAACCTTCTGGGGCTGATGTTCTGCATCAGTCAGTGCTGCCACCATGGATCCGACATCCTCCCTTTTAAATACACACCAGTTTCCTTTTTCATGATGTGAGCAAATTAAAATCTCTGTGCTGGTGATTTGCAAAATGTACTCTGCTACAGAGAGAGCTTTCTGATGAGCCTGGTCCTGCTGTAATCATTGATTGTGCAGAAGTAATTCAGGAAATGTTCTCAGCGCAACCTAATTCCCACATGCCCGACGAAACACAGGAGGATTTTTCAGATAGAGATTTAATACACAAATAGTCAAGAGGAGCCTTTCAATTGCATTTTATTTTGAGGATCCAGGTAGTTAATATGGGAGGAACTGTTGCCAAGAAACATGGTAGGATTCTTTCTCTCTCCAGAAATGCCTAAGATGATTGTCTTGTAAAGGTAAGAAGATACTTGAAACCAGATCTGTCTTCCTGCCAAGCCCTTCAGGTAGTTGAGAGGTTTATGATAATGAAATCCCCCTTTGTCATTTACATTTCTTTAGTGGTTATTTATGCAAATGATCAGAATTTTTTTTTTACAACCTAGAAACAGATTTAGGGATGAATGAGTTCCTTCCTCCTAATGAAAACATTTCAGCCCTCCTAGTCTGGAAATCTCCAAAAGGATATTTGTTTGGATAATTCTAAAATGACTTTGATATCCTACTACACTGAGCTTTGGAAAATAAATAACTATATTATTTGTGACTGTAGCAGATCTGAGCCTTCAGAGTAATCACAAAACAAAGAAGCGAAGTGTAATCCGGTATTTTAAAAATCATTAAGTGAACCTAATACTACTCAGTGGATTTAAAACTTAAAAGTCCCCAGTGTTTCTTCCAAATATAGCTCCAAAGAAAAGGAAGCAAGAATATCTCAAAGGGAAAACAAAGGTCCATGCAACTTTCTGTCCTCTCTGTCATTCATGTACTTGAAATATTAACAGAAGGAAGTCCTATAATAATTTATGCTTTGAGAAAGGGATATAGCAACTTGAGATCCCTCTTACTGTTAAAGGCTTCTGGCTTCAGTTTGTTGGGGACCACGATGGAACTATCTGGTACAGAGACCTCTGGAGAATCATCCTTAGATCCTAGAACAGTGATGGCGAACCTATGACACGCGTGTCAGAGGTGACGCACGAACTCATTTTTTGGGTTAATTTTTCTTTGTTAAATGGCATTTAAATGTAGAAAATAAATATCAAAAATATAAGTCGTTGTTTTACTATGGTTGCAAATATCAAAAAATTTCTATATGTGACACGTCACCAGAGTTAAGTTAGGGTTTTTCAAAATGCTGACACGCCGAGCTCAAAAGGTTCGCCCTCACTGTCCTAGAACATCAGCAAAGAAGCAACAACTGTAATGACTTCTGACTTACTCTGAACCATGCAAGAAAAATGGTTTCTAATTTGATAACATGCCAGAATTAGTTGTATTATCATTTAAGGATCAAGTTGTTTTATGCCATTTCAAATAATCATTTAAATATATATATATACACTAGATACACTAGAGGCCCAGTGCATGGATTCATGCACCAGTGGGGTCCCTCAGCCTGGTCTGTGGGAATCGGCCAAAACCAGCTGAAGGGTCCCAAATTGCAAGAGGGCACAGGCCAGGCCAGGGATCCCATCGGTACACTGGCACCAGACCTCCAACATCCCCTGATGGGTCCGGGGTTTGGGTGAAGCAGATTCGAGGCCAACAGTGCCCCAGCAGCAACCTAACACACTACCAATTCCATGAGGAATCGGGCTCCCTCCTCTACTGGTCGGAGCATCTGCCCCCTGATGGTCATTGTGTGTCATAGCTACCTAGTAAATGGTTGGACGGTCACTTAGGCTTTTATATATATTGAATAGAGGCCCGGTGCACTCAGGGGTTCCCTCTGACCGGCCTGTGCCCTCTCGCAGTCTGGGACCACTCGGGGGATGACCACCTGCTGGCTTAGGCCAGCTCCCTGGGGGATTGGGCCTAAGCTGGCAGTCAGACATCCCTTTGGCAGCCCAGGAGCCCTCGGGGGATGTCCACTTGCCAGAGGAGAGCAGGCCTAAGCTGCAGTCGGACATCCTTAGCGCTGCTGAGGAGGCGGGAGAGGCTCCCACCACCACCGCTGTACTGGCAGCCATCAGCCTGGCTTATGGCTGAGCAGAGCTCCCCCTGTGGGAGTGCACTGACCACCAGGGGGCAGCTCCTGCATTGAGCATCTGCCCCCTGGTGGTCAGTGTGTGTCATAGTGACCAGTCATTCCCATTCTGCTGTTAGGGTCAATTTGCATATTACTCTTTTATTATATAGGAGTGCCTGGCCAGCCTGGATGAGGGGCTCATGGCTGTTTGCAGTCTGGCCACAGCCCCTTCAAGGTAGGGGGTCCCCACTGGGGTGCCTGGCCAGCCTGGGTGAGGGGCTGAGGGCCATTTTCAGGCTGGCCACATCCTCTTCAGGGTCGGGGGGGGTCCTGCTGGGCTGCCTGGCCAGTCTGGGTGAGTGGCTGATGGCAGTTTGCAGGCTGGCCAAGCCCCCCAGCGGGGACCCTCATCCCATGAGGGTGTGGCCAGCCTGGGTGAGGGGCTCATGGCTGTTTGCAGGCTGGTCACAGCCCCTTCAGGGTGGGGGTCCCCTCTGGGGTGCCTGGCCAGCCTTGGTGAGTGGCTGATGGCTGTTTACAGGCTGGCCACGGCCCCCAGGCACCCAAGCTCCCAGCGGAGGCTGGCTGGAAGCAGGTATCTGGGATTTATTTATCTTCTATAATTGAAACTTTGTTGCCATGAGCGGAGGCCACAGCTGGCTCAGGGCAGGTGGGAAGCTTGGCTTCCTCCACTGCCCGGGCAACCAAGCCTCCTGCTTGCTCCAGCTCTGTGGCTGCCGGCTGCCATCTAGGTTGGGTTAATTTGCTTATAGTCGCTCTGATTGGCTGGTGGGCATGGCTTGGGGTGTAGCAAAGGTACAGGTCAATTAGCATCTTTGTCTTTTATTAGTGTAGATATTTATATGAATTATGGAAAAATAATTTTGCCTCTGCATTTTTATTTTAATAGTTTGCTCTAAGCAACTAAGGAAAGTTTACCTGACTCTTATACTAGAATCTCTTTTGCTTAACCATTTGAAAATGCTCTCCAAGACTTGTATGTGGTTTTCTAAATTCCAGATGGCATTGTAAAATATTTCAACATCATCACTGGATTTTTAAAGGTTAGTGCAAAAATTTTATTGAACTAAATTTCATTAAAATATGGATATTGTTTGAAAATATAGTTCTGAATTCCTATGTATATCACCAGGTGCAGGTGAAAGCAAGGCAAGAACTCAATGTTTGAATTCAGTTTGAATATGGCTACAAGCACCAATCGTAGAGAAGGAGGGTCCCAGTGCGAATCCTACCATTTTCTAGGTGTTTAGCTTCTGAGATTCAGTTATCTCCTATAAAACACTGGGTTTATGAAACCTAACTCTAGTGAGAATTAAGTGAGGTAATCAATCAATAAAACAAGTAGTCAACCTGCTAATTACCAGATACTGTGTCTGAAACATTTCTAAAAAAAAAAAAAAAAAAAAAAAAAAGCTATATGGCCATCCACTATTAATAAACAACAACCTGGCCCAGAAGATAATAAAAATTCATTGATTTGGGCAAATAAACTCATCTTAAACTTTAAACTTTTAAAAAGGAAAGATGGTGAAATTTTTCATTTTACACATGAAAATAGTGAGTCTAAATAGTTCAAGTACCTTTCACAAGTCAATAAAAGTCTCTAAGAGCAGGTGCATAACCTAAAGGCACAACTTACCATCACCATTCTGGAAAAAACTTAATCTTCTTTTACTTTATCATTTGGAAAGTAGCATTTAGAAATGATATAAAGGGTAAGCAAACAAACAAAGGTTAATGCAAGAATAAGATTTAATAAATTATAATATCCCAGTTATTAATAAAGTAATAGTCTTGTACCAATGTGCTTTATAGATAAAAAATCTGTTTCAATTCACACTTCCTCCAATAGTCCATGAATGACTATCCTACAACCTTTGGCAATGTTGAAATTTCAATAATGCAATGATTACAAATTTTGAGTCTCATTATTGTTTTAAATATCATTTCTCTTTTCATGCATTAACTGGCAATTTGTTTCTTTTTCAACATATTGTCCTCTGCATATTCCTTAACTTTTTTTCTATAATGTCAGTAGTCTTTCAAAGAAATTGATTCGTAGGAATTCTTTAAATAAAAGATGTTAATTTGTGGATATAATTTCCAGTTTTTACCAATTTTAAATGGATCTTATAACTTTTTTTATCCTATCATACATTTTTAATAGAAGCTTGAACTTTCCATGTAACAACTCTATCTTCCAGTATAAATTCTAATATTTGTCTCTTTCTTAAGGCCTTCTTCATTTCAATTTATAAAGATAATATTCTCTTTTTTTCTGTTAGCCTTATGGCTTTATTTACTTAGGTCTAGATGTTTAGTCATTTTCCCCATTGGATACATAGTCCTCTCTGCACAAAGTTAAAATGCCAATTGGACAGTCATTTGGTGGCAGAGTGATTGCATTGATTAACGAATGGTCCCCATGCATCCAGGTCCCTCACCTCCCATCAGGATTGAAATCTTTCTCTATCTCTGATCTGGGCCCCCCTTGTTGCTTTGGCGAAGTGATGTGCCAGTGTCGAGAGGCCACGCATGCTTCTGCGCTCTATCTCAACCACTCCTGGATGAACCCGTTAGAGGCTGAGAGACCAGGCAAAGAAGAGCCCGCATTCCCCGACCTAGTCATTGTGAACCAGCCTACAGCCAGCCAAACCTCAACAGTGCAAGAGAGCCCAGTTCAGCCCAAAAGAACGGCCTAGCTGGCTTGTAGATTATTATTTTCAACCACTGAGATTTTATTAAACAACAGTGGATAATTGATACATACACCCAATTCATACACATACATACATACATACATATAATTTTTCTAGACTTTAAAGTGCTATGTAGGTTCTTGGCATCTATTTCGATATTACCATTTGACTGATTCTTAGCCATGTCCAATGTGAGGTATAGTGAATAATAGTCCTGTTTGGTATGTCACATATTCTTCCACAGCCCTTAAACACTTTTTGTTTCTTTCAGTAAATATCTAGTCCACACTCTCTACATGCATGACTGCATATTAAGTTCTATAGCAGATCAAAGGATGAGCATGACATGCATACTGGGATCACATACCTTCTAACAGAGCTGTACATACTGAATACCTTTGAAATAAAGAAAAATTTTAAAAGTTTACAGTCTCTTCTAGAACAAAGCAAAAATTATTCCAAAAAAACCAGAGGCAGAATAGCAATCTCCCTGGCTCATAAAGATGTGGTTGGAAATAAAAGTAAAAGCAGAAGAAAAATACAGGAAAAAAATAAGGTCTCATAGTACATAACCTACAAAATGACTCCATAAGATAAGGCCGTTATTTTTTATTTTATAAATATGGAAACTGAGGATCTCTAAGTAAAGAGAATTCTACATTTTGCCTACATTTTCTGATAAACAGAAATGTACGTTCCCTAAAACTGTAGCAGTCTGGATGGTCCAGGGGCTAAAATGTGTTCTATTTCTAAACTCAGATTTCTATTCTCATCCCTTTTTCTGCCTTATACAATAAAGTCAGATGTTCAACTGTACTGTGTCTCATTTATGTATTAATAAAATTGCAACATGTTGTGAGGTTTAATTAGATAATAAAGCACTTTGAAGCACCTCCTTGATAAGTCTGTGTAAGTGAAGAATATTGCTAATTTAGTAATCATCATATGCACTGAAAAATGTTCCCCTAAAATGTTCACACACATTTAGAAACCACAGACAATCACGTCAGCTTTGGGTAGAGTGACAAATAAGAACTGATGAGGACCTTCATCTTGGGATGGATGAACTATGTCGTGCTCAATTGCTTCTTAAAATTTCTATTTATACTTCCTCCTCATTTCAATGTTTAATTAGAAAGGAACATTTCCATGCATTATAATTATATGCAAGCACAGATTCTTCACCACAAAAGAGTCATTTTTCCATTCAGTTTATACAAAATTTTGTTTTGTCCCAGAATGAATCAATATAAAAATTAAGCTGGTAGTTTGAAAGTCTTAAAAAGAAGTATAGCTTTCATAATAGAAAGAAGATTAAAATGAATTAAAAATATCAAAGCAAAACGTTCTGGAATAATTGCATGCTGCATTCGTGTGACCCTTAAAGGTAGCTTTCCCAGAGAAAAGAAAATGAACAAAGGAGGTTTTTCATTCCGTTTACCTTCTTTAGAAGCTGGAACCTTTTCACAGTTGAAGCACAATTTTTCACTTTTAATTGGTGAGCTCGTAATAGGAAGATTGCAGGACCAAAAGGAGCCCTTGTTCTGATTAGCGATGGAGGGAGACCCACAAGGGATGGGAAGTTTGAAGGCAGAGAACAAATAAAAGATGTCAAGTTTACACATTTCTTGGAATCTTCTGCAGACATTCTAACCCTTCCAGAGCTGTAGAATTTGGCAGGAAATCTTGTACATAATAATGTACCAAAGCTAGGGAATTCTTGTTTTACCTGTTCAAACTCCACTCTGGTCTTCTCTGTGACAATGTATATATGTGTGTGCATGTGTGTCTGTATGTATCTGTAATAAAGAGGATGAAGATTATTTCTTAAGTTCCTTCTGTACTGAAAGCTTTGCTGCTGTGAAATATAGCAAACCTTCCACTTCAGTGTTGGCTGGAGATCCTGGGCTAGAAGATTGATGAGATGTAGAAGCTTTTCTCCTGGTATTTCTGTGTTTCTGTTAAACACTTCTTCCAGGCATTGAAGTGAAAAATACCCCAATATTAAATGGACCCCTTTCTCTCACTTAAAAAAGTATAATGAGTTCAAATGGAACTGAAGCTTGGATGGCTCATTTTTTACCAAAACACTTTGTTTATTTGTACATTGATGTGCTTTGCTTTTTGTTTTAATCTTTATCCGAGGATATGTTTTTCATTGATTCTAGAGAGAGAGGAAGGGAGAGGGAGAGAGATAAATATCCATGTGAGAAACATAGATCATTGCCTCAGGCACTCACATGCCCTGATCGAACCCAAAACCTGGGTATGTGCCCTTAGCCATGCACTTATTGGTTGATTCTTGTATGTGCCCCAACTGGAGGTTGAACCCCATCCTTGGTGCATGGGAAAATGCTCAGAGCTACCCAGCCAGGGCTATATATTGATGTTTAGTTTTAGTATGAATGTGTCTAATCCATTCTTTTTACTAAAAAAAGAACTGATACTGTCGGGGTTTTCTGTGCACAAATTGCAGACATGCAGAAGGTGTCTTAATTATGGTGATGTCCAGAAGCTAATATGTATAATCTGTCCACCTGCATTTAAATAGGTGTGGCCTTTACTTATCTAATAGCAAGAGGAGGAGAATGGAAATCATCGAACCATTGGAATAGCAAATTTTGGGGCCACTGATTGAGTTGATGACACCTTAGTTTATTTTTAAGTGAACTAGAAAGTTAAAGTAGAGCCTGATGGATGTAGATTATGCTGAAAAGAAATTATAAACAAAAATGGATACATAGATAATATTTTTCTCCTCAAAAATATGTTACACACTCCATTGCCTCAAATGCTCACATCATTGTTCTATGTAGATAATCACACACGTATTTTATGAAATGCACTCTAAAGATTTTATGGTGACTTTATTTCTGTCATTTGTGGCCAAGGAATCAAAGGGTTTACTTAACAAACAGGTTTGTAGAGCTATGGAAAGCCAATCTGTAACCCAAGTGAAGGCAAAACACCAAACACACTCCCCAAGGAAGAAAGGTATAAGCACTTTCTTTCCAACCAAGATGCTGACATTGGATTCAACTGGAGCGTCTCTTGCTGACAACTGTGACCAGCAAATCACTCTTCTCTGAGCTATTTCTGGAGCACAGTGCAGCCAACTAGGGTTTCCAGGCACCGGCATCTTCTGACCCTATCTCTGATCAACCACTTGCCACACTAATACCTAGACCTTTATGAACATACTAGAGGCCCGATGCACGAATTCGTGCACGGGTGGGGTCTGGTCAAACCAGGAGGGGCTGTAGGAAGTTGGTTGGCTGGCCCCACCCCTAATAGGGGTGTTGGGGGCCAATCGGGGCGGGCCTGCCGGGGGGGGGGGCGAAATCGGGGCTCAGGTCAGGCTGGTTGGCTGCCACAGTAGTACACATCATAGCCATCGGTTGTTCTGGTTGTTCTGCTGTTGTTGTTCTGGTCGCTGGGCTTTTATATATATTGATGTGCTCAGGCCAAAGGATAGCCACTTTTCCATACACAGGAGAGGTCCTCTGCCCTCCTCCACTTTGTATTTAACCTCTTGGTGGAATCTTCCAGAGTCAGTTGACTTCCCTAATTGCCTGTCATCCTTGCAAAGTCCAAGAGGATACAGAATGTTATCTTCATTTTACTGAAGGGGACACTAGGGTACAAAGTGGTCAACTTGCTCCACACACCTGGGAGATATCAGGACCAGGTAGCTCCAAGGATCTTCTGAAGCTTTCCCCAGAGTTCTTTACTCACTTTTAATAATAACCAGGATAATAATGATCCTTTGGGGGTATTAAAAATACATATTCAAAAAATAATTTAGGTTCCCAGGTCACCAGAAATGGAAAGACACAGTTAAGATGCAAACTTACCTAGAACAGCATAGATTGGGGCAAAGAAACTATGCGTGTACTGATGTGGCTTTTTGAGAATACAGCATGAAAAAGCATATAAACCTCTGAAGAGGGAAAGCTTTTCCTATATCATTCAATGGAGTGCTGGTAAAACTTAATATCTGGCTCTCCAGAGGGAGTTTAGCAGAGCCCTGAGTTGGAGCACTTGCCTATTGTCATGGTGAGCTGTTCCTACCGTGGTGGATATTGAGCTACCAACAGCCTCTTGAGCATGTAAGAGCAGACTCTAGCACACCACTGAATTATCATTACAATAACCATGTCATCCTATTTTTAAAAAGGAGACAGAGGCCCAGCTGGTGTGTCTCAGTGGTTAAGCATTGACTTATGAACCAGGAGGTCATGGTTCAATTCCCAGTCAGGGCACATGCCCAGGTTGTGGGCTTAATCCCCAGCGGGGGTATGTAGGAGGCAGCTGATCAATGATTCTCTATCATCATTGATGTTTCTATATCTCTCTCCCTCTCCCTCTTCTGAAATCAATAAAAATATATTTTAAAAAAGGAGACAGAGGATGAAAACTGGGTGGGAAGATTTTATAACATGCCTTATATTGATGCATTTAATACTTTTGCAAACATAAAGAAGATAATGCATGAAGAGAGCTCATTTGTGTGGGGTTGATCCACATGACCAGTCAATTTTCTATAGAGGCCCACTTATAATGGTATTGAAACTTGATTTTTTTTTCTGGCTTACATTGTGAACTGTTCATATTTACACAGAGAGAAATGCCATTGGACACAGATAGGAGGAATTCTAGCAGGAGGACCCAGACATGCCATCTATAGGTTTGGAGGTTTTCTAAAGAAGTTATAAATTTTAAAAAAATTAAATATGATAATCATATTGAAGTGACGGTATCTCCATGGAGAAAACAGCCTCATAGGCAGTGGTTCTCAACCTTCTGGACCTTTAAATACAGTTCCTCATGTTGTGACCCAACCATAAAATTATTTTCATTGCTACTTCATAACTGTAATGTTGCTACTGTTATGAATCGTAATGTAAATATCTGATATGCAGGATGGTCTTAGGCGACCCCTGTGAAAGGGTCGTTCGACTGCCAAAGGGGTCGAGACCCACAGGTTGAGAACTGCTGCCATAGAGGATATATTCGAAGACCCCAGTGAATGTCTGAAACTGTAGATGGTATCTAACCTTATATATTCATGATTTTTTTCCTATACATACATACCTTTTCACTTAAAGGAAACACTTTATGGCTTCTCTTTGATATGCTTAAATTTCCAGCTTTGGGGCCATTATTACATAAAATAAGGGTTACTTGAACACAACAGTTGACCTGATAACCTAGATAGCTACTAAGTGACTGATGGGAGGGTGCTCATATACAGGGTAGATACTCTGAACTAAGGGATGATTCATGTCCTGGGGGGATGGTGTGGGACCACAGGAGATTTTTATCATGCTACTCAGAACAGCATGTGATTTAAAACTTATGAATTGTTCATTTTGTAATTTTTCATTTACTATTTTTGGATTTTGTTTAGTTTCGGGTAACTGAAACCACAGAAAACGAAGCCGCAGATAAGGGGGTGGGGAGACTACTGTATTAAATGTTTTCTCCTGTCTTGGAGCTCATATGCTGGTATTCAGGTCATTCTTTCTTCACATCTCTGATAAATGCTATGGAGGAAAAAAGGCAAATGCATAATGGTGAGTAATGAACTATCTGACATAGCCTGAGAGCATTGGGCAAGGTTTCCCTAAAAGAGCTCCCTGAGAAAAATCTTTTAAGAAGTAAAGGAAGCATAGGAGTTGTCTAGATGAAGTACAACATTGAGGAGAAAAACATTTCACATGTAGGGAAACGCATGCTTAAAGATTCTGAAGCAGGCCCTGCCGGCGTGGTTCAGTGGTTGAGCGTCAACCTATGAACAAGGATGTCATAGGTTCGATTCCAGTCGGGGCACATGCTTGGGTTGTGGGCTTAGTCTCCAGTGTGGGGCATGCAGGAGGCAACCGATGAGTGACCCGCTCTCATCATTGATGTTTCTATCTCTCTCTCCCTCTCCTTTCCTTTCTGAAATCAATAAAAAAATATATTTTAAAAAATTTCTGAGGCAGAAGGAGTCAGGAGAACTGAAAGAAGACCAGTGGGTTGGGAGCTTTGAAAGCTGGAAAAAGTAGGTTGTTACCACCTCATCAGGGCTCTCACAGGCCAAGTCTGGGTATTTTTATTTTAGTGTAAGAGCAATAGGAGGCCACTGAAGGGTGAAGCAGGGTATGACATAATCATATTTGCAAGGAAAATAAAAGCAGAAATTGCTTAGCTTAGCCTATAAACCCTCTGACTTTGAGCTGCAGAGTGGTTAAGCCCATTAATATTGAAAGCACATGACAGTAGCATTTTGGTAGGCAGTTAACTACTTTTATTAAGGACTAGAATAGGACAGGGAACTAGCATACTTTATGAAAAAGCAACTATTATTTTAAGTACTAAATGAAAGCTGATGTTTGCCAACTGAAAACCTGTAATATTGCCCTCATCTTCTCAGTGTTTGTTTATTAAGTTTATGTTTTATTTTTAAAGGGGAGTACAGATTTCTAAGGCCTCATTAAGCCATTTTGAAACTACAAATGGAAAGAAAGGAATTTATGTAATTCTTTTGGAGCACATAAAATCTACAGTTTCTATATGTGTCTATTTTTCTAGTCAATAAGCATTATCTTAACATCTATCATTTAAAGAGGACTGGCCTTTGTTTGTCAAATGATGAGCTGAGCCTGTGGTAAGGTTCAAATCTTTCCCCAAATCCCATGACAAGGACTGAAGACATAGAAAAACAAGAAAGAAAAAAAAATTGCAACACCCTGAAAGCAGAGTATAGGTCCATGAGATTTTGAAGAATTTCTGACAGATATGGGACATCCTTGATTAAAAAGAAAGAGGCTCAATCAGTGTGGAACATCCCAGGAGTTAAAACAAGGCAGGGCAAGCAAGGCACAGAAAGCTGGATGTTTTGGCAACAAAACTCAGAATATCTCCTATAAAATTTTTGGTGCAGGAGCTTTTGTCATTTTAATGAGAGGGAGCCATGAATAAAAGGCCTACATACTTAATTTTACAAAAAAATAAATAAATAAAAACTCCTGTGGGGCAAAAATAAAGTTGTTAGAAACTGTCAATACAAACAACAAAAAATGACAACAAACAGGAATATTTTTGCAAAACAGATAAAGGCTTGCTACTTTTAATGTATAAAAAGTGTTTTTAAAAATATTAAAAAATAAATAATCACCACAATTGAATAATGTTGAAGAACCAAAATGGTAAATTGTGAAGGAATTCAAATGACCATAAATATGTTTTGTTTTAATGCTCAACCTACTAATAATCAAGAGAATACAAAATAGAACAATAAAGTATCTTCTTTTAAACCCAGTAGTTTAGTAAATATAACAGTATCCAGTGTTGACACGCATGTGGAAAAACCAGACACCATTCTGTGGATATGTAATCTTTCAGAAGAAAAATCTGGAAATAAACTAAAGCCTTGAAAATGCTATACACTTCAAGTTATCAATTCTATTTTTTTAATCAATCAGATAAGTTTGTATATAATCTACCGGTAGTCTCTGCAGCTTTATTTGTAATATTTGTAGAGTCAAATAATGTCCTTCCCCCTCAAAAAAATTCACGTCTTTCCCAGAATCTCAGAATGTGACCATTTTTGGAAATAGTGTCATTGAAGATGCAATTAGCTAAGATGAGGTCACACTACAGTAGAGTGGGCCTTCATCGAATGACATTGGTGTCTTTCTAAGAAAAGAAGATGTACAGAGAAGACACACAAGGAGAAGGCCATGGGAAGCTGGAGACAGAGATTGGAGTGATATGTCTACAAGCCAAGGAACATCAAGAACTGTAGCAGCCACCGGAAGGCAGGGGGAGGCAAGGGAAGATCCTTCCGTAGAGCCTTCAGAGAGGGCACAACCCTGTCAACACCTTGGTGGTGGACTTCTGACCTCCAGAACTATAATAAAATATTTTTTTCTTGTTTTAAGTCACAGGGTGGGTACCTTGTTATGGTAGCCCAAGGAAACTATCACAATGCCAAAGTGAAGCAACTGCCTAAAGGTCCACCAATGAGGATTGGTTAAATGATTAAATAAGTCAATAAACACTATGAAACCAGTAAAAAGAACAAGGCATACCTATGTGAATGGACATGGAAAGATGCCTGCAATACAGAAAGTGGACCTATTCGTTCATACCTATAGCGAGATATATGACATAATTTTATTCTAAGAATAAATGTCTGTGAAAAAAGCAGGAAAAATATGACTCAATTTTTTAGCAATGTATGTTACTAGGGGATCATATTTTCACTTACTATTACAGAGGCTTCTGTATTGACTATAGTTTTTTTTTTTAATTTACATTCTTTATTGTTTAAAGTATTATACATGAATCTCCTTTTTCCCCCTTATTGACCTCTCCCCGGCCGCTCCCACCCCCCAGCACATGTCCTCACCCCTCTACTGTCTGTGTCCATTGGTTATGCTCATATGCATGCATACAAGTCCTTTGGTTGATCTCTTGCCCCTCATCCCCCATCTTCCCTCATAGGTTGGACAGTCTGTTCGATGCTTCTATGTCTCTGGTTCTATTTTTGTTCATCACTTAGCATATTATTTCACTTAGCATAATGCTCTCCAGTTCCATCCATGCTGTTGCAAATGGTAAGAATTCCTTCTTTTTTATAGCAGCCTAGTATTCCATTGTGTAGATGTACCACAGTTGACTATAGTTTTTTAATGAGAATATATTACTTACAAATTCAACAGGAACAATTAAGGTTTTTCAGTTTTGGAAAAAAATATCCCTTTTAAAAAAAATAAAAATAAAGCACCATCTAAAGAAATATCAGTTAGTAGTTCAGTATCAAAGTGGTGCTATTGAATGTGTTTCTCCTCTGAATGCATCACCATTCTCTAAGAATATATTATTTATTGACTTTCTTTTCTTAACTTCGAGTCAAAGCAAAGAAATTGGTGGTAATTTCCTCTTAATATAGATGTTGCTAGAAGGAAAAAATAGAGATAAGAATTAAAACTATAATAGTGTGATATTTGCCAAAGAACCTCTCCATTATAACATTGTCCATTTCTAATGTCTATCTTTTTCAGTTCATCACCCACTATAGATTCCATTTTGAATCAAATTAATCTCTTCTCCATTGTCTTCCTTCTTTTCAAAGCACTCTGCCATGCTGTCCCTGACCTTGTTTAGACGTCATAGTGAAGGTCACCCTGTATGTTGTGGTATATAATTAGCTATAGATTTGCAAAGAATTCCATATGATGAATTCACACATTACTCCTCAGATAAATGTGTGTTTTCAGGTCAAATATGTTTGATAGTTAGGTCTAAGGAAAATTCTAGGAGTGATGGTCCTTCCTGTATCATCTGTTCTTCCTCCTGGGCCAAAGAATAGAAAGTTCCCTGTAACCAACAATAATAAGAGTCACCATTTATTAAGTCCTTGTTTTTATCTGCTGCTATTTTTTTATTCATGCACTCATTACTTCATTCTATCTTTCAATAATTAACTTTGCCTACTATGTGGCAGATGGATTGGTCGCCACCTATATCATCTCTACTCCTCACTGCAGCCCTACTATGTAGGCATCCCTAGCACCAGTTTATAAATGAGTAAATAAAAGTTCCAGGAGCTTAAGTAAAGTTCCCCAACTCTCACAGGTAGGTTTTTTTGGCAGAGTCAATATTCAATATCAGATCTACTAGTTCCACAGATTCATGATCTGTAACCATCAATGTTTTATGGAGCCCCTAGTTCAATGCAGGTGATGAAAAGAGAGTTTACAACAAATAAAACAATAGTGGGACAGTCCAAGGTTACATTCAAGTGCAGGCAAACATGGTTTAAAGGAGCACTATAGGACATCAGGGAGGAGAAATTTAGTGAACAGAAGTCCGGACCTCATATGGGTTTTGAACTGAGTCTTGGGAATTAGTGTTTATACCTGCCTGGAGGACAAACAGCCAGCACAGAGGCTGAAATCCCTGGGGTGGTGTGTATATAGTCCTAGTTTTATAATAATTCATTATGTAAGGTAACTTTTCTTCTGATATGGAAGCTGTACAATATTTAATTTTTCTTGTTCCTGTGGCTGTAGGTGGCTTTACGTCAAATGTTGCACTCAGTGAATTCATAGAATTATCATATTTTCTTTATCTTCTTTAAACATCTGATTTTACCTTTATATTTTTGTTATTTATCTTATGATAGCAATCATTGTCTTTATCTTCCCATGTTCCTTCTTTTGTTTCTTTCTCCTTCTGCCTTCTTTCCTAAGTAGACCCTTTTCTCTCAATAAAGGAGTGTTACAGGAATTTTAAATAATTAAGTTGGGAAATTGCTGGATGTGAAGAAACTCTGCTCTCTGTGCAATGTGTTCTCAGTACTCTGCTAGGATGTCGCCCTAGAAAGATCTAATGCTTCAGACAGCTCTTGACAAAAGCGTTCAAATGGTGTTTGCCCTGTCTCTCTGCTGGTTTTAATATGCTATTGAGTTGCCTGTCTCCAAAAAACATATGCCATGTACTACGTTGCTTCTGCATGCGTTTTGTTTGTATCTAATTTAATCCTCCCAATAAATCTATGAAGTAGCCATACTCCCATAGGAATAACAAAACTGAAAATCAGGTTAGTGAAAAACCTCAGACCACACAGCCAGGAAGTGTACAAAGCAAGCTTGGAATTAGATTGGTTTTACTTTAAGGCACATTTGATTACCTACTGAAATCTATCAACATGATCAACACTCATAAATGTGTCCCACTTTATTACATAAGTCATGGATAATCTTTGAGCTTCATTTTGGAAATGCTCTCTGCTTTATTAACTGGAACATGAGAAATAAAAAGGTAGGTATAAAAGCTCATCCTAAAGCTAAGCTTCACCTGTAAAACTAAATTAAAAACAAACACATAGAACATATTACTGTAAAAACCCAATGTGAATGAAACCTACTTTGTATCCATTTAAAGAGAAAACTTTAGTAAATGAAATAATGTATGATATACAATATACATATCTTTGTTTATGAATATGAGCATATCTTTTTAATCCCAATCAGAGTAATGAAATATCAAAGAACTGACATTTTAATGTCAAAAAGATCAAATAAATATATATGGTCTGTTAAATCTTATTAGTGTTATAATACATTTATTACACATCCGAGCATAGTTTGAAATGCAATAATGCATAGGATTTTCCTGTAGGGCACTTGCCTGTGTAAGCTGTCCTCTTGGTCTTTTGGGTTGTTGTTTGGATGACCACACTTCATTGCCCCAGATGGAGGCTCCCACACATAGAAGCAGAAAGAAATGTCCTCATTTCATTAAGGTCTATTCTGTCAGGATGTCCACTAACACCTGAGCCCTGAGCATGCAGCCTGCAGATCAGAGACCAAAAAGGGACGATGCTGGGGGTACACAACACACACCATAGGAGCACTGTGTGCCCTGGAGCCAGCAGGACCTGAGCAGCTCCTAGCAGAACAGAGGAACTTGCTATCCAACAAGCTAGCCGCCCAGGGATTGTACTTACTTGTCCTCTCTCAGATTCTGGGCTCCTTGAAGCAGGAACCATATCTTATTCATCTCTGCCTTGTCTTTTTTATGCCAATAAGGTGCCTGTCATGGACAGGATGACTGAATGAAACTATCTGTCACTGAATTAGTGCAAAGGACTTGAGAGTGCAGGTGAACCTGGGGCTTCATGTTTGTATAGTTACTGTCAGTTCATCGTTATTTGAACAAAGACTATGCAACATGCAATCATGGATGAATACATCCAGAACTGTTTTGAGTCCTAGAGACACAAAGTATAACTAAATCCCAGGAGCCAGAAAAGGAAAATTGGGGGAATGATTGAGGTTAGGGGCTGATAAATGCACATGACCTTGCTCTGTTGCCTTTGACTCCCGTGTTTATGTGATAAACACTATAAATTCTGATCAATCTTTTATGGTTAAATATATTGACATATAATAGAGTAACAATGGGACAATGAATTATCTATGAAGTAAAATGCAGTGAAGGGAATCATTCATCTGGAAGTCAGAAGATAAATTTGTCTTGGGCAAAAGCATGTAGGGGAGGATGTTGAAGGACCATAGATCTAGGCTAGCCTGAGAAAGACTGTGAAATTAAGATCTAACCCCCAAGTCAGACATTGCTCACACAAAGATGAGGCTTTAACGACAACATTTTTTAAAACCACAGATCAACCTGTTGTCCTAAAAGTTGATGGATATTTGGACCCTTAATTTTTATAACAAGATCCGGGTATCTTTATGGAGCAGTAGAGGAGATAAAGTGTTATTACCCAAGATACTCCCTTTGTCTCAAGAGTGATTTCAACAATGACCACTAATGTCTTATGTCTCAGAAGAAATAGGGAATCATGTAACCAAACCCAGGAACCCCTGCATGGCCGCAGGAGTAGCTTCCCTGTGTGAGAGGAGAAATGAGACACAGAGATTTGTAGGTTAGTGCCCGTGACATATCAGCATACTGGCACCCCCACTATAGCCCACTAACAGTTTTCAGTCATCTCAGCTGGCATGGGTGAAATATCACAGCAATTATAAAACTCAGGATGCTGGGGAGGAGAACTTTAGGAAGGGCTCCAGCAAATTGCTTCCATTTTTCAGCTCACAGTGAGAAGAAAGGCAGAAACAGAGAGTGGTAAAAAAGAAAGCAAATACAGGCTGTATATTCTGCGTATGTAGATATATAAATATATTAAGCTCCCCTTTTGTGCCTTGGAGAGAAAAGAGCCGCATTCAGCAATTCAGGAGCGATCAGATAGATTAACGTGAACATCGTATATGTCTCAGAGGAGCCAGCACTAACATCTTTATTCCCTGCTCTTTATTCCTGCTCAGCTACCTTCCACTTCACACGGTGTGAGGGAATATATTTTTATTAAAATCATTTCTTTTACCTGGAGGTCCTGTCAACTAACTAACAGAATGAAAAAGAAAAGAAACGAGAGAGTGTTCTTTGTGTGCCAAAAATAAGCTAATTAAGAACATGTTATTTTTTTTTCAATAGGGAGAAAGAAGACAGGACTAAGCTTAGGTTCCCCCTTGTGAATTTCAGCAGCATTCCTGACAGACCTTGCTTTGGTATTCAAGACAAGTTTGCTATTCAAAAATAAACTTTGTACCGAAAATAAGCAATTGGGTGTGTGTTTTTTTTGTTAAATCTCTTTTCAAAGATACACAGAGCCTCTTGTTTGAAAACATTTTCATCTCTACAACATTAAAATTGCTTGATCTTATTTTTTTTACTATATAACACAGGTTTGGGGATGTATTTTTATTGACAAAAGAGTTGGGCAATACAATTTAATCTAATTTGACCCAACCTATTTTGATGTTTGTGCTATAGTTGTCATGCTATACAAGTTGCTGGGTTTTCTGTAGATCCATTGTAGTCTAAGCTTTAAAAATCAATACATACACACCTCAGAAAGTTATGTTGATTCTGGTAAGCTCTTTTCAATATTAAAAGGGAACAGGGCAATAAAAGACCTTTTACTTATTTTACTTTTTTTTTCTTCTTTTGAGGTTTCTTTCAATTTCTGGAGAGCAGAATACAGCCATACATTATCATTTCAAATTATACCACTTTAACTAGCGTTTACTGCCAATTGTCAAAAGAATAAACACATTAAATTTTTTAAAGATCACAAATAATTTAAAAGGGAATGTATTACTTTATAAATTAAAAATTTGTGATGTTTTCCTCTCAATTCTCTTAATCAAAACTGATTTCCTCATAAGAGAGACAGCTAGCTGAGTTTTTCATGACATTCTTTTTTCTTTTCTTTTTATTTTTTTTTAAGTTTTTAATCCTCACCCAAGCATTTTTTTTCTCATTGATTTCTAGAGGAAGTGGAAGGGAGGGAGGATGGACGGAGGAAGGGAGAGAGAGAGAGAGAAAGAGAGAAACATAGATGTGAGAGACACATCAATTGGTTGGCTCCTGTACATGCCCCTACCTGGGTTGGGGAACCTGCAACTGAGGTACATGCCCTTGACTGGGAATCAAACCTGTGACCCTACAATTTGCAGGCCAATGCTCCACCCACTGAGCCAACTGGCCAGGACTCAGAAATGTTCTTTTTCATGCAAAGTCAGCTTGGCATTACTAGAGGAAACTTATCACACCTCAGGCATCTGGGCCTTTTAAACAATTGATTTAAAGGGATGGTTGAACAGATTGCCACCATATTTCATGACAATTGTTTTCCTGGTTTATTTCCTCACTTACAAAATAGAGGGATAATCCAGCAGAAACTAAACCAAACATCCTTGCCCCTTCCAATGTGAGTACCCATTATGTGCCACTCCAACAAGAAACCCACAGAGTATACTTTTCAATAGATGTGAAACCCAAAGCTTAATGATTTGACATCAGCTGCCCAGAGCAAAGAAGATGCAGATAGAGGATCTGAATTCAGCTCTACTGAACCCCAAAGACCCTGAGTTTTATGCTAGACTCTGCTGTCTCATCATTGACTCTGAGTCCAACTGCTCTGAGCCCTGTTTACAGTCCTTTCTTCTTTATTTTCAGGTCTTCTTTATTAGACACTGGCTACTTTTGTTTGGCAAGTCTTCCATCTATCCCACAATTACAGGGCTCCAAGTGCATGTCTTCAACTACACAGCCTCAAGAACTGTGGGAAATAAATCAATGTTGTTTATAAGCCACCCGCCTATGGTATTCTGTTATGACAGCCCTAAGACAATGACTCATACCAATGTGTACATACTATATTAGTTTCCTAGAGCTGCTGTAACAAATTGCCACAAAGTGGGTGGCTTAAAAGAAAAGAAATGCATTCCTTCACAGGTTAGGAAGCCAGAAATATGAAATCAGGTGTCCACAGGGATGGTTCCTTCTGGAGGCTCTGACAGAGAATTTAGCCCATGTGTCTCTCCAGCATCTAGTGGTTGTGGGCAATTCTTTGCCTTCCTTGGCTATAGATAAATCACTCCAATATTTGTTTCCATCCTCACATGACTCTGTTCCCATGTCTGTATTTCTTCTTCTTCTTCTTCTTCTTCTTCTTCTTCTTCTTCTTCTTCTTCTTCTTCTTCTTCTTCTTCTTCTTCTCCTCCTTCTTCTTCTTCTTTACAAAAATATATTTTTATTGATTTCAGAGAGTAAGGGAAAGACAAAGAGAGATAGAAACATCAATGATGAGAGAGAATCACTGATGGTTGCCTTCTGTACACCCCACTGGGGATGAAGCCTGTTTGTTGACTCAGTTACACGAATATAGATTTTCCCACACAATCTATTTGACACTTGCAAGTCCAGTCTGTACCAATTTCTATTGTGTTAAGCAAATAACCATGCTGCATATGCCTTGACAAGGCATATGCCTTCACTAGGAATCAAACCATGACCTCCTGGCTCATAGGTCCATGCTCAACCACTGAGCCATGCCGGCTGGACAGCTTTTCTTCTTCTTATAAGGACACCAGTCAGTAAATTTAGGATCCACCCTTAACCCAGGATGATTTCATCTTCAGATTCTTAATTCAATTACATCTTCAAAACCCTACTTTCAAATAACATCACATTTTGAAGTTCAAAGTGGACATAAATTTTGGGGGGAAAATATTCAACTGTATTAGTCATACTATATTCTCCCAGAAGCAAAATTGATAAGATATATATATATATATGGAGAGAGAGAGAGAGAGAGAGAGAGAGAGAGAAAGATTACATACATTCATATAGCTCACATATACCTTTACATATATATGCATATATATTTACATATCTATATATATATTTATATATCTATATATATTTACATACATATATATATATGAGGTAATATGCAAGTTGGGCTGGGACACTGTAATGGTCATGACCAGATCAGAAGGAGGGGCCAGATCCTGAGAGAACAAGACAGGGTGGCCCACACCTGGCCCCAGGGTGGAGAGAACAACACATGGGGGCGGGGGGTGGCCGCAACGGTGGGCTGGAGTGGAGACACAAACCCGCAGAGGGTCCCAGCCCCCAGCAGCCCCACAGCCACGGCATGCCAGCAGTCCTGCCTCTGCTCGGGAGCTGCAGAGGAAACATCTTTTCTGACCACTCATTTACTAAGCTTGCAGGATGCCACTTGCTTGGGTAATAAGAATCCAAGAAGGTGATCTAGGATTTTTCCACCTCACTCCTGGAGGAAAAAATGAAGGTCCGCTGCGGGAGGGGCTAAGAAATGTCATATTCTGCCCTAGCCGGTTTGGCTTAATGGATAGAGCCTCGATCTGCAGACCACAGGGTCCGGGTTGGATTCTGATCAAGGGCATGTACCTAGGTGGCAGGCTCCTCCCTGACCAGGACCCAGGTCAGGGCTCATGCAGGAGGCAACCAATCAAAGTGTGCCTCTCACATTGATGTTTCTCTCTGTATTTCCCTTTCTCTTCCATGCTCTCTAAAAATCAATGGAAAAATATCCTCAGGTGAGGATAAGAAAAAAAGAAAGTGTCATATCCTATGAAAGAGATATCTTGAAAATGCCTAAAGAAAGTTGTCATTTTTTTGTGGTGAAGGGACTGGAGTCCATGTTGATGAAAACACATTGGCGGCTGCAGCAGCCGGCAGTGGCAGCAGCAGGGTGATGGGGGTGGCGCCTTCTCCTGATCAGCCTGGTCGCCTCCCGCAGAGGGAGGCCAGACTGCGGCTTAGGCCCACTCCCCGTGGAATGGGCCTAAGCCATCAGTAGGACATCCCCTGAGGGTTCCTGGACTGTGAGAGGGGGCAGGCTGGGCTGAGGGACCCCCTGCCCAGTGCATGAATTTTGTGCACCAGGCCTCTAGTATATACATATAGATATAGATATATGCTCACAAAATTTACATGTTAAGAGATTTATTATATGGTATTGGCTTGTGCAATTATGGATGCTGAGAAGGCCCACCATCTGCCATCTGCAGTCTGGAGACCCAGGAAAACCAATGCTGTATAGTTCCAAGCCTTGGGAGCCTTGAGATGTAGGATTCCAGCCTAGGTCTGAAGGTCTGAGAACCAGTAATGCTGAGGACAGGAGAAGATTAATGCCTAGATAAACAGTCAGGCAGAGAATGAATCTAATCTTCCTCCACCTTTGTGTTCTATCCTGTCCCTCAGTGGATTGGATGGTGCCCACCCACATTGGAGAGGGCATTCTGCTGGACTCAGTCCACCCATTCAAATGCTAATCTTTTCTGGGAAACCTCACAGACACACACAGAAATAATGTTTAACCAGCTATCTGGACCTCCATTGGTCTAGTCAAGTTGACATATGAAATCAACCATCACATATATATGCCTGCAGTAGATATATTTCTGTTGTTGAAGGTGTATGGAGACTCAAAATCTATTTTTTAAGCATCTTGGTAGCATGGTAATTAAAAAATCTCAAATGCATGAAGTTTGAAGAAAAAAAATAGCTATTGCATTTTAATATAGTATTAATATAGTATTTGACTATATATAGTATTCCTTTATGTTTTGATTACACTATTTTCAGAACCTTATTTGGAATAAAGCAGGTAGAATTAAAAAGAGAGTAACAGAATTAGTAGATAGCCTTGCTTATTGATTAAAACAAAATAGTGTATTTATAAGAAAGCAACAGTCTTATCAATTTCAAAAACACATTACTATTTGAAGCATATAAAATTCTGAAAAGTGCTTTAAAAATAATTTAGCATCCTATTGACTGTCTACTAATATAGAGTCTGCATACACAATATGGGCTCTGCCAAAATATTCCCTAAGTTACTAGAAATCCATGTTTTATTTTGTGAGAAGTTTCCAGAGCAATGATTTTCAAATGGAAGCAATTTAGTATGCCTGGGGATATGCAGCAATGTCTGAAGACATTTCTTGGTTGTCACAACTTAGAGAAGAAAGCTGTTTATTGCTGGCATCTCATGGGTAGAGACCAGGGATGCTCTAAACATCCTGCAATGCACTAGCCAGCCCACCACAAAGAACCATCCTGCCCAAAATGTCAATAGTTCCAAGTTTGAGAAACACTTTTTTTTAGAGCTGTACTGAAGAATTGGTGCTGTTCCAACTTTCTTTTTATTCCTTTTATGACCAGTGATATCTATTTGTGAGATCTCTGGCAATGAAACAAAATATTAATTGCCCCCCCAAATTACTGTACCTAAAACTTAAGCTTCATTTTCACTGACTGGTTTTTATTCAAGACAAGAACTCAAGTACACAGAATGCATGTGGATTATGATTTTAAATAATGAGAATATTTAGTGTGCACAGTAGACTCATCTTTGCCTTGCTCATTACCAAGTGTCTCTCAGGAATTCTAGTAAAAACAAATTATATTATATATATGCTTAGGAGTTAAAGAGATCATCACACCTCGGATTGTGGAGTTTACCACCCCTCTCTTTCTCCTTTCCCCATGTTTTAGAATTTAGCCTGTGATTTGGAATCCCAAAACCTAGGATCCACTCCTTTCTTTCTGCTTGCCTGAGGGAAAGTTACATCATTGAACATAATGACATCAGTGAGGTCTTTTGAATAATGAGGACAATAATAGTACTTAACCTATTAAATTTATTAAGTATTAGAATTTATTATGTTTGTTTTTGTTTTGATCAACTACAGTGTGCTGTCCCCTCACTGACTCCTTCCTTTGCAGGGTGGCCACCTGCCCAAGCCCCATGGCCCTGGGACCCCCATAAAGTTTCCCTTCATTAATTGAAGTAGTAAAAAGAAAATGACTCTAAAGTGCTTTTATGTGTGCACGTGCACATGTGAGTGTATGTGAGACTGAGTGTGCACACGTGTGTGTGAGTGTGCGTATTTATAATTACATTTGATAGTTTCTCAACAATGTTGTGGAGCAGACAGCTGAAGAACTGAAACTTGGGTTTTGTCAGGAAGGAAATCGAGACTTGCAGTATTAAACTGACCTGTTTCAAATTGTTCATACAGCTCAGAACTTCTGATTCCTGACTCCTAGTCCAAGACTTGCTCTTGACCCGGTAACCTCATAAGATTTTCTGGACCAGAAACCTGCATGATGTAAGGCAGTGACTTATTCAAGTCACATCTAAAAAGCTGTGCCTGGCCCATAAACTCAGACACACCAAGTTCAAGTAAATTCATATCCACTTGAAAACTGTTTACCCAATAAGAGCCAAAACATATCAGAAGATAGAGCATCTCCCTGTAATATAATTGCTGTTTGTTTTACACTTCATGATGCGGGTGAGTAGTGGACTTGATGACTTCAGTATCTTCTTTGATAATTTGTTCTTTTGTGATTTCCCCCTATACCAGTGGTCAGCAAACTCATTAGTCAACAGAGCCAAATATCAACAGTACAACGATTGAAATTTCTTTTGAGAGCCAAATTTTTTAAACTTAAACTATATAGGTAGGTACATTGTTATTAACTTAATTAGGGTACTCCTAAGCTGACCTTTGCTAAAAACGTCCTCAATCTGATTGAGGTACGTTCGCTGAGGTTGACCCCTTCCAACTCTCCCATCCACACTCGTCTTGTATACTTGTCTATCTCCTTTCCGAAAACCGACTTCTGCACATGGGCCATGAAGTTTCAATCGCACTGTACGTGCGCGCCCGCACGTGGTATTTTGTGGAAGAGCCACACTCAAGGGGCCAAAGAGCTGCATGTGGCTCGTGAGCCGCGGTTTGCCAACCACTGCCCTATACCAATGGTTCTCAACCTGTGGGTCGCAACCCCTCTGGGGGTCGAACAACCCTTTCACAGGGGTCGCCTAAGACCATCGGAAAACACATATATAATTGCATATTGTTTACAGTAGCAAAATTACAGTTATAAGTAACAACGAAAATAATTTTATGGTTGGAGGTCACCACAACATGAGGAACTGTATTAAAGGGTCGCGGCATTAGGAAGGTTGAGAACCACTGCCCTATACCAATCTGCCTCTGAGACAGGTATTAATTGCATACTGTTTTGGGTTTCTAATATTTCATTTCACTGACTCTTCTTCCCCCCCACCCCCAAGTTTGCAGATCCATGCTGTTTTCAATATTTAAACATTTCTTCGGAGGTATATTTTTAATCCAGTATAATCTGTGGATATGAATTGAAGTTGGCCAAATTATTTGCTACAGTTTTGTCAGCGTTTTTGCATTCAGAAGTGTTTGTAGACTCAGTTGCACAAATATAGATTTTCCCACACAATCTATTTGACACTTGCAAGTCCAGTCTGTACCAATTTCTATTGTGTTAAGCAAATAACCATGCTGCACTGAAATTCCACTCATTGTTAATGCTAAAGCAACAGGATTTTCTCCAGTTCACTGCCAGGCAAACCTGTTGTTATCAGAAAACCCTCACCCGATGAAAACTGAAAATCATATGACCCAGAAAAAGATTAGCCTTCAGGAAGTCTTTGGGTCTTGCTATTTTTGTCAAGACAGCCCCAGAGGGAGTAGAAAATAATAAAGTAAAGCCTATTTGTGGAATGAAGGCCATTTCAAAATAGAGTCTACGAACTTTCAAATTTGCAAGACAAGGCTTCTCAAAATAAGAGCCACAAAACTGGGCTATGGCACACCCAAAGGGACAAGAAGCAATTCAAAACAGGAATTTAGTAACTTTTAATTGCCTCATTTTCAATTCAAAGGGGAGTGTAAGTATTGATATTAAGCTATAGCTCAATTGCACACACCAATCAGCTAGTTTGTTGTGACACATGAGTCCTCAGAGATTCATCATTACCCAGGATTTCTGTCATTTTAGATGAATTTTTCACCTGGTTGGAAACAGCATGCTGTACTTCCCTGATCTTCTCTATTTCTATGCTTCTGTCTGGGGAGACTGATTTACATTATTGTGTTCTGAAAAAAAAAAGAAAAGAAAAAAAAAGCCTGGATAAGAAACAAACCTGGTATCTTTTATATCTGAAAAGGCATAGCGTAAAAAGCTTGTTCTAAAGGCATATGTAGAAGGAATACAAAGGTTTTAGAACCTAAGATAGAAACTGAATTAAAGCTGTAAAATCTGACTTAAAATTAAAAAATGGATAAATGAATCTGGCTAACAAATTGCCAAGATGTATGCTCTGGCACCAGCTGTGAGGATATCAGGCTGATTCTAGAGATTCCCGGATGCTAGGACACCTCTCCAACTAGGGGGTTGTATTAAACCAGGAGCAAGTGGGTGCCTTTCTGGGCCATGACAGCTCCTGTACTTCAGGGCAGGCAGCACTAACACCCTTCATTTGGAACCATGAGCAATAATTGAAATATTCCACTTTGGACTGTTTGTATGCTAGTTATGTATTGTTGTATAATAAATTACCCCAGAACTTAGTGGAATTAATAACAACCACTTGTTACCTCACTGTGGTATGTGGTAGCCAGCTTCCAAGATGGCCCACAGAGATCCCCACCGCCCAGTTTCCATGTCCTTGTGTAATCCACTCCTACACTGAACAAGACCCACCTGTGTAACCAAGAGGATATTGTGGAAAAGAAAGAATTCTGACCCGTGAAGCAAAGTAAATGGTTCGTGAAAGCTCATGAAATAAAATTATTCCCATGTTTGGAGAAGAAGGAGATGTAGATATGTTTTTGGGGGGTTAATACTTAAGTTCTCTCTGTGCAAAACCAATTAGTTTAACTATTGTGTTTAATTTGCAATGTGTCTTCATACATATTCTTGTTAATATGCAGTATTTCTTTTTGATACAGTCATGGTGTGTTACTGGGTAATTTGGTAGGTTCTTTCTTTTTGTATGATGTAGAAAAAAGTTAGAGCTCATAAATATTTTATACAATATTTACAATAAATACAAATATTGGCAAACATCTACTCATAGGGCAATATGCAAACACATTTGATAAGTAATAGCTATTTTAATTCTGTAAACATTGAGTGTGGTCTTCAAGGAGTTTAAAATCTCATGGAGGAAGCAGAAGTGTGTGCAGCTGTCTGTAATACAAAGCTAATTATCATCATATTCAAAACAGAGAAACTAATAAAGTGCTATGAAGGCCTGAAGTGGGGAAATATTTATTCTAACCAATAGCATCAGAACACTTCTCAGAAACCTCAATGTTGGATGATAAATAAAATGCTCCTTCAAAGAAGAAAGACAATCTTGGTGAAGGAAACAATTGAGCAAAAGCATTGGATGTAGCTGCAAGCACACGGTGTGTTCAGAAGAGCCCAAGGACCCATGGGACCAGGATGTAAAATGGATGATGCAGGTAGAGAGGATGAGGTCTGAGTTAGGTTGAGACTACATTTGGGTGGTCTTAGGAGGAAGTCCGAACCCTTGACTGACCAACCTGGTTTCTGTTGAAGGCAAAGGGCAACAGTGACAGATTTTTGAGAACAGAAATGACACAATCAGGTCCATGTTTCATGAACTATTATTGACTGTTTTTTCCCCCATTTTAATATATGTGAACATTTTATTATATGTGAACATTTAGTGATCTTAGAAGCAAATTAATATCTCCCAGACTAGCTGTGAGAAGTTAGTATATTAATATCTGAGGATAAAATATAAGCAAAGGGTAGAATAGATTTGATTAAAACAAAATGAAGAAAAATATTTGGAAATGCAAGTATGAGAATTCTTTAAATCCTCCCATTAAATTATAACAATGACAGAGAATCGTGGCTCATTCTTTAAATCCACACATAGAAAGTAAAGAAGAAAGTAATCATGGCTTCACATTCCAAAACAAGAGCAGAGAATCCCTTTAGAGTCCTTGCCCTTCCAAAAGATTGACAGACGGTTAACATACCCTATTAGACAAAAATATGTCAGAAAAGCCCTCGCTGGTTTGGCTCCGTAGATAGAAGGTCAGCCCACGGACTGAAGGGTCACGGGTTCTGTTCTGGGCAAGGCACATACTTCGGTTGGGTTGCAGGCTAGTTCCCCGGGAGGCTACCAATCAATGTGACTCTCTCACATGGATGTTTCTTTCTCTCTGTCTCTCCCCCTCCCTTCCATTCTCTCTCAAAAAAAAAAAAAAATCAATGGAAAAATATCCTGGGGGGAGGATTAACAACAACAACAAAATATCTCAGAAAAACAAAAACAGGTTTCCCCATTTTCTCCTTTGATTCTCATTTTCCTCCAGGATCAGGACCTGCATGGAGCAAGTTCTCCCAGCCTTCCAGAAGGGCCAGCCCTCTCACACCCAGCGTGGGGTAGAGCAAAGACCTGGACCATCCTCCTTGCAGCAGTGCTGTCTCAGATTCTGACAGCCCAGAAAAGGTAGACAAATAACCTCCTCCTTTGAACACTGCCCTTTCGTATTTATTTTTATGATAGGTTTACTTTTTCCCCCCCAAAAAACAAAATGATCAGAAAGTGGTCCATAAGTAGTTTTACTGAAGTTCAATTAAAACATGAAGCAGGAAACTCCAGACTCTAACTCATTTTTCAACCAGTGTTCCCAGGGTATTTGTTGCTGAATGATTAATGGCTGGGGTGTGGGAGGAGATATGAAGGGCTCTGAGGTGACAGGCAATGCAGCTCAAATGAGCAGATGAATGAAGGGGGCAGAAGCAGATCAGTCTGGAAAGCAGGCTACCACCTTAGAAAAAGAAAAAAAAATAAAAGACGAGTTTAAAGAATGTAGCCAAACACAGGCTATGACATATAGCCTCTATTGATTACTAAAAAGATGTGAAATTGGAGCATTACTCATTTATTTTTTAATTACTGTTTTAATACACACTGGTCAGAATGTAGATTGGGAAATAAAATGCAAAATCTAGAAATAAAACAGGGAAATCATAATAATAAATCATCCTTATTTTTAAACATGGCCATTTGTTTTTTTAATTGAATTTATATACAGATTGTTCATGTAGAGTTTAAAAGGTAATAAAAAAAATTCCTCTCTGCATTCACTACAGCAAGTTCTAGTCAACTGTGTTGGTAGCAAAAGAGTTTTTAGAATAGATATTACCATGGGTTACATTTAAACTATTACGTCTCCAGAAAGATAAAAATTTAGATTTTTTTAATCAATCCCTTTGCCACTTCATAAGTCTGCATTTTTGTGCGCTGGCACATAAGTGTGAGTTAAGAGTTCTATGGCAGGAAAATCGTGTCTGTTGAAAAATGAGCCGACAAACAGGGAGAAAATAGGCCAAGAGCATGAAGGAATATTAAAGCATACATTTTTTTCTGGCTTCCACTCTATGTTGATTAGTGGAACAAAAGGAACCTTTAAAAATATAGGATCTTTCTTCCTCCGAGAGAGGATTTCCTAAAAGAACAAAAGGAGACACACCTGTGCTGTAGGAGCCTCTGGCTGCTTCCTCTGATCCATCCTAGGGGACCCTTTCCTTACCTTTGATAGAGCTGTCTCTATGGGGATTATGTCAACCTTTTTAGACTGTCTTCTGCAAGGCATTTGGCTAATTTCTTGGGGGTGATCCACTGCCTTCCAGAAGAGAGAGGAAGAAAAACACCTACCAGCCACTGAGCTCTGTCTCTACACCACCTGTAACCTGTCACTTCATTCTCTCTTTCCTGCGTCCTACAATCTGGAATGTGTCCAGGCAGCTAGCATCTGAGCTTCCCGGAATTGGCCTCTGCACGCCTCACATGAGTTCTCTCACTGACAAAAGCGGACGGTGGCGTTTCAAGCGATCACTTCCAGTGGAAAGGTGGCTGTGAGAGTAAGTGAGGGAGGGAGCCCGGGGAAAACTCAAAATAAAATGAGTGAAAACAGGTTGACGCTGGAAACTTTCTGTAGATCCACTAATCGGAGAAAACAGTTATTATAGACGATGTGTTGCAAATATTTTCAGTCCAAAGGAAGAACAATAACACTGTTTGCTCTCTGAATGTGTCCCTTTTTAAATCCATAGTTGGGTCATCTTCATCAAACCAGAGACAAGTGAGATTAGACTATCAAATCTGGACTCTAGAATTTCTCCCAGAAAGGTCTTTCTACTTCTGGGTGGCACAGTGTAAGATACATGACTTATTAAAAATATATTTGGTGCCCTAACCTAGCAGGTTTGGCTCAGTGGATAGAGCATCGGCCTGTGGACTGAAGGGTCCCAGGTTTGATTCCAGTCAAGAGCATGTACTTCGGTTGCAGGCACATCCCCAGTAGGGGGTGTGCAGAAGGCAGTGGATCGATATTTCTCTTTCATTGATGTTTCTAACTCTCTATCCCTCTCCCCTCCTCTCTGTAAAAAAATCAATAAAATATATTTAAAAATATATATTTGATAATTACATTGGTAAACCAAATTTTAGAAGGTATCCTCCATGCCTGGCCTATGGAGATCAGCTACAGAGTCATTTTAGATTTTATTAGATTGTGAAAGCAGCCCAGAAAAGAGAGATCGTGCCTAATGTTTACTTCAATAGAAAAGGCAGAATATAGAGAAAGGGGTGAGGGGGTGGAGAATGAAGTAATTTGAACATATTATTGCAAAACTGAATATATTAATGCAAAAATGGCAATGTCATATGATAAAACCAAATATTAGCTATGCAATAGAGGAATGTATGTATGTGGGTACTTAGGAACAAATAATTTGATTATAACAGAGAAATAGACACTAAGAAAAAATCAAGCTCTCTCCTTGGAGATAATATGAATGAAAGCGAGGGCAGTTGTCTTACCTTGAGGACATGATTAATGCTATTCGGGTGCCTGGCACCATCAGAGGAAGCACCAACACCTCCTTCCCGTGCATCCCAGAGACATCGCAGGTATGTCTCATTGGACATGACAGTCCTATTCCGTACCCATGTCATCTTCTGAGAAATGTGCTTGAAGGTAGATTACAGGATGAACTGCAATGTCTTCGAGCGAATTGTTGAAATTCAGACTTCATAAATACCATCCAGATCAGTTCTCCCAGAAAGTCCTTTCCAGGATTAGCGCAGACAAAGTCCATGCAAATACTGAAGAGCTCCTTGTTAGAGACAGCAGCAGAGGACCTGAAAAGACCACTAGACATGCAAGATGTTCTCAGAAAAAAGCAAAGGACTGAGGGTGTATTTAAAATGATAAAAAAGTCATTTTACACAAATATTTCACAAGTGATAAACTTCCTCTTACTCCTACCCTCATTTAAGCTTAACAACACCAAGAGAGAAAAAAGCCAAGTTCAAACAAATATAAATATCCAGGCATCTTTTCTTAGTCTCCCCGTCAGTAGCCATAAAATAGAATAAAACTGTAAACAGCATCCACTGATGTTAGCAGCAGCTATTCTAGAATGAATGTTTGTGTTTGAATGGTCACATTTGAGAGGGACTTCATCTCCTACCCTCTCTTCCTGTCTGTTCCTTCAACATCCCAAGCACATTCTCCCACTCTGGACCTTTGCACATGCTCTTTCCTTTGAATGAAATGGTCTCTTCACACATCTACATAACCGGCTCCCTCACACCTCAGGTCTTGCATTCATCTGTCTGGTTAGAGGCTTTCCTGAGTCACTCAATAAATCATAACTGCTCCTGCTCCCTGAAGACCTCCTTTCTCTCTTAGCCTGTGCTATTTTCTCAAGTATTCGTTACCACCTGGCAGACTATATTTTTTGTTTATTTGTTTATCATTTTTCTCTATCCACTAAAATGTAAGCTCTATGAGGGATTGTGTTGCTGTTCAGGGCCGGATTCCCAGTTCTTAAAGTACATTCTTGCACAGAGTAGGTGCTCAAAAAATACTTTCTGAATGAAGATATCATAATTAAAACTCTACTAAACTTCATGTTTTCTGCACCTCCCTGCACAACTGGGAATGTAGCCATCTTTCTGAAACACAGACATGAGTATATCACTCCATTGTTTTAAAACCATTGATAGCAAACAGAGAAACAAATAACTTAGGAGGCTCCTCACCTAAGATAAAACCTAAATCACTTAAACTAGTTTACAGGCTTTTATTTATTTACTAGTGGCCCAGTACACGAAATTTGTGCATGGGGGTGGGAGGGTTCCCTCAGCCCAGCTTGTACCCTCTCCAATCAGGGACCCTTGGGGGATGTCCAACTGCCGGTTTAGGCCCGATCCTGCAGGGGATTGGGCCTAAACCAGCAGTCAGACATCCCTCTCAAAATCTGGGACTGCTAGCTCCTAACCTCTCTGCCTGCCTACCTAATTGCCCCTAACTGCGTCTGCCTGCCTGATCACCCCTAACTGCCCTCCCCTGCCGGCCTGATCTCACCCAGTCTCTGTTTCTCTTTGTTTTTCTCAGCAGTCCTCCAGGCCTCCCTGCCTCCCTGAGTCCCTCTTCCTCTTTCCCAGCTGGGAGGGGGCTGAGCCAGTGGGGGCTGCTCCACTTCTGCTGGACCTCCCTTCCATCTAGGCCTCTTTAGACCCAGTCTGTTTTGTTTCCTCATTCTGAGAGAGGCTCCAAGAGTGAGCTGGGAGGGAGGGAAAGAAAGGGAGAAAAGGCTGTGAGCTGGTGGGCACTGTGTGTGTCTGTGTGTGTGTGCGGTTGTGAGTGAGTGTGAGTGCCGGCCCCACCTCCCCTGTCCCTGTCTCCACTGCCACTAGTCCCCACCCACCGGAGTCTGCTGCACACACAGCCTGGGCATTAGGTCGAGTCTCTGCTCATTGTGGATGTGACGGATCCAGGGTTTTTATATATTAGGATTTATTTATTACATTATTTTTTTATTTTTCCATTATAGTTGATATGCAATATTATTTTAGTTTCAGGTGTACAACATAGTGGTTAGACAGTTATATAACTTAAGAAGTGATCACAACAATTAGTCTAGTACCCATTTAACACCACAGGTAATTATTACAATATTATTGATATACTGCCTATGCTGTACTTTACATTCCCATGACTGTTTTTATTAGTGATAATTTGTACCTCCTAATCCCTTCTCTGTTTTCATTCTTGCCCCCAACTCCCTACCCCCGACTACAAGGCTTTTAATGATCTGCCTCCTGAACATATCTCCAAATTTATTTTCCATTCTAAATTACTGAGTTCAAACTTTGGTTTTATCACATATTATCTGTGTGTCCATAATGTGGCTGTGGTTGCTTATTACTTTGTAGAATGGCAATGATGGTACCCACCTCATAAATTGTATTTTGAGAAATAAATATTTTATTGTGTGTAAAGTGCTTATGGAGAAAAAGAAAAACTAGATATTCACCTACAGTGTGATCCTGCAAGCTTATTCTTAGGGATTTACCAAAATATATATGTTCACTAAAAGATTGGTACCAAATGTTTATAACAGCTTTATTCATGATAGCACCAAACTGGAAATAGCCCAGATAGATTAACCATCAGCAAGAGAGCAGGTGAACAACCTGTGGTATATCCACACAATGGAATGCTACTGAACAATAAAAAGGAATAACTACTGACATAGGCAACAACATTCATGTATTCCAAATGCATTATACAATTTATGAAAAAATAGTATATACTGGATTCATATGAAATTCTAGATGAGGACAAATATTATCTGTGGTGGAAGAAAATAATAAGAGCGCTTGCTTGCCTCAGGAAAGTAGAATGAGGACTGACCAGGAAGGGGCATGAGGGAAAGTTTTGGGGTGATGGTGATGTTCTATACCTTGATAGGACATTGAGTGATACGGGTGTAAAGTATTTGCTAAATTCAGAGAATGTACACTTATAATTTGTGCATCCTATCTTATGTGAATTTTGTATCAAGATTATATAAATAAACATTAAGTTCTAATTCATGACATGTATGCTTAATTGTAATATCTGCAATTTACTTGAAATGTATCAAAACCGGGTATTATTAATTTGTGAATATATGAGTGGAAAAATGAGTAGACATGTGATAAAGAAACTTTAGTTACATGTTAATGCTAGAATCCAGGTGGTGAGTATATGGATGTATATGAATATTTTCACAATAAAGTATTGGGGGGAAATGTACAAAAGATGTATAGCAAAAGTTAATATTCAAGTTATCATTATGCAAAATGATTTCACACTTGTATGTTTTTTATAACAGTAAACTGAAGCAAGTTTCCTTTTGTTCTTTGAAACAGTATTATATACTGCCTGACAATTATTGACAGTTTTATCCTGCACTAGCACTAACTATATTTTTCTTCATTGACCATTTTTATGGAACAAAAGTTAAATGAGCCCAGTGTTTTGCAATTAATTTTTATAGAATCATTGATTAGATTTCCCCAAATAATTTATTTCTCACTTATACCCTAGAAGGTAAAAGCATTAAATATAGTAGTGTAACATTTTATACCAGACTGCCTTAGCTTCCCACTGAAAGATTTACATAGGCCTGAAACAAGAGCTATTTCTGCTTAATGATCTGCAGGTAAAAGCAACAGAAATATAGAAGATAGGAATAATCTACCTATAAAATGTTATATATCTCCTAAGAGTTCTTTAGATAATCAAAGCTTTTCTGGTGAAAGTCATTATACGTTGCAGTTAACTAAACCCTAAAAATATATGTTTCTTTGGAATTTAACATAACCTCTGCACAGCTATGATAGTAAACCATTGGGTACGGTCCATTCAAATATACAACCTAATTATCTAATTCCTTTAGTAAATAAAATAAAGCAATCGTCTGCAGTCTCAGGCCCCAGATAGATTCTCTAGGATTACAGAAGATATAGACATAAGTCCTTAACCTTGAAGGGTGTTTCTTTCAAAGAGAGTTACCATTGCAGTGTGAAACTAACTGCAAAGATACAATGAAAAAAAAGCTGAATATGGTGTCACAAGAAAATACAAAACACTTAAAGATAACAAATTGTGAAGTACCTCTCCTTTAGGATGCCAAGTGTAAGTGACAACTATGATTTCTGGTTGTTAATGAATACTCCGTAGGTCAATAATATCAGTATCATGGTTTAATATTGAATGTTGAGAAATGAAAATAAATATTTTCTAATCTTACATTCAATCATGACTAACTTTTATGAAACACTTTTTAGGCACTCTGTTAAATAGTTTTCTACTAGCAGTAGAAGAATTCTCCTAATAATTTTACAAGGTAAATACTATGTTCCCCTATGGTAATGATAAAATTGAGATGTAAGGATTAAGTTATTTGCCCAAATCTATCTGACTAATAAGGGAGAGAGATTAGAATTGGTGAGTGAATGATTTCATGGTCCATAAGGTGAACCCGCCCATAGCCAGCCTTTTTACTAGGCCAGACAGCAGTACTAGCCACAGAAACAAAACTGAAGGTCAGGGTTGGGTTAAATAATGTATATAATATGTTGCCAGGTATTTTTATGTTTTCTAAAATAAGTGATCTGGCGTAGAGTCAAAGAATTTTAGATCTCATGTTGTCATGAGAAAAACTGGGAGAAAAAGAATTTGGGGAATTCCAAAAAATGTAAACTAAACTTTCTCAGGCAAACTTTCCCCCATTCAATACAGAACTCGGGGAAGGAGCAATGGTATCACCAAGCATCATCCAGTTCTCTCTCCTCCATATAAATAGAAGCTAACTTTTATTGAGTACTTACTGTATAACAGACACTCTTTTAGCCTATTCTATGAACCATTTAATACTTCACATTTTATAGAGGGGAAACTGAGTCATAGACAGAATAGGGGAATTGCCCAAGGTCAGTAAGTTGGTGGAGCTGAGTTCACACCCAGATACTATCTATTTCTGAGGTCACACTTAGGTCAACTCAAATGTACCACCTCATCCCTAAATGTACAGTGCGCACGTTTTGACCTTTCTAATTCTTCTGTGTGTGGTGGATTTTCTTTTTAATAAGACATGATATACCTACTAATGAATAATGACTTCATTTTTTATTCTTAAATCTCTTAGAAAGGACTGTTCCACTCCCAGATATGTTTTTCTGATGTAATTATTTCCCTCCCTTCTTCAGGTTTCAGGATGAAATGGGAGAAAGAAGTATATGTATCCATATTTATATCTATATATTCCCATTCATAGATTTTCTCTTTTCCTATATGGGAGGTTGTTGTCGAGAGGTTGTCCTTAGTTGTAGACATCCAAAAGCAACAGATTTTTGAGCTGGAACAATGTATACAGTGGTCATGTCATCCTTGACAACAATTAAAATCTCCTAGATATCCCTTTCTATATATGGATTTACATAAACATATAGGTATGTGCCTATGCATGTAGATATCTTATGTACACATTCATAGAAATGACAGAGATGCATGTTAATGTTCCTTTCTACACATATATGTGTTAAGTGATAGATCTTGATATAGATAGATAGAGATAGAGATAAAGAGAGGGGGGGAGAGAGAGAGAGAGAGAGAGAGAGAGAGAGAGAGAGAGAAAGAAAGAGAGAAAGAAGATGACAGAGGATGACAGAGCTACATATATTTTTAAGGGACGTTTAATGCTCACTTCCAGATTAAGTTATTTTTGTTTTAGTCATTACTAGTGTAGAAATGTGTTCATTACTTGTCTAGCTTAGGTAGCTTCAAACTTGGGGGACTGGATATATATCTTTGATGGTCACAAGCTATGTGATTACTTTGTGCAGCCAGAGTGGTGTAGCCCAATTTCAACCTTGACCTTTAGACCCATCACTCAAGGGTCTTTCTGAGCATCACCCTTGCATTATGAACACTGGGCTGCAATTCCTCATAATCCCAACTCAGAAGCATATGTGCTGTTTATGCATGTATCTATATGCAAAAAATAATATATATTTGAAATCTCTATACTGTAACATTCTCTGTATAACTGTCTAAGTTACAATGCTCTATATTCAGTCATTTAGTAGAAATGCCTTAGATTTACTTTCACATTTTTTCTGGATAAAGAGTCACCAAGCAAATTGACCTTGAAAACCTTCAGAAAGAAATCACATAAAAATAATTATAATCTATAATTCAGAACTTTGTTCTTCACAAAGGTAATAAATTAAACATTCTCCTTTGAGATTTCTTTATTGTGCAAAATGAGACTGATTAGGTCAAACTGTTCTTTCTACCACGTTTTGACATGCCAGCCAGAGATATTAACATTTCCAAAGAGAAATGGAAAATGTTCCAGGGTTTGTAAGACTAGGGGTAATCAACCTAAAATTACACAGAGATTATGTTGTCTCTCCTCCCTTCGTTCCTTTAAGATTTTCTTTATGAAGCAATGCTGAGCTGAGGGAAAGGAAAACAATATATACTCACAAACTTTTAAAAAACTTAGTCTGCATATCATACTGAAGAAAGAGATGGCAGGGTAGCCAATGGCGAAGCGTTCTCAGGAATGCTGTTTTGTGTGTTTTCTTCTCACACCCCACACTCTTTGCAACATGACTTCAGAACTTATTCTATGCGCAAACCACAGAGTTTTATTCTAAGTCCTTCTGTGGATCACAAGGAAACCAAACTGTTCAGACTCTTCTTTGCACACCTACATCCTTCCTGCTTCTCTAAGTGTCCTGCTGAGAAAAGCATGTCCTAATTTTTCAATCATTCAACATATTTTATGTTTATCAACGTAATGTAATGCCCCAAACAGCCCTAATACCACACACACACACACACACACACACACACACACACACACACACAGAAGCCTGTTACAAAGCATATGTCCATGCCCTAGCCAGTTTGGATCAGTGGATAGAGTGTAGGCCTACTGACCGGAGGGTCCTGGGTTTGATTCCAGTCAAGGGCGCGTACCTTGGTTGCAGACTCCTCCCTGACCCGGGCCCTGGTTGGGGCTTGTGCAGGAGGCAACCAATAGATGTGTTTCTCTCACATCGATATTTCTCTCTGTCTTTCCCTCTCTCTTCTGTTCTCTAAAAATCAATGGAATAATATCCTCAGGTGAGGATTTTTTTAAAAAAGCATATTTCCAGGACATGTTGTTTAAAATATTTTTTATCCCATAGTACCAAAAAATAATTCCCCTCCTGTTTGGATCTTAGTTAGCCAATGACTATGCTCATGAAAGCAACATTTATTGAATAGTGCACATGTTCAATAATAAAGATAAATAATGATAGCAACCGACCTTTGTTTCAGAGGTAGATCCTGACTTTCCATGAATATTTGTCTACATGACTTACCTAGGGACATCCTCCCTTACTTTGTTTCTTCTGTTTTGGACTCAGGGTTCACATGACGGTGTCTTTGTAAACATTAGATCTATAACAATGAGAGCAGAAAAGCTTGAGCCCTTACATCTTCCAAACTGTAAAAGCTCATGCTCAGAGGAAAAATGTATTACTAGATCTTCTTTAAAAGGTCGTGTGTGCTGAAGGCGGTCTCTCAGCAAAGCTTCATGAAATGCAAAGACACAGTCATCCACACCTCTGCCATCTGATTCTACCTCCTCAAAGCATTTTGTTTCATAAAAGGAAGGGTCTTAACATGAACATGCACCGATAATTTCCATGCATCAATCTTTCAAAAGATTCTAAAAATTAGATGAGTAATTTTAAAAAAAGTGACATGTAGGAATGCAATACCACTTCAAGAGGAAAGAAAGAATTCCTCTTCAAGGTCATGATAGAATAAGGCTAATGAGAAGAGTCATGGCATAGTTCTACTGCATGACTATTGAATCACTCTGTCCTTGAGCTTAAATAATGTTGTGACAGATAAATTTGCATTAAGTGTTATTATTTGTAGACTATAGATTCACTTTAGTTTATTATCTGTAATTTAGATTTAATTGACTTTTTGTAGATATGCAGAGATTCCTAATTTGATTAACTTTTTTTATATCGCCTAACCTACTTACTTGCATATGTACTCAATATATATTTTTGACATTGATTAGGCTTGACTTACTTTCCAGATTTTCATGTTATACTTTCACCCAAAGTAAACTCTCAATTTCAATTCAGTCTGCTACCATACCTTTATTTATCTTTTATAGTTTTTAAAATATGTGTTTTTGTAATCAAAGTTCTGATGTATTCTTTAAAAAATTAAGTTGACATACACAGCTGAACTTCCTGAAATAAAAATATTTTGTTAACTTATTTCAGAAACTCAGTGAATTAAATTTTAATTTTAAATGTAGGCATCATGATAATCAAGTTAATTTTTTAAATAAAAGAGTGATTTATATTTTGTGCATACTGTCTAATTAAGAATTGGGGGAGGAGAACAATCTCACTAAGAATTTTTAAAAATGCACTTATAATGAAAAGATAAGATTGTCAACTAATAGACTGGCAAAAATTGAAAAAAAGTGACCAAGTCTAGCTCTGGCCAGAGCAGAGTTTGCTAACTCTGCTGGTGGAATTGCAAATTACCATGCCATTCACTATGTAGGAAAAGTCTTTAAAATATGCATACTTTCTGATGAAGTAATTTTATTTTTAGCAATCTAATCTGTGTCAATAACCAGAAATGTCAGAAAGTTGTACAGACAAGAACATTCATATCAAGTCCTTTCTAAAAGCTAAAGTTGATCAACAGCATAAATATTCAGAAAAGAAATAATATAAGGAAATACCTATGAAAGAACCTTAGGTATTTATTTTAAACACCCATGTAGAGAAATACTTGTTGGCATAGAAAGACATGATAAATTGCTAAGCAAAAGGAGCAGGCTACATATGGCATAATGCCAATTTTTATTAATATACATGTATTATCAGAAATACATGGAAAATGTAAGAATAGATACACCTCAAAACGTTAGCATCACTTATTGAACTTATGAGGCAATGGGAGATTTAATTTGGTTTTTCTTTTGTACTATCATTGCCTTTTGCTTTTAATTATTTTTTATATTTTCTTCAGAGAACATCTGCAATTTCATAGTTGTCTTTAATTGGAAAAATGCTTAATAGAAATTACTATTTTTCTCCATTTTTTCTTGCTACATTCAACAGAGAAGGAGGGACCATGTCCTTTTCTATGCTCTGCCCTATCCTACCCCATCCATCCCTATATAGAAGGATTAGCAAATCCATTTGGTCATGCTCCATAACCAACTGCATCATGAGTGGGATTGCTATACATCCAAACATGCTCATAAATGTGGTGTCCATTTTTTTTACTTTCTCCTACTTTTTTTTTTTGGCCAAAATGATTCACTGAACTACAGTTCCCTCCCGTGCTGAAAGCCATGCTTTGTCTGTCCCCCTGTTCTATTGATTGGGCTTGGATTCTTTCATCGCCTCTGCTCTCTAAATAAATTAGCCTTGGGGGAGTATACTGAGATTCCAAAACTGGGTTTGGGTTTAGTGCAGTAAAGAGGAGATTATGACTTTGAATTAGGCAACATTCACCAGTCCTGTTTACCAAAGTGCTCTGCAGACTTTGTGCACAAGCCCAACCAATAATAGAATGGTATGTCAATTTTTATTTTTCTCCCAGTCACTTCTGCCTGCAACTCCCTCGGGAGCCTCCTAAGTAGGGGTCCCTGGGATTTGAGGTAGGATTCAGGCATTCCTCAGTCCCTAATGCAAATGCCATTGAAAAACTTGAAGATTTTGCCCCAACTCGGACTGGCATGATGAGCCCCTGATTGGGTTGCACCACAGGCCCCACACCTAGAATGGCCCTGAGCTTGGTCACTGTCCTGCTGTGGTCGTGCTGAAATCTTTAATAATTTTTGAACCAAAGGCACTGCTCCTCCCCTCCCCCAAATTATGTAGCCCCAACCACTGAATGTCTTTTCTGAAAAAAAAGGAAAAAGTAGCAGAGTCAAAATCACATATAGATTTATTCTGAATATTGGGGAAAAGAACATAAAGTATCTCTTTCCTTTTGGATTGTCTATTAATATAAACAATAGTAAGAACTGTCTTCCTTTCTCCTGACTATTTACCTTTGGCAGTAACTATAGATTTGCATTTGAAAATCGTTTTCAGAGATGAGGTAAGAACCCTGGGTTCTCTGCATTGTTATCAGAAGGATGGAATAGAAAACTTATAAATAATGGAAAACCAGAGATAATCCATGATCTCAAGATTCCAGTTTTGTAAATATTTTTACTTAAACATGACAGGGTGACTAATCTTGGGGAGTGGTGTTCTAAACTTATGTAAGAGCAAGGCTTACATGATGAGCCCAATGAGGCTCTCTTGGATCTTAACCAGTCATTGATTGGTGGGCTGGTCAGCTAGTAAATCAAATTATGACATCATCGAATGATCCCAGTATTCATTCTTTGTAATGCCATTTGTAAAAAAAAATAACATCGCTCTCGTCCCTCCCCAGGATTTAGTTCAGAAGCTTATGCTCCTGGCCTTTATAATCAATGTCAAATTTCCTTTGGGACAAGGTTAGGAATAGCTGTCTTAACTGAAACAATAACTGGAGATCAGAATAAAATTATTTCTATCCACAGCCAGCAAAAAGTTAGCTTACTTTGTTTCTTTCAATCCAGTGCCCTGCCAACAAATTTATGCTAAATGCATGTAATATTCCAATCTGTTTAAAAGATTTGGTATAAAATAAAGAAAGAGCGTGTATTATGAATAACTGTCTGTTGACAGGCTCCAGGGACATACTGTACTTCTTTTAAATTCATCGTATTAAAACGGATATGGTTCTCATATGCTAATACACGTTCCAATTTGTTTACAACAAAATGGGTCAACGGACCATTAATTCAGTTGCAAAACTGTCATCCCTGGCTTTAGGTTCTGTAAAACTAATGAGACTTCACTGGTATTTGCTCACACATTCTGCTCAGCACTTCACGTTAACGATTTCTATGGCAAGGTTATTGGATTCAAAATGAATGTTTACATTGAAAGGGGAAACAAGTGTCAAATATGAAGCTCAAAGAGGTACTCCAAGCTGGAGGAGCTTATCATGGCTTAAACCTTGTTCTGTTTATTCCCTCTAATGAAAAGCAAAGACAATGGCAGACACGGGGATAAATGTAATGAAGAGAAACAATACTAGGGCTCTGAGAGGTTAATCCAGGCACAACAGAGTTAATCTGGAGGAGCCTGGGGGAGGTTTTAGCCTAAAGACTGAGTCAAAACTTGTTACTTTTTGATCCAGTTGTACCCAATGAATGCCTCTATTTGTAAAGAAGCTATTGGATTTTTCAAACCAGTGGGGCAGAAGCTACACCCTTGATTTTTCTTGTTAAATACACTTGGGTACTTGTTTCCAGAATAAATGATGTCAAGATCTTCTTTTTCTTCTCAAACAACAAAGTAAAAGAAGTAGAACAATACACCTATTTAAGAAGACACAGATTTTGACCCAAGACCAAAAAGTCTCTTGAGAGCCAAACGGTATATTCAACAGATGCTACCATAATATTATTTTGCAAGACAGAGAAGAAATGCCATTTCATTTTACTGTTCCAAAGGTTAAAAGATAAAGCACATTTGATTGATTGCTTAAATAAAGTGCTTTTAAACAATCATTTATTTAAAAATTGCATAATCTGCATTATTTTATCTGACATACAAAGTCAGATAAATGAGATTGTGTCCAAAGGGTTTAATTTAAGAATATGATTCTGCTTTGCATATATTTGCAAAATTTTTGCCTCACAAAGCTGAATGTGCAAACTTTTCAAGATATGAGTGAATTAAATTCACATAGGATATTCCCAAGGTAAGAAACCCACCATAACCTGGGGGACGGGGATATTAAAATCAAATTAATATTTTTGAGAACTAACTATATTCTTTGAATTTAATAGCACATTTTAAAACACATCATTAAGTTTATATGTAAATCCTCAAGGATTAGATCTGAGACTCCATTGTATAAACTGTCAGCAATTACACTATGCTTCACGTTTGAATGAATGGGAAAATCTGAAAACAAAGTAAAGAAGACCCCCAAAAAAGTAACATCACAGCCTTTCAGAGAATGGGCAGGTGGTGAAGGGGAAAGTGTTACTGCCAGAATGTTAACTCAGGATTGTCCTAAACCCAACAAAGTATTTTCATGTTATCTCTCCTGCTCCTAAGAGAAAGATTTATCTTAATGGCAATTTTCATTTCCCTTTCCAAATTTGAAATGTTAATATGGGAACATATTATGGAATATGAAAACTACCTTCTTACAAAAGAGTAATAAACTTACATACAACTTTAAAAATGATATGTTCACCTAAAGAGGTAATATAAAGATTATGATAAAGTGTAAATGCTATTTGAAAATGTATTTACCATTTTTATTTCTATTGTTTAATAAAACGAGTTTGAAAGCAGATAGGACACTGTTTTTTTTTCCAAAGGAACATAATTTTTTACATATTTATAAGTGCATTAGAAACGTAAATATGTTTGTAAAAGATTTCTTTGAATTCCATTAGTGAGGTCATATTTGATTTTATTTAAACTATTTTCATTTTCTAGGGTATCATCTTTACATTAATTAAGTTGAAATGAACACAACTTATAAAGCAGTGCATTTCTGGTGTGTATGTTTTGTTTAATTCTGAGTCGTTATTGTTTAACTCTTTTTTTAAAGATAATTTGTAATGTCATACACTCAAGTTTCTCAAGATTACTCAAAAGTTTCTAGGTAACAACAATGTTAAACTAAACAAAATAGATTAAAATATAAAAATGAATCCTTAGTTAGCATACTTAGCATAACTTGCTTAGAATATAAATAAGACCTTCAACAACTGGCCTTTTAATTTTGGCTTCGTTTCCTCTAATAATAGCAGATACAAATCAAGTCCCGGGTCCCCTGGGAAGCCTTTGCTAACCCCCAGATCCGACTGGGGAGCCTGTTACATGGTCCCAGCCTCCTGTACCTCTTTCTCTCCTGTCACTTGTGCCCTGTGTAGGGAGTGACTCTGAGCATCAAGTTACAATATTTAGGAAGAAGAAAATAATTAATTAGGTGTTTATCTTCAGTTGTTTACATTACATTCAGGCTTGGAACGCCTGCCAATCAGAAAGCTGGGAGGCTAATTGAAACAGAAACAGGAAACAACAACAATGCACTTCTAACCCACAAATTTCACAGCCTCATTAAACCTCAACTGGTGGGTAGCTGTGAAGGGAACTAACAAGAGTGTCCCATAACCCAGATGGCCAGAGACCAGGCTCTTCCCTTGATGTGACTTCCATTAAATGATGTTTATTCGCACCTAGGAGTTAGGTTACTAATGGGGAGGTCTGTAGCCTGGGTATTTAGTGTCATTTTGCATATTTGTCAATGAATTAGAAAACAGAAAACATTGTCAAGGGGTTAGACTTGGGGATTTTGTGCTGTTTGAGGGTATAAATTCTGGTTTTGAAGGGGGAGCTGGAGGAAAGATTTTTTTTTTTTAATGTGTATTGAAACCTCATGAGAAAAACATCAGACAAATTCCAATGGAGGGACATCCTGCAAATTACCTGACCAGTCATCCTCAAACGTCCTTGAAACTGTCAAGGACATCAAAACAAGGAGAGTTTGAGAAACTGTCACAGCCAGGAGGGGTCTAGGGGTCTAGCAGATGTGACAACTAAATGTAATGAGGTGTCTGAATGGGATGCTTGAACAGAAAAGGGACATTGTGTGAAAACTAAGAAACTCCAAATTCACTATGGACTTTCAATGAAAATAATCTACCAATGTTAGTTCATTAATTGTAACAAATGTATCACACTATCTAAGATGTCAGTAACAGAAGAAATGATAAAGGATATATGGGAACTCTCTGTACTATCTTCTTAATGTTTCTGTACATGCAAACTGTTCTAAAAACTAAAGTTTATTTAAAATTAAAAAACCTATATAATTGAGATTAAAGTCTGTTACTAAATCTATATATATATATATATATATATATATATATATATATAATTGATTTTTTACAGAGAAGAAGGGAGAGGGATAGAGAGTTAGAAACATTGTTGAGTCGATGAGAGAGAAACATCGATCAGCCGCCTCCTGCACACTTCCTCCTGGGGATGTGTCCGCAACCAAGGCACATGCCATTGACCGGAATCAAACTTGGAACCCTTCAGTCCGAAGGCCAACGCTCTATCCACTGAGCCAAACCGGTTACGGTTGTTACTAAATCTTAAGCAAGATAAACAATTTGGTTGATACATGATAATCATTCTTTTAAAATGTTTTTTTTTACTGAACAAAAAATGCAACAACCTATATCACATTCTTTTTCTTTTTAAGTTAATGATCTTAAATAATTTATTTGAGTTTTTTCTTAATCTAAGAGTAATGATTGTTCTTGTAAAGAATAAAGAGGATACAGGTAAAAAGAAGAACATTAAAATCACATAACACATACAAGTGAGGTAGATCTAGTAGTGAAAGGTTATTTTACAAGTCTGAACCCCTGAATTTATCTTGAAAATATACAAAGATTACATAATTTATACATACATAACTTATAACAGCTGCATAGCATTTTAGTATATGATGGACCATTTTTATTTGGCCAGTGCATTATTTGGGGACATTAACATTCTTTGCAATCTTTTAGTGTTATTTTTTACAATTCCACTCAGCCAGGCATTCTTTCTATTAATTGTTGCATATGTCTGGAATTATTTCCTTAGCATAAATACCTAGAAATGGATTTCTGAGTCAAAAGCTATGAATAATTTTAAGACACAAATAAATGTTACCAGATCACCCTCTGAAGTTTGTATACTCCAGTAAACTAACTGTGAGTGTGTATGGAAGTTCCCTTCATTAATTAGATCAGACATTCAACAAAAATATTTAAAGAAAACCTTTTATATCCCAGTTCATGTCGTAAAAGTTTCTATTATCAAAATCAGATAGGTTACAAGAGAATTTTAAAAAGAAATTCTTGCATTTTTAACTTAAAAAACTTTTCTTGAGTGAAATTCTTACATTTTTAAAACTATAACATTCTGCATTAAAACATGTTTTGTTTTTTCCCCTTCTATTATGAAATATAAATTAACATTGTTAAATATATTAAATAATGAAGGGAGAAATAGACATTTATTGGTGCCTACATATTTTTCCACTTTCCATAATAACAAGACGTCAACTAAAATCAGTATATGCATGTTTATTTTGTTAAATTGGTAAATTTGGAATTCATCAATTGAATTCAGTGTGTTTTATATAAAACCGTAAATGTAGTATCATTCTTGCATAAGAAATGCCTTTAGCCAACAAAATAAAGTATGTGGGATGCGTTACTTTACTTTCTGTAAAGACCTCTTCCCCCTTGTAAGCCCCAAATCAGCTCTTTTCTACCTGGACGCTGGGCTCAGAGAGCCCATCAGATACAATCTTCTGCATGCATTTCCTCTTCTGCAAAAGAAAGACCCAGCTTCAAGCCTCCACTTTGGAGTTCTGCAGAAATTTCCCAGGCAAAATTTCCAAAGTGATAGCTACCTGCTGGAATCCTGTAAGAAAAACAAAACAAAACAAACAAACAAAAACAGATGAAAGAGAAGACACAAAATAGTATTTCAACCACTTTTCCTTTTTTTCTTTCTTTCTTTTTTAAAGGATCTTGCCTAGTGTAGACAGTGTCATCAGCTCTCTTAAGATGACTTTTCTAGTAATGTCAACTTCCTAAGAATTAGCTGGTTAGGGAGAAGGAGGTCTTAGAACAATTTAAATACAAAAAAAAAGAAAGAAAGAAAGAAGGAAGGAAGGAAGGAAGGAAGGAAGGAAGGAAGGAAGGAAGGAAGGAAGGAAGGAAGGAAGGAAGGAGGGAAGGAAGAAAAGAAATGTATACTGTGCTCAGAGTCAAATAGAATTCACAAGATTTTAGATCAGGATCTTCAAATTCCAATATGGTTATTCTCAGGATTACTGCTGACAACATTTTATAAGAGGGGAGATTTGCTCTGTGTGCACCTTCCAGGAATGTGCTTATCCACAAGGACCACCTTCCTCCCATAGCATCCTCAAGTTCATGTACTTAATTGATACTGAGAATTCCCTCCACTTTCCTCTCAAACCCAGGCTCTCTGAGCGCTCAAGGTGAGCTTAACAGATAAGCATGTGCAGACTGGCAGTGAAAGAAATGGAACTTTCATAGAGGGAATGTCACACCTGTTCCTAGGAAAGGATGCTATTACAGCAAACCAACAGAAGAGACAATTTGAAGCAACTAAACAAATCATGCCTCTATAACTCAGGAACACAGTGTTCAAAAATGCAAAGTTTACCTTGCTTATTTAAAAGGGCAGCTATGAATGTGTAGGGAGCTGAGATGAGGGGTTTATTACACACTTGCAAGAATTTCTAAGGTAATTATTTTGGCAGGGGGCATCTGTTTATCATAATTCTCTACATGAAGGATTTTTTCTCCACTTAATCTGAATACCCGTCTTCTCCTTCCTGCTGCTGGAGTCAGAGTTAATTAATCCATCTCTGGACCCGAGTGACACATTTATGTTTGTGAATGCACTTAGTTTGGCTCTTTCATAATTGTGTATGCGCTTGTCTCCTCTGTCAGACTGTGGACTGCTCCAAAGCAGGGGCCAGGCCTCATTCCTATGTTCACCCATTCATTCAAGCAATGCCATTTTCTCTGCTCTAAGGGAGATCAGAGTTAAGTAACTGAGCTGGATGTATGCAGCAATTATTAACTGACATGGGGATGTAGAAATACATGTAGAAGATACTAGATTTCATTGGTAGGTCAAGCAACTAGACTCTTTGTTCCTATAAACCCAACACTTAGTGCAGCACTTGACACAGATTGAGAACTATCGTTGCTGAGCAGAATTAAATAAACAGAGTAGTTGTATCTAAAGTTGAATTTAGATTTGGACTCTTGTCTACTTCCTGCTACTCACATAATATGTGGCCTTGGCCTGCCCTGTCAGTTTACCAATATTGAAAATAGATGTTCTATATTAAAAAAAATGAGCATTGTTCTAAAAGTGATGCTGTCCTAAAGATATGTGAGCAAACAGTGCTTCTTTAATTTCAATACTAGAATACATTCTCAATATCTAAAAAATAATCACAATAGTAGTCATTAAAGTAGATGAAAGATGTAAAGAGATTATCTAGTTATTTTATTATTTTATGGCTGGTCACACTGAGCCCAGATAGGTGATCAGAAGGGCTAATGATGGCAAACAGGGAGGATGTCACAGTCTCTATCTATACTAATAAAAGAGTAATATGCTAATTAGACCAGGAGACCTTCCAGAGACCTTCCGGATGTCTTTCCGGACAAAGCCATGGTGGCGGGGCTGAGGCAGAGGCAGTTAGGGCGATCAGGCTGGCAGGGAGAGCAGTTGGGGGTGATCATGCCATCAGGGGAGAGCAGTTAGAGGGATCAGGTCAGCAGGGGAGGGCAGTTGGGGGTGATCAGGCTGTCAGGCAGAGTGGTTAGGAGCAGGCAGGCAGGCAGAGTGGTTAGGGGCAATCAGGCAGGAAACAGAAAGATATATGTATTAATGTTTCTACCTTTTTCGTAAAATATAGTAAAGAAAGGTGTAAATTAGAAACATTGAAGTTTGAAATTATGAAACTATTTATTGAACTCAGAATAGAAAGGTAATACAAAAAAAGTTAAAACAAATGCACCTGTGGCCATCACCGCCCCCCTGGATCGCTGCAGTGTTCACCAGGGGGCAGTAGCGCCCACTTTGGGAGTCACTGAGTTAGAGGGATCAGGTCAGCAGGGGAGGGCAGTTGGGGGTGATCAGGCCAGTGCAGGGGAGGCAGTTGGGGGCAAACAAGTCAACAGGGGGCAGAAGTTGGGGGTGATCAGGCTGTCAGGCAGAGTGGTTAGGAGCAATCAGGCAGGCAGGCAGAGTGGTTAGAGGCAATCAGGCAGGCAGGTGAGTGGTTAGGAGCCAGTGGTCCCGGATTGCGAGAGGGATGTCTGACTGTGGGATTGGGCCTATATTGGCAGTCGGACATCCCCCCAAGGGGTCCTGGATTGGAGAGAGTGCAGGCCAGGCTGAGGGACCCCCCCACCAGGCACAAATTTCGTGCACCAGGCCTCTAGTATAATAATCAAGTAAAATCATCTGTCTCTGGTTTTTGGAGATTTTATTTACTAGTATATCCGCACCATCTGAGCAATTTGTATTTGCAGATTACAACAGTTTTATGTTCTGTCTTGAATTGTATTTAAGTTGGCTTAAGCTTATGTTCATCTCTCTTCTAGAACTGAAGATTTTCGTGGGGGTTATTAATCTTTTATATCTCATGTTAATATCCTCATTAACTGTTATCTGATTGGTGAAATAAATAATATCTGTGATCTGGATTAAGTGCTAGTTCTATTTGAATCCCCTAGCACTAATTTTCCCCCCATTTGATCCATTAGTCAAGTTGAATGAAATCTGCCTTATCAGTATGAACTATTTTGCTCTAAAGAATGAGGTTTGCTTTTAGAAGTTACCAGGATTGAGTTTACAAAGATCTGAGAAGGGTCCTAACATATAAATTTAGAAAATAGATACATATTCCTATGCCCAATAAGCTTGTATTATTTTATAATCAAAGATCCAGATCCCTTATTAAATATTTTGTCCTGAGGTCATACACAGAATAATTAACATGACTTACTGCAAAGAAAAGGTATGTGGGATTGGGTGGGCAGCATTTCATGATTTGTGACATCTTTCTTCTGTACAATCACCAAGACTCATCTTAAACAGGCTTCATCATTTGTAAGACCCTAATCCTGCAACATTTGGGCATAGTGACCCCTTCCTTTGGTCAGAAACAGAAATGATTTGAAATACTTCTAATGGAATTTCAAAGATAAGTGCTTTGAGAAATTGCAAATGACTATTAACTGTTCATAAAAAGGAGCCAGGATGTCCTGACAAGAAGCCAATCGTGTTTAGACAAATTTAGAAGATGACATTCTGGACCTAGAAACACCTAGAAGATCTTTTCACACATCATTGGGTTTTTTTCCTTTGATGGGTGGATGAGCAAACTTTAGGGAGTTAATGGGCAGATAAAAGTTTCAATGGGAAAGGACGGTAATGTTAAGACAAGTTAAAAGCTCTTTCCAACACCAGTTCCCAACAGGGCCTCCCCAGCCCTTTCCCCTGTGAACTTTTTGTGTTTCATTCATTTTGCTGGAATTGGAAATGGAGAGGCCAAGAAAAGGCCATATCCTGCTTCATTGACTAAAGCTGTCCTGTAAGTGAGTTTAATGGGTTAGAAGTTAATACCAGTGACAGTTCTAAGAAAAGTTACCAAATGTTTCCAGTGCCTGGGGAGGCTCCCTGTGGCTCTGACTTCTCTGCCTTTCCTTCCACTCTCTTCTCTTATCTGTGGGAGCCTCCATGACAAACAAGGGCATCTATTAGGAAACAAAACCAGCAGCTAAAAGAAGGGCCAGAGCCTCATTAACGAAGGATCTGACAAAGAAGTAGTTCTAAGGACAACGGACTTTAAAGTGATGGCCACGTGAACCGATAAGCTCTTGAAGAGAGAAGTCAAATTTCTTTTAAATTTGCAAACTATTATTTTCTCTTGTTTATCCTCTTTCTCTTTTTATGTCTTTCTCTGCTGTGATGTGAGCCCTCTCTTTTACACGCACTTTCTCTGCCTGCTTCTACTTTGACCATTTTCTTATATCATTTTCCCATATGTTTTCTTCCAAAACACATATAAAGGAAGTGGTCACAGAGAAGTGAAATTCCTTCTGTCAACTGAGCTCAACAAAGGCCCTTTTCCTTGACGTCATCCAAGCATATGCTTTGTGATATTGATTTTTACCTTTTTGTTGGCGTGTCAGATTGAGAACAGGACATGGTCAGCACATTGGTTCCCAGGGTGCCAAAACAAGGTCTCCCAAAGTAGGCCGCTCAAAGCAACCGAAATGTATTCTGGGAGCCAGAAGTCTGAAATCAAGGTGTCAGCAGGATTGGTTATTTCTAGAATCTCTGAGGGAGAATGGTTTCCATGCCTCTCTCCTAGGTTCCGGTGACAGCCAGCAATCCTTGGTGTTGCTTGGCTTGTAGACATTGTCATTCCAATCTCTGCCTCCACCTTCTTCTGGCCTTCTCCCCTGTGTGTCCTCCTTCTTCTTATAAAAGTACCAGCAATGTGGGGTTAAGGGTTCATTCTAATGGTAGACCTTAACCTGATGACATCTACTAAGAGCCTATTTTTAAATAGGTCGCATTCACAATACTGGGAATTAGCACTTAAACACATCTTTTGGGGTTCACAATTCAACCCATAACAATCAGTGTTCCAGACACCCTCTCACCCTCCCTTCCAGTCACACACCCCCACTCCAAGGACAACTGCTATCCCGACTTCTGACAAAATAAATTTGTCCTTTGGGCTTTATTTAAAACATACATATCAACTCTTTGGGCTATGCTATGATTTCTCAAAGTGGCTTCCAAATGTTAATAGTCCCTCAGTGTGTCTGAACTGGTCCCAAGGTTAATATTACTGACCAACAATCAGTTACATAATCAGCATGTAGTTTTAAAAATCAGTTAACCTATCACAAAATTATTACGCAATTAATATAAAAGACAGTTGAGGATTCAGAACATGCTACCACCAAAATATGGCCCCTTGGCATACTGAATATCTTAAGCTGAAGGAGTTTGAAAAATTGACCTTTACCCTACCCTTTTCTGAAATAGGTCATAAGACCCCCGTGTTAGAGGTGCCCTCCCTGCATCCAGAGGAAAGAAGCATCCTTTCTCAAAGAGGGAGAGATGCTCAGATGAAACTGAACAAACAGGAATTATTAAGGTTCCCCAAGTCTACCACACTTCCCTCATACTCCTCAGCCTATCATATCTTTCCACAACTGTCCTCTCTTCCAAAAACTTGGCATAAAGACACTCATTTTAACCATTTCTTTGTGGTTTTATTGCTGTATCAAGTCTCCTATGACACATAAAATGCATAGTAAATAAATTTGTGAGCTTTACTCCTGTCACTCTTTGTCAATCTAATTTTAGACCCAGCCAAGGGATCTAAGAGATCTAGGAAAACTATTTTTCTCTCCTACAGAAGAAAACAAAGCAAGTTTGTTTATAAGCAGTGAGTCTACAGCACTGGGAACTTTTTAAACAAATGCATCGCATGCATTCAGGTCTGCCACCCAACATTTGTAGTATCAGGTGTGCAAGAAATGCACCTGTGTCTATGCCTCAATGACACACCTAATTTTTAATTTTGAGCCAATATGCAGGGCAGTAGAATCTTAATCTCAAGAGATTTATGTTTCCTGAAGGTTGGGTCTAAGTCTGAGGAGTTTTGTGGTTGGAAACCCAGGTAGAGTTTCCAAGTTCTTCTCAGGTCATCTGTCTCTGCAGGTATCTGCTGAGATGTGCATGGGCCTGTCTGATTGTGGGTTACTAATCCACCTCTGGCTATGAAACTGCTCAGCTCTTGCAGTTGACTTCTGTACTCTGAGTTCCCTGAGAATCTTCTTGCAACTTCTAGCTCATGTGATAACCCTGGCATCTCTGAGGCCATTCCTTTGTTCTCATCTTCCTTGGGCTTTGCCACCTCCCCAAATTCTAGGGAAATGAGGTTGCAGAACATCCTGCTCTCACCTCATCCCCTTCTCCTCGGCCATTCTACATAGCTCTAGGAGACAAGGAGAGAGGGGAGCTCTCTCCTGTTCTCTGTCTTGATCATTTCCCAATCATTTTGTCTACGCCTTAACTCTTCTAAGTTCCCATAAAGTTTTTTGTGTCTTTTTTTCCCAAATATAACCTTATTTTAAGCTAATGAATACAACATGGACAACCTGGTTTTGTAATTTTGGCTGAGTTATTGATTCTAATGAAAAACTGTCCTTGTCTGTAATGAGGGGATAAAAACAGGTTAAACCTAAACACTTAGAAATCCTAGATTTCTATGTAATCACTGTAATGTCAGTTAATATAATTAATTATTTACACCTAAATGGGAAGGGAGAGGCAAAATAATAAAAGAAAAATTCAATTTGCAAATTAAGAACAAATAGTTATTTTCTAAACTTTTCTAAAGCCATTCTAAATTCAATAACAAGATGGTAGAGATGAAGAACTGTAGTGAGATGCCAAGAATGGAAATGTGAATTATGCTCTGTTTGCTTCAGTATGGTAGCTAACAGGATTGTGAGAGTTGGGGGGGGGGGTGTGGGTACCATTGCATGTGTCCTGACAGAGGACTCCTCTCCAGGAAGTATAAAATGTCACAAGCAAATAAGCCACAATACAATTCTTTTCAGTAAGGGTAAGCCATCCCCAAAAGATAAAGTTGAGGTACCCATTTTAACCTAAAATATGTAAAGAGAAACAATGGCATCATGGCAACAACTATAATTAACTTTTCAAGTGACCGCAGCATTCACCAATGAAGTGGAAGCCATGGGTTGTCAAAACAACAATTAGTCCTCCCTGGCTGAGTAAACACAGACGGGGAAGTCGTCCCTTCTAAATGGTTTTTCATTTTATCGCTTTCAGTGGTGTCAAATACATTACGATTAAGGCTTAAGTAGCATGTTAAGTGACACTGGTCTCACTGAATCCAAAGATCACTTTCACAGTAAACACTTTGTTTGGAGGGCCATACACCCAGTGGGAGAAAATAAATATTAAATGGAAATGATACTGATACCTCAAGTATCATGTGTTGGACGTGATGACAGTCATCTCAGCTGGAATGCATGGAAGCCCAACTGGATGTCTACTCTCCTCTGCAAGTTATACTCATCAACACGTTGGGAAGCGTTTTGTCTGTGTGTGCGTGGTGTTTTTTTGGGGGAGTGGGGGGAAGCGTTTTTGAAAGAGAGGATTAGTGACCAGCTGTTCCTCCAGTACATTAAAATGAGAAAGGAAATGTAGCTGAAATGCAGCAGCAGGGATGTAAATTATATGGGCGATAGGATGAACTCATCGTGGATAGTAGAAATGATTAAACAGAGTCAGTTGCTAGCAAAGGCAACTGTAGGATCTTCTTTAAAGATAATAAAAAATCAGGGACAAAATCTATGGAGATGCATGCACATTGATGCTTCAAATTAATATATATGGTTGAAAGTAAGCAATTAGGGTGAACTGGGTGAACTAGGTGGTTTTTTATATTCCTTTTACCCCATAGTACTGCAAAGATTTTAATGATGCAAATATTGAGAAAGTCATATGGCATTTGGACTCATCTCAAACTTTCTGAAAATCTTGGGAACTGGACTCTAAATTCAATTATTGAAGACACTTTTTATAGCCACTTTCTGCATAGGAGGTCACTACTATAAAACAATTTGGTGGATATCGTAGAAACTAGCAATAGATAAAGTATTTAAAAAGTCCAATATGACCATTAATTTATTAAATGTCCTCTGCTATAAATCACAAATTATCCAGAAAGTGCTTTCCCAATGAGTGACTTAAATAAGAAAGCTCTAGTTCATTGTTTCTTTTGTTAAGATTAAATGTTAATTAAAATAGAATTCAATGCAGTGACTAATATTGTGTAGAATAATATTTAATGGGTTTGGGAAAAGTTTGTGATATATTTGTCTTAAAGAAAGTAGATTACCTACCTATGTAAATAATAATTTTTAAGTATAAAACACATGTGTATACGCTTGTGAAAAATAAAATAGATATATTAGTAGTATTGCTCATGGATAAAATAAAAGTAGCTTTTCTCTCTATCTTATTTTTAAATCTGTCTGTGATGAATAAATATTATATTTATTATAATAATATTTAATATTATAATATTAAAGGATATTGTGTCTTAATAGCGAAGAATAGGTGAACATTCTAGACACAAAAATGCTATCTTGGAGCAGAAAACACTATCACAGTGAGTCTTATTTGCACCCTTTCATCCCCTAACCCTCTCCTCCAGCCTGGGTGGAGGCAAGTATATTCTGTGGACTGAGAGGAGAGGTGATAACATCTATTTAAAAATATCAGCTGGCTTAACCAAATGTTGCAGAAATAGCCTGGCATTACAGGGTCTGATGAATCATTTGGGTGGGAACTTATTCTGTTGAAATAGACTTACCATCATAAAAATTGTGCCTCTATAACCAAACTCAAATGTATTCAATGTGCTGAACTTCCCTGATGTGTACTCCAATAATGTGACGTTTATAAACATTTGGAAAGAGCCAAATTATTGCTTTAGCAAAACCTTTCTTCACATTGCACATGAATTACAGGGCTAATGTTTAAATTTCATGAAATACATTTCAAACATCACTTTTTTATTTATTAAAGCAAGTTCCTTATGGAATACTGCTTGACCTAACGTGAATTATAAGTACTTTGCAGTAATAAATTGTGGGTTTCCATTCAAATATAGCATAGTTTTTTAACAGTGGTAAATTTACATAAAACTTTCACATTAGAATCATAGTATGACCATATAAAGGGTTGAAAGGGATGTTAGTTGCTATCTAAACCTCTTTAAAGATCAAGAGGAAAGGAAATCAAACCTTGTGTGTGTACTTTGCATAACAGAAACTAATTGTTGATATTTATTTTTAAAAATAGATTGAAAAGAAGATTGGATGTGACTAAGGTCTTGTGACTGGACTTAGAAAAGGGATCAGTACTTTATACCTGGAGCATGGACCTTTGGTAGAAAGCATGGTGGTAACAGGATCACTAAGTGAAACCCCAGATTTCCTTAAGGGAATGCCGGGATGTCTGCTTCATTTCCCAGAGTGTATTTTGAAGAGGCTGTGGCTTTTTGGAGAAGCCTCATGACCAGCGGAGTCTCTGAATTTTCAGTAGCCACTTTCTCCAAGGGTGGCACCCCCACCAACATCATCACCTTCATCTGTGAAATGCAGATTTAGGGCCCTGCCCCAGGCCCAGAGTCAGAAACTTCAGGGCAAGACTCAACAATCTGTTTAGCAAGGCCCCCTGGTGGCTCTGATGCACACTGTAGCTCAAGACCCACAGCTGTGGAGTAACTACGTCAAGCAAGATGGAAGTCTTTAGCAATTAGCACTCTTCCCCAAATACTTCCTGTTCTCTTCCTGGGCCTGCAGTGGGATTACATTTGTCTTATCCTAAAAGTTAGGTGTGGCCATCTGATTTGTTTTGGCCAATGGAATGTGAGAGGAAATGCCATGTTTCATGTTCAAGAGGACATCTGCTGGGTCTGGGGGGGAATATGGAGCAAAGGTCCAGTGGACTCTTGAAGGATATGTTACACTAGAGGCCCGGTACACAAAATTTGTGCATGGGAGAAGAGGGTCCCTCAGCCCCGCCTGCACCCTCTTTAATCTGGGACCCCTCGGGGCTGCTGGCTCCTAACCACTCACCTGCCTGCCAGCCTGATCCCCCTAACTGCTCTCCCCTGCTGGCCTGATCCTCCTAACTGCTCGCCCCTGCCTGCCTGATCGCCTCTAACTGCCTCTGCCTCAGCCCCACCACCATGGCTTTGTCCGGAAGGATGTCCGGAAGGTCATCTGGAAGAGGTTCAGTCTAATTAGCATATTACCCTTTTATTAGTATAGATGCCACCTTGTCCTAAAAATGCAGGTTGTTAGCAGGTTTTCCTATCGTGGAAGGGGAGCCTGCAGTAGCATCCTGGGTTCTGACCAGGGTTTATGCACTCGTGCTTTATCTCAGCAGATGAGATTCCTAGAAGACTCTTGGATGTACCTTGAACATTTCTATTGATTTTGCCAAATCATCCTCCAAAAATGTTGAACCACTTTAAACTCCCACCAGCAACTATGAATGTGCCCTCTGTCCTACTTTGATGCCAATATCATTGATTTCCCCCTAGAAGCTTCCCTCCCCTCAGCTGGGACTGCTTGGCACTTGAGCCAACATCACTGTTCAGCCTGGGACTTAATTTCCTGAGATAGAATTATGGAGGAGGAAAAATAGTTTTCCTCTACACTTCTGAGTTCTTAGCGGAGGCCCTTGTAATGAAAGACAGATTACCAAGAGAAAAACTAAAGTTCATTAACATGTGTACTTCGGGTATATGTGGGAGATCCCAGGGAAAAACGAATAACTCCCCAAGGTGGCTTAGAACCCAGATTTAAATACCTTCTTCCTAGGGAAAGTGGATGGGAGATGCAGGCCTCTTAGAGGAGAATAAATGAGTTTTAGGAAAAATGAATGGGGGTTGGGGGAGATAGTTAGTAACAAAGTTTGGGTGTGATGTCAACTTCTAGTCTCCTATCCTGTAACAGGAGTCAGTCTTTGCTGGCTGATGACACTTTTCCCATCGAGGGGACCTATGACATTTAAGCTCCTTTTGGGGGGTCAGATTTTTGGCAGATCAGGAGACTTCAGTGAAAGCCTCTCCTGTTTTGCAAGCCTCTGCAGCTCAAGATCATCAATACAACAACACGGCATATGTTGGGGTGGCATGCTCTCTGACCTTCAGAATAAACCCAACAAAGGCTTGTTTTCTCTCTTAGATGATTTGCCACAGTAACATGATTCCCTGGAGACAGTATTCTGACCAGACCTTCCTGGGAGTGGTCTTAACATACCCTGTGCTTGTAGAAAGGTGTGGGCCATATCACTAAGTAAACCAGGGTCAGTTTTCTCATCTTGTGGAAAAGGAGATAAAGTTATGATAGTTTATCTCCCTTTCCACAGGTTTCCTGCGGGTTTGTGTCTCTGCTGCGGCCCCAGCCACCCGCAGGAGTGGTGACGAAGGAAGCTTGGGGCTGCTGGGTGCCGGGGCCCCCTGCAGGCTTGTGACTCTGCTCCTCCAGCCCCCGCAGGAGTGGTGACGAAGCAGGCCTAGAGGCCCTCTGTGGCGTCATCCCTGCCCAGCCATCATTTTTTGTCATGGAGTGATGGCTAATTTGCATATTACTCTTTTATTAGATAAGATGAGCAAGAAATAAACCATTACTTCCTTAAGCCACTGATCTTTTGGAATTGCTTGTTACCACAACATAATCTAGCTAACCCTGACTGTGACAAGAGGTCCAAGGACCAACTGTGCATACTGTCCAGACCATCCCACCACCATGGTTGATGATGCTACATACATCTCAGGCAGTTTCATCACCAACATAACATAGAGCATCTCAAGGACAAGAGAAAAACAGAGAGGAGAGGTAAACTGGAAGAGGCAAATTATGAATTCAAAAAAGATTTTTTAAAATTTGTGGTGTTAACTACAAGTTGCAACAGGGACAATAGGTAACTGCAGCTAATGCAAATGCAAAACTCAAAGACTGAACACAGCAGAACCCTTCAGCAAAAGGCATCAGCAAGAGGCCTTTCCATGGGTGGTATAGAGATGTGAGTCCCAGGTGACATCTCAAAAGAAGGAATTCAGAAAAGGGAATGGCAGCAACAGGAAAGGCTGAGATTTATATCAAAATCATAATTGATGCCATTACACTATGGTTGACTATATTTCCTTGAATTAGACTTGTCTAATTAAAGCTTATGAGAAATGTAGAAATCTGCATTTGTGCATATATGGTTTGTGCTATAATTTTAAACATCTTCTAATTAAGGAAACATAGTATAAAAGATGACAAGGAGAAAGTATCAGGATGATGGGACAGAGAAGGCTGGGGGTATGGAGCTACCTTAGAAAGGGTGGTTCTGGAAGGGCTCTTTGGGAATTGACATTTTCACTTTTTCTTTTTTAACTTTTGAGCTGAGTCCTGATGATAGGAAGCTCTTTGAGGTTCCAGGGAAGCTGAAATCCTGGCAAAGGAAAGAGCACGTGCAAAGGCCTGCAGGCAGGTGTTAGTGTGCATGTGACAAGAAGAATATCTCTACATCGACACTTCTGTTTAGAAAGGTTTCTCAACCAGCATTGCCAAGAGAATTATCCCTACCAGAAATGATTTGAGCCTCAGCTGGTTTGGCTCAGTGGATAGAGCGTCAGCCTGGGGACTGAGGTGTCCCAGATTCCAGTCAGGGCACATGCCTGGGTTGTGGGCGCCATTCCCAGTGGGGGGCGTGCAGGAGGCAGCCAATCAATGATTCTCTCTCATCATTGATGTTTCTATCTCTCTCTCCCTCTCCCTCTCCCTCTCTGAAATCAATAAAAATATATTTTAAAAAAATGATTTGAATGACAACTTTCTAATTTCTCTCAAGTTAGGTACCATTCCAGCTGCCCAGGAGAAAAGTCAAGGGCATGCCTGCTTAAGGCACTATGGCTAATTCTCTTTCTGACCCCCAGTTGAGAAGGACTAGCTGCAGGGTGGGATGTTGGAGAGGGACTAGATGAAGTCAGGGTGGTAGGCAGCAGCCAGGAAAGGATTTGGGGTTTTATTCGATGTGCAATGGCAAGCACTGGAAGCTTCCAAGCAGTGGAATGCTATATTTGACTTATTGTAAAACATCACTGGCTGCTGTTTTGAAAATGGACTACAGAAAGCCAAGAGAAAAGGCACTCAGTCAGGAGGCTTCTGTGTTATTCTAGATGAAAGATGACAAGAGGAGAATGGCTGGAGTGGGAGATGATGAGAAATGTCAAATTTAGAATATAATTTTAATGCAGAGCCAGACTTGCTTATGGGCTCAGTATGGGCCAGGTGAGGGAAGATGAGATTAGAGAAAGACATGAATCAAAACTTATTTCTGAGCAATTCATGGTTGTGATGTCATTAAAGGATATGGGGAAGATGAGAGGAAGGGTGGAATTGAGGATGGGAGAAACCTGTGGAGATGGCAAGTCGACAGCTGAACAAATGAATTTGGAGCTGAAGGAGAGGCAAAGGCTCGATATGTAAATAAGGGAGTCATCAATATCTAAAAGTATTTAAACCACATTATGGGATGAGATCATCTAATTCTATTAATTTGTCTTAGAAAGCCCCTCAAATTTATCTCTTGCTCTTATTTCTACTGCCATTAATCTTTGTTTCTCAGAAGCCCACTGCAGTACTTCCATACCTGGTGTGTGGTCTCTCTCTCCTCAGCAGTCTTTCTTGTTCATAACTATACAATTTATCATCCTGTTACACAAATTAGATCATTCTTTTATTCAATAAAAACTGAGTACTCATTATGTGCAAATGTCCCAGTTAGGTGCTTTGGTGACTCAAAGATGAATAAGAAATAGATTCTGATATTAGGAGTTTATAGTCTACAGAAAGGACAGGTTTGTAAAAACAAAAACAACAAAAACCAAAAAACCCAAGGTAGAAAGTGAAAGTGATAAGAACCTTAAGAGAAAAAGGAAATATTGTGGGAAATTTAGGAGATGAAGAGATGACTTTTAGTTTTGTGGATCTAAAGTCTTTGTTAGGAAGGTTGTATTTGGGTTGGAAGAAGATATCAAAATGGTATCTTGACCTTGTTAACTACCTTCATGGTCACCCATGGTCCCCAGTCTTTCAGGACCTGTTTAGTTGGCTCCTCTTCCACTCTGACTTTTAAACATTAGAGTTCCAAGGGTTCATTGTTAGGCTATCTTTTCTTGGTGCAACACTCGTTTCCTAGGCAAGCTCTTTTCTTTTTTTAAATATATTTTATTGATTTTTTACAGAGAGGAAGGGAGTGGGATAGAGAGTTAGAAACATCGATGAGAGAGGAACATCGATCAGCTGCCTCCTGCACACCTCCTACTAGGGATGTGCCCACAACCAAGGTACATGCCCTTGACCGGAATCGAACCTGGGACCCTTCAATCCACAGGCCAGCGCTCTATCCACTGAGCCAAACCTGTCAGGGTAGCAAGCTCTTTTCTGATGGTACATTTATCATGTCCCTCCAATTTATTGCCAATACAACATTTTAAAAAAATGTAAATCTGATTCTGACAGCGCCTGCTCACTAGCCTGTCAATTCTGTTGCTGCTAGGATTAATATCCAAACTCTGATCCCCAACACCCCATCTCCTGCTTGTCTCCTCTTCTCTCTCTGAACTCCAACCACTCCAAGTTCCTCCCATAAGACACACTCCATTCTGCCTCAGAGCCATTATCCCTGGCCTTCCTGGTGTTTGCAAATTTTCCTCATTTCTATCTCTCTATATCACTCAGTTCACTTCCACGACTTCCCAGATAAAACAGCAACCTCAGAAAGCCTTCCCCAACTCCACGGGACTTTCTGTTATACATTCTCAGAGAAGCTTGTATTTTTCCTTCATTGTGCTATTAGATTTATAACTTACTTATTTCTTTGTGCAACATTTGTTGTCATCCTCTCTGTCTCAATAGTCTCTAAGCACCAACAGGCCTGAAGCCGTGTCACTCTTCTTCAGCACTACACCCACAGCACAGACAGTACCAGAATCATAACAAGTGCACTTTCCCTTTTATTACCCAATGCTAGCATGCTATCCCACTGGTCCCTGACTTGACTTTATGCTCCCTCATTTCTTGTACACCTCCCACTACAGACCACTTCAATGCCATTTCTTCTGTAATGGCATACTTACATCTCCACCTATTAAAACTCTAGCCATTTTGAAGGACCAGTCTCTCTCCCCCTTGACCATGAAGTCTCCCCTGATCACTTCTTTCCAAGATGGTTTTCCTCTCCTCTAAAAGTGTGTTGTTCCAACTGACAAGGGTCACTACTGCCAAGCTTTATGATGACTTGTATGCATGCACTGTTACCTCTGAGTTTTATATACTTACTGGAGGCCCAGTGCACGAATTCGTGCACGGGTGGGGTCCCTCGGCCTGGCCAGCGATTGGGGTCATTTTGCCCAGTCTAGGGGGAGGGACTGTGGGAGGTTGGCCGGCGGGTCCCGATCGGGGCCAATCAGGGCCTGCTGGCCAGGAGGAGGGACCACAGGAGGTTGGCCGACTGTGGGAAGTTGGCTGTGGGAGTGCACTGACCACCAGGGGGCAGCTCCCGTGTTGAGCTTCTGCCTCCTGGTGGTCAGTGCACATCATAGTGACCGGTCGTAACAGTTGCTTAAGCTTTTATATGTATAGATATTCTCAGGCAATAAGGGGTATGTGTTCTGTAACTTTGTATGCACTGACAGCACCTACCATACATTGAAGAATTTGGGAAGTATTCAGACTACACTTGCAAAATGAATGGTCACCCCTCCCCCCTCAAAAATATGTTGACTCTTAAAGCGTTAACATTAAGTTGTTTGAAAAAATTCTCAAGTGTAGAACACCTTATTCCTGCACAACATTAGGTAAAGAAAGAATTACCACTCTTGGTTGTGGACCATGATTTCCAAAAAGCTAAAAGAGAAGTGTCCTATCTGATCTTAAACAACATAAATAGATGCTCCTAATCCATTTGTTGATGGGATAATGGAATCTTGCTAGATTAATGTCAGTTATATGACCTTCCATGGCCAGATGGTCAGGGGTCTTAAACCATAACATAGAGGGACCAACCAGGGAGATGCAGCTGTTTAGCTCATTAGAGAATGTAACATGAAAGAGAAACAGGCATCCTGGCCATCTTCAAATATTAAAAAGGTTTTCTGATAGAAGAGGAATTAGATTTATTCTAACTGGTCCCAAGATACCTTTCTAGGGATAATGAATAGATATTTCAGGAGGAAGAATATTTACTTAAGGTGAAGGCGAGCATTACAATATCTGGAACTTTGAGGTGACAGCATGAATTCCCTGTGAAGGTACTGAGTCTCCTTTCACTTGAGGCTTTCAAGAAGTTGGATAGACATTTAACAGGAAACTTATAAGCGATTTCAAACACTGCAAGGTTGGATCTAGCACCTTTCACACCCAAGGTTCTTGGATTCTATCATAATAATAGCTAAAATGCACAGGCATTCATCGCATGCCACATCCTGTCCTAAGCATTTCACATGTATTATTTCATTTCATTGTCACAACAACTATATTATTATTATGTGATTAAAGAGAAGAAAACTGAAGCACAGAGACATTAAATAATTTGCCTTAGTTCACACCATTAGTAAAAGGTTGATACCAGGAAACTTTTCAGGGCCCAGGCTTTTATTGTGCCTCTCATCGTCACATGACAGATGTGAGTCCAAAATGGGCAAGGGCTTGCCTGGAACAGGGAATAATAAGGTAGAGAAGTGGGAGGATCTCCGGAAGGGTGTGTGAAGAAAAAAAGTCACCTTATGAATGGATGGCACAGACACTCTGGAACAATGAATTCAAAGATTGGCTCCAGGCACTTACACTCCCGTGTGATGAGCACAGACAGGCCACTGAAACACGCTGCTTCATAGCACAACCCAGATTATTATATTTTGAGAATATGAAAACAGTGCATTTTAATTCTCCTTATAAATCAATTTCCTATGTCATTAAGACTAAGCTCTGAAACTCAGTGCCCTAGAAAATAAAAGGCACCATCTAAAATCAAGACAGTATGCAGGGTGAAGAAGGGGGCATGAGGTGGGGAGGCAGAAAGGGGAAAGAGGGAGGGAAATAGAAAAAGAAAGCAAGAAGCCTCATGCATGGGCCTCACCTAGGGCCAACCTGGAGGGAGGGAGATAGAAACACCCCAGGTATGTTGAGAAGGATGCTGAGTGCAGAAGGTCTCTTGTCCTGCTTCCCATTTTGGACTCTGAGAGGAGACAGCTGCACCTAATGTCACTGCACTACTCTGAGAGGAGCCCATCCCTGCACCAATGCAGGAGCAAGGGGGACCTGGATGTTACTGAGCATTTTCAATGGGGAACATGGAAAATAACTGAGTCAAGAGCCAGAAGGGCTGTAAAAAAGTTTCCAACATCAGGGGTGAAATTGCCCTCAGAAGCCCAGGTGGAATTCCCAAGCTGGAGGCCAGTTGCAGGGCTAGAAGAGATCACAGATAGTAAATACCAGTAAGAAAAAGAGACGAATTGAGGCGAAGGGGAATCAAAAACACTGATATGGTCAACGCCAAGAGGAACGTATTGAGCAGTGTGGTGCACAGGCTTGTGAATGACCAGGCCGGGCAGGGGATGGTCCAGGGTGGCACGGAGTATCCAAGGACGCAGGGAGGAATAGAAAAACCGTGCCAGGCCCTGAGGCTCCTTTCAGTACCGTAAGGACACACAGTTGGTCTCTCCATCCAAACCCTGTCTTAGGAGAAAGATCATCTACAAACACTAAAATAATAATAATAATAATTTAAAAAAACTAAAAAGTCTAACCTGTGCATTTAAACAAAAGCATCTGAGTTACCCAAGATGAAGCTAATTCAAAATTAAGAAACTGTTCACTTTAATTGATGATTTAAATGGTTTCCCTTCACTGTCCAGTAGGAATTCACAAGGAAGTTTGGGTTCTTTGCAGACAAATAACAAAGTACTTCAGGGTTTGTTTGTTTTTCTACAGTCCAATTTGCTAAGAGTTAAATTCCCCCTCTAAGTGCCCAATTATAAAGTTTCTTGAACTATTTGTGCAAGGGGTTTTTATAAAATCATTTCATTTACTTAGGAGACATTTCTCCCTGTTCTATTGAAGCAAAACTAACTGGGAGAAAACAAGTAAAGCGACATCAGTGTCCACGAATGGCCCTGACATGCCGCCTGCTGACTGGACGCCCCCATGCTGGGGAGCGGCATCAAAGGTGAATTTCAGTTCCGGGTTCTTCTGACTTCTTCTAACATCTGCCAAATGCTCTCTCCGCTGGAACCAGCAAGTTCATTAGGACTTATCACTAGATACCTTTTGAAAATGTGCAGTTGAATAAAGATAACATTATTTTAATTTTGTAACCCATGGGTGCTTATATTTTGGTACCTCATTTAAAATTATTGTACTTGCTAGAACATTGTATATGTAACAATGTAAAAGGATGTGAAATATGAACCATCTGTATGTGCGTTTTGAGCATATAGAAAGGTGTTTCTGTTACAATGAGAAATAATATAATTCATATAGTTTATGATTTAACTATATTTGAAGAAAACTAATATAATGTAAGGGAAAGTGATGAGTGAGATAGGAATAGTAAGCTGTGTTTGGGAACATTTCACTTTAATTTGAGTCAAAAGTGTAATAATGTTGCAAAAACCCTAATGCAGGAAACATCTTGTCACGTGGTACCTTAGTAACTGCTTGCAGATCTAGTGTCTTATTCTTTGGGAAACACTGGTGTATAAAATTGAATAAATAAGAGAATGTCACAGCAAGCAATTTTAAGACTATCTATGTGGTAAACTTGACTGACTATATTTGGAAAAACAGAAAATAAGGTCTTGGGCTCGGAGCATACATCAGTAATAAGAGCTGAGAAAAACAAGCATCTAAATCCTGTGTGATTCTCAACGAGACTAGTTTTCACAATGTAAAAGGCAGAACAAATATTCATGAGAGGAAATCAAACCCTCAGGTAGATGAAGACATTGTTAGGTAGCATCCAGGTACTCCAAATGAATATATATACACATTTATATAAAGTTATATATACACATAATATAAATACATATAATCATATATTGTAACTTATATAATATATAAAAGTATATATGTTAAAATTATGATTTCATATATATAACTAGAGACCCAGTGCACAAAATTTGTGCATGGGGAGGGGGTCCACTCAGCCCAACCTGCACTCTCTCCAATCCGGGACCCCTCAGTGAATGTCTGACTGCCTGTTTAGGCCTGACCCTGGGGATCGGGCCTAAACCGGCAGTCGGACATCTCTCTCACAATCCGGGACTGCTGGCTCCTAACTGCTCACCTGCCCGCCTGCCTGATCGTCCCTAACTAACCCCCTGCCAGCCTGATCACCCCTAACCACCTCTACCTGCCGTCCTGATCGCCCCTAATTGCCCCCCCCTGCCAACCTGGTTGCCCCTAACTGCCCCTCCCTTCTGGCCTGGTCGCCCCTTACTGCTCCCCCTATTGGTCTGGTCACCCCCATATTTTAAAAATATTCCCTTTTTATCATATCACTTGTGAAACTTCATATATGACTTAAAGAGCTTTTTCATTGTAGCCTACCTCTTACATTAGTATTTGGATGTTCTTACATGTTAACAATTATAGCAATCCCTGTTTTGAGCGTATTTGTTCTTTCTGTTGAAAACGTTTGCTGAATTAGCACTGGTTACTTTAAATAACTTTCTCAAAAATCATTTTTATTCATATGCCAATGCCTTCCATGTAGCCATAAATGCAAACTCCTCATTCAGACAAAAGTCACTCACATGCCTTACCTCCTAATTCAACTCTTGTACTGGCCAATATACCCAATGGAGGCTTAGTCTCATAGAATGACCTGTGCGCCCTTGTGATCATTTTTCTTTTTCTAATATCTCTTTGCCTGGTGAACTCTGGATGATGAAAATTTTAAAAAGCAAATTTAGATTATGTTTATTTAGATATCATTCTATTGTAAGTTATAGAAATTCAATCTAAAGAGGAAAACACTGAAGAAAGGAAACTTATTGACCTATGTAAATTGAAAGTTCCAGAGTGACCCATGGCATTTGCAACATATTATTGGGATTCCATTTCTATCTTTATCAGTCAGATATGCTTGCTTTTTTGCTGTTTTAGTCTAGCATTACCTTGGTTAATTTGGGCTTCACTATCTACAATTCCAGAGAACAGAATGGTTCTCTTGATAGTTCCAGCAAAAATCCTGTGGAAAGGCATTGATTGGCCTGATTTGGGCCATAGTCCATTTCATCAATGAGGATGGAGTAATTGGACACCTCAGTTGGCTAGCCAGAGAGCTGGGGACCATTTCTACAGTTGAAGATGAAGAAAGTAAGAAAGAAATCAAATCACAGCCAAACCACATGGAATGATTGGGAACAAGAAGGAGGGTGTGGTTGACAAGAGAAGGGAGGGGAGCAAATAAAATGACAGATTAATGGAATCTAAGAAACCAAATAAACTGATGAACAAAATAGATCCAGAGACATGGATGCATGCAACAGACTGATGAATCTCAGAGGGAAGGCAGGGGCAGGGGCAGGGGAAGAGATTAACCAAAGAACTTATATGTCTGCATAACCCATGGACAGGCAATAGTACAGTGAAGGCCTGGGGAGGAGGAGAGAGCAGGGTGGACGGGGTGAATGGGGGAAAAAGGGAACATCTGTAATACTTTCAACAATAAAGATACTTTTTTAAAAAGACAGATTAAAAACCATGAATGCAGCAGTTTACTTCATTGTTTAGACTCTTAATGGAGTTCAATGTGAAGTTCTATATTTGGATCCAAAATAAAATAGTGTAAAACATAAAAAGGAAAGAAATGTGGCTTTACAGCTAAACACATACAAAAAAAGGAGGAAAGTTTTAATTACTGTGATCTGAATCAGTGGAATCTGCTTTGGGTTGTGGCTACAAAGAACAACAACAACAACAAAACAAACAAAAACAGAAACACAAGAGGCAAAACAGAACAAAAAGAAGATCTAGATTCAGAGCAGGGCAGGGGAAGCATCAAACTCTTCCTCAGACTTCAATAAGCTGGAACTTATGCAGAAAAGAGGGGCAGGATGACTGGTGGAGATGTTGTAGGAGAGAATGACAATTGCTAAGTAACCAACTGAAGCTAGAGACCATGAGTTTGGGAAGGTATGAAAGGAGGTATTTGACTCAACTGATCTAAGGTTGTAAGCTTTCACTACAAGTGCTTTGGAATGACAAGCGGGCAAGAGAATTGAGGGAGTCACAGAAGAATAGCTAGAGTGCCTCCCGTGGTTTATATTGAAGGGACTGAGACCAGGAGGAGAGAAGAAGAACTGAGGCAATGATCCCTGAATGAGGTCAAAGACTCAAAGTCATGAGAGGGAGAGTATGGGAGGAAGAGGGACTGGCAGGGAAATTTGGAGATTTCTAAGTTTAAATTTAGATTCCACATGCACAAACATTTTGTGTCTGTCTTAGTTAATTTGGGCTGCTACAACAGAAATACCATAGACTTGGAAGCTTATAAAAAATACAAATTTATTTCTCACAAATCCAAGATCAAGGTGCTGGTAGATTCAGTATCTGGTAAGATCCTATTTTCTGGTTCACATATAGTTGTCTACTGGCTGTGTCCTGACATGGCAGAAGGGATGAGAAAACTTTCTGGAGTCTGTTTTGTAAGGCTCCATTCTCATGACTTATCACTTCCCAAAGGCCCCACCTTCAAATACCATGGGGGTTAGGATTTCACCAATACATTAAGGAGGAAGAATTTCAACATATGAATATTGAGCGGACACAGACATTCACTCCATAACAGACAACAAGGCCAGGAATATGGTATTGGTGAGTTAGACTGAAAAAAAATGTGTTGGAATCAGGTTGGCCAAGAAACTTGAATGCCAGGTATTGGGCTGGATATCTTCATTGGTTCTAAAGTGACAAGACAATTATTGGATTCAAGTTGAAAAAAATATGAGTCAGCAGCTAAAGTTCACAATGATTTGAGGGTATGTTTAAGAGTTTGGTTATTAAGCCCATCCTGCATGGATCAGTGGTTGAATATCAAACTATGAACCAGGAGATCATAGTTTGATTCTCGGTCAGGGCACTTACCTGGGTTGTGGGCTCAATCCCCAGTGGGGGTCATGCAGGAGGAAACTGATCAATGATTCTCTCTCACCCTCTCCTTCTCCCCTTCTTCCTGAAATCAATAAATAAATATATAGAAAATAGTTTGGTCATTAAAAATATAAAGAAAAGGTACATGAGGGTATAACCTAAAGGCAGGAACCTCTAAGGAGAAATATGTTTTAAAAGTGAGATAACGGTCAACCAGTAGCAATAATGTGTTTGTTTCTTAGGGATGTTATAACAAATCACCATAAATTCGGTGGCTTCTAACAACATACATTTATTTTGCAACAGTTCTGGAGACCAGAAGTTCAAAATGAGACTTTGGGGATATCAGGGGCAAGCAGAGCTACCCTCCCTCTTGGAGGCTCTAGAGCAGAATCTGCTATTGTCATCTTGTTTCAGGTGACTGCTGGCATTTCTTACTCTGCAGCCTCATAACTCCAATCTCTACCTGCTGGTCATATTGCTTTCTCTTCTTCTCTCTACACATGCCATCACATTGCCCTCTGCCTCACTCTTATAAGGTCTTATAAGGATAAATGTAACTGCATTTGGAATCTACCTGGATAATTCAAAATAATATATCCATCTCAAGATCTTATTTAATCACACTTGCAAAAAACTCTGTGTCTGTCTCATTCTCTCTCTCTCTCTCTCTCTCTCTCTCTCTCTCTCTCTCTCTTTCTCTCTCTCTCTCTCTCTCACACACACACACACACACACACACACACACACACACACACACACACGGATCTTTGGGCTTTGATCTTTGGGGGTGTTTTTGTTTGGTCTACCACAGATGGTGAGGTAGATGTAGCAACAGTGTTCTTAGAAAAGAGCTAGAATTCGGTGAGACCAGGGGTCTGCAAAAACATCCTGCAGGCCAGTGCCTGTTGTTCGTAAACAAAGTTTTATGAGAGCACAGCCATGCCAATTTCTTTACATATCATCTTTGGCTGCTTTCCTCCTACAAGGGCAGAGTGGAGTGTTGTGACAGTAACCTTATGGTTCTCACAACTGAAAACATTTACTATCTAGTCTATTACAGAAAAAGTTTGCCAATCCCTCGGTTTGAGCAAGAATGAGACAGAATCATAAATTGCTAACAAAATGGTTGTTAGTAAAATCTACTTGCCTAATAAGATATATGAATTTATATATATATTTACATATTAATTGGTAAAATATATTTGCTTGAAAGTATATTTCGAGAAATTTGTGTACACAGTTAAAGGAAAATTTAGGGTGGGAGTATAGTAGTGTTGCAAGGTAAAAATAATGAGTCATGATATTTTTTGATTAAGGGGGAAAAGAGATGAAAATGTAGACAAAGATGAAGGGAGAGAGACTGAAGAAACTGGAGGGATGGGAAAGATAACGAGTGACCCACCAGCCCTAAGACAGCAGGGAGGCCGTCATCGAGGCCCCGGGAGAAGCGTTCACCTGAACAAGCAGGATGGAGCCTTGCTGCTCTCCAGGGCACCAAGGAGACGGAAATGGGGAGATACTGAGAACCCTGAGGTAAAGATATAAGCCAAAAAAAAAGGAATTTTGAAACTTTATAACAGATGGAATGTGTGTAATCATAGATTTTAGAAACACCGGAGTCTATATAGAATCCTGATTAAACTGAAACCCTGGAGGATTTGGTGAGAAATTTCACCAGAAACCCAAAGAGTCGAGTCCTCGGCTGAGTGTAAGGATGTTAAGACTGGGGCTTGGCTGCGGAAAATCTGTTTAACAGCTGTTGCGGGGAATGCATGGAGGGATCGCATGGGAGGCCACGGGAGGGTTTAAGCTCCACTGGGGAACATGAATTTGACCCAGTCAGGAGGGAGGTGGTGTGTACGTGTGAGTGTGAGTGTGAGTGTGTGTGTGTCTGTGTGTGTATGTGAGAGAGAGAGAAACTGTGTGTGTGTAAAAAAGAACTAGAGAAAGAGAGATACACGGATAGAGACAGAAACTGAGACAGAGAGAAACTTTCCAACAGTGTTCTGCAAAACTGGATTAGGAGCTGCTGAAATACATGGAAGGGAGGGTTTTCTTCAGCGCACAGCTTCCCATAGCAGGATTGCCCAAAACTTAAAAGCAGAGGGATTATTAGAGATACGACGGAGTTGCAATGACTGTTTCCATGTCATTGAAGCAGAAGAGGGTAGGTGCCTGGGAAAATAGAAGCTGTCAGAGAGGAAATCTTTTTCTTCACCCTTGTAACTTTGGTGAATAGAACAACTGTTCCTGGCACATAGTTATGCAAATATTTGAGGACTTAATTAATGAAAAATTACATTTTGAGAGCCTACAATGTACCAAGCATGACCATCCTAACAAACTGCCCCAATTGTGTTATTATTAGCATGCTACACCCAACCCTTACTGTCAACTGATGAAACACTGGGCCCAGAGATGTTTTAGGATTTGCCAGAATAGCCAGCTAGTAGGGGGCAGGGTTGGGATTCGAATCCAGGTCCATCTGACCCTGAACCTTTTCCACTCTCTTAAACTTCTGATAAACCTATGGAGGTCTGGCCTTGCCACCCTGGAGCTGCCCGGGCCCAACAACGGTGAACCCCACCATGTTCTTTGACACTGCCATTGACGGTGAGCCCTGGGACTGCATCTCCTTCTAACTGTTTGCAGATAAAGTTCCAAAGACAGCAGAAAACTTTCATGCTCTGAACACTGGAGAGAAAGGATTTGGTTATAAAGGTTCCTGCTTTCACAGAGTCATTCTAGGATTTATGTGCTGAGTGGTGACTGCATAGGCCATGATGGCACAGGTGGGAAGTCCGTCTATGGGGGAAAATTTGTTGATAAGAATTTCATCTGAAGCATACAGGTCCTGTCATCTTGTCCACGGCAAATGCTGGACCCAACACAGTGGCTCCCAGTTTTCATCTGCCCTGCCAAGCCTGCGTGGTTGGCCGGCAAGCATGTGGTCTTCGGCCGGGTGAAAGAAGGCATGGGTATTGTGACAGCCATGGAGCACTTTGGGTCCAGGAATGGCAAGACCAGCAAGAGGATCACCATTGCTGACTGTGGACAACTCTAATAAATTTGGCTTGTGTTTTATCTTAACCACCAAACCATTCCTTCTGTAGCTCAGGAGAGCACCCCTTCACCCCCATCTGCTTTGAATGTTCTATAATCTTTGTGTTCTTGCCTCATTTCACTGGGTTCCATATTTTTCTTACTCCTTCCCAGTCCAGCTAGATTGCAGCGTTAAGTTTATGACCATGAAATAAAAACAAAGCAAAACCCGTGGAGCTCTGATGAAGACTACACACAATAGTGGTGTCAGTGGGAGAAGTAAAATCTACTGCGGTTTTGCACTATTCATTGAAGCTCTGAGTTTGCAACTTTTGTGGAAAGCAGTGCCACGAATACGTCCTTCTGCATGTTGCTGCCTACTTGTATAGAGTCTGCTTGTCCAAACTTCCTGGCAAGCAGAGGCCCCAAGGTGCCAGGGTCAGGGTTGCCCATGGTGATGGGCTGGGAACAAAGGGAGGACAGAAGGAATCATCCAGGAGGAAGAGTTGGGAGCCATGGAAACAGTCTAAACAAAGAATCACAAAGAAGCAATCAAGGGGGCTGTGCAGCCATGGACGTTGAGGAAGGGGAACAGCGGTGGGGAAGCCAGCAAGCCTTGGGCATTGGGGCCAACAAGAGGCTGACATCAAGAATGAATGCTGAAGGCTCTGCTCCCAGAACCAGGCCCTCCTGAATGGGGCTTCATTCTCACCAGTGCATTGTAAAAGGGATCATGAAGGTGACCAAGTCAATTTGAACAATACTGAGTGTAGTTCCTCTTATCCTAGGTAACCCCAAGCATCTCTCTCTGCTACCATAGAGTCCTCCCCTGCGTCATTTTATAACTCATGACGATTTCTCCTACTCTATCCAATGCCAGTCTCTGAATGGTGTTCTCCCTGCTATGAGTTTGCCTTCACAACTTGCTAGTCATTGCTGTGGAAAAAATATATAAGACCCAGAATTGCATGCCATTTTCCCTTTGCAATAAAGTGCAATTGACTTAATGACAGTGGTTGCTTATGCTCCCCAGGGCTCATTTAGGGAAGGTCGTTGCATTTGCCTAAGGTTGAGTTTTCCAGAAGTGTAATTTCCTCAAAAGTATGGCCTTTCCAAGTCTGCCCTGACCTGAGTTGTTTGAACATCTATAATTATACTGCGGAGGCTGAGCAATTGGGCCTTCTCCAGCCTCTCACCTTCAGCTCTTAGGACAACAAGTTGGCATCCTGGTCCTCATCTATATCCACGGCCAATCTCGCCCACCTTTCAGGATGAGTCTGCTCTTGATCCAGGAGAACTTTGAAACAAGTCAGGAAAGTGGCATATCTTATACATGCTGTTCCAGTCCCCCATGGCCATTGAAAATTGCAAGTCGGCTGCACCTCCAAGGAATTTGTGGCTGAACAAACTAACCAGTATCCACATCATGATCATGTACCGTCAGAGTGTGCCGCCGAATGTCAGCAGTGCGTGCGGACCAGACTTCAGAGGCCTGAGTGAAGATGAGAGACGAGGGAGAAGTAGCATCCGCCTCGCAAATCAATCAACCCAGAGGCTTTTCAAGTGAACAGAAAAGGCAACCCGTAGCCAGACTCTGGGCTGTTTTCTTCTGCACGACTCCCTGCCCTCCCCTGCTTTCAAGTGAATGCCGGTGTCTCTACAAACAAAAATAATAAGGGCACTCAGGTCCTTCAAACAAAGCAAAATATGATCCCTTTGTGGCTGCTGCATCAATAAATGAATGGCCCTCCCCACACTCAAGAAGAGCAATATCAGATGTGCTTGGGGATCTTAATAATACTATTATTAAGGATGAGACCAGTGGAGAAATTTGTTTTTCCTGTAACACCTGGAGCAACAAAAGTCCAGAGAGAGCAGGAGTAAAACAGTTTTTCTTAGGTCTGTCTTTGAAATGCATTTTCTCTCCTTAGTAGGGACCTGTCAATCAAACTCCTAAAGTAAGAAAATAACCATTTTTACTAAAAAGCATCTGAGGGAAAACTTGAGTTTCACTTAGGTAGAAATCAACATGTTTACATGCTCAAGGAAAGGGGAAAACACCTTAGTGGTGCTTTAGGATTTTATTTGAAAAAATTAATATTCTATAAATGCATAGCTCAACACAAAATAATAAATACAAATCATGTCTAACTTAGGTGCATCGTCTTCTGGGCCAATTTGGTCATCTAAAACTAAAATTTTCCTTCCTTGGCCCCCTGCCACCAATCCTCCTTGCTTTCCCTTTCCATTTTATAAAGCAGTTAGAGAGTTTTATAAACACTTTGTATATTTTAGAGAACCATGGGATATTGAAGTTGGAAGAGATTTTAGACATCAAGTCAGTTCCTTCCTTGTATAGACAGGAAAGTTCAGACTCAGATACATTGAAACTTATCCAAATCCTACACCTAGTTAGTGGCAAAGGCTGAAATAAAACACGGGTCTTTCACCATGCAGCATCATGCTCTATCCACTCCACCAGGGATTTCCAAAATTGCCTGATTACCCAAATTACTGTGGGCCCTTGTGAAAAATACACAGCCCAGGTCTTTTCCGGAGACTCGGAGTCAGTTGTAATAACCTTCCCAGGTGATGCGTAGGACCAGGCATTGTTTGGGAAACACTTCATGACAACTGGATGCTTTATCCTTTTCTCTCAAAGGGGGATTCTCTTTCACCATCTGCAGTGGATGCCTTGGTTGGAAGAGCAGGGAGCAAAGGGAGGGGAGAGTTTGGCTCCTTCTGACTTCTGGCAGACTTCTCAAGCAGAGACAGGCAGGAAATGGAGAGTCACTTCCAGGCACGACCAAGGCAGCCCCCTGTGGCTTTCCCCTTGTCCAAATCCCCATAATTTATGCTCACTTTGGGTAAAAATCATTTGTTGCCTATTATTGAGTTAGTTTTGTATTCATATTTGTATTCCTTGGGCACATTAATAAATTGGGAAGTTATTAAGATGAGAAAGAATGTCTAATTCATTCTTACTTATCTCTTAATATGTAACATTGCCTTATGAATTAATTGATTTAAGGCCCAGTATGACTTCCAATTTGCAAGACAAATGACAAGACAGTCTTTCCCTCTTGTCCTGTCATACCCAAAAGCGACTAAGAGAATTACAAAAATAAATGTACATTTCATTTTTATAAGAAATAGTAACACCTGGAAAATCAATAATGTATGAGAAAGAACTGCCAAACACTGTGAAGGTCAAATAGAAGGGCTGGAAGACAGGGAGAGGAGATACCCATAGCTGCAAAGTTCAGGCTCAGTCAGAACCACGAGTTTTTCAATGTATCTGTCACATCTGCACCCTGATTAGAGCAATGGGAAGGGGCTGGTAGTAGGAGTTGTGCCAGATCTGTTTGGTTATACAGAAGAGCAAGGCAGGAAGCTGAATGTGAAATCATACGTGCATTTCCAGGAAGCAGTATGTAGTTGAGGCAGGCTAGAGGAAAGAGTCTGTGTGTGCATTGTGGGCAGCCCGTTAGCTCCTGCCTCTGTTGAATGAAGAGATGTAAAGGTTTAAGTAACCAGATCACACATACAATCTTCTTTCAAAAGGAGAATTCCTGCTAGCTTGGAACTCATGGGATCCAATGATGTAAAAGGAAAAGGAGGAAGAGGAGGAGGAAGAGGAGGTGAGTCTGGCCAGTGTGGTTTAGTGGTTGAGCATTGACCTATGAACCAGGAGTTCATGGTTCGATTTCCAGTCAGGCACATGCCTGGGTTGTGGGCTCAAACCCCAGTATGGGGCATGCAAGAGGCAGCTGATCAATGATTCTTTCTCATCATTGATGTTTCTATCTCGCTCTTCCTCTCCCTTCCTCTTTGAAATCAATAAAAAATATATTTAAAAAATAAAAATAAAGAAGACGAGATAAAGGAGGAGATAGTATAGAACCGTATAATTGTAAGAAAAAAAATGAAGCAAACACTCACCAGAAAAACAAATATACCAGATAAATAATTATGACCAAAATATATAGCCACACACATGCTCAAAACAAAACAAACAAACAAAAAAGTACAGTATGGAATTGCTTCTATAAAACAAAAGTTCCAGCTATCTAATAATAGGGTAATATGCAAATTGGTCAGGATGCCATCACATAACGACTGATCAGCAGGCGGCGTGCGCAGCAGGAGCGGGTGGACAGGGACTTGCAGCATCAGTGGGCGGGGACTTGTGCCGCCCAGGGACATGAGGCTTGTGTCCTCGCCCCCTGCACTGGCCCGGGGACTTGAGGCTCACATCTTCACCCCGGGCAATGGGCCCAGGGACGTGAGGCTCACGTCCCCACCCCTGGCAAAGGGCAAATAGCAATATTAAAATATCTCCTCTAATTTATTCCCTTTTAATGTGCACAAATTTTGTGCACCTGGCCACTATTAGTAATATAAAAACTCAGGAAAGATATGTCAGGAAAAGTTAAAACCTGAGCTAGGAGACATCAGGAAATAAGTGGAAAATTACAAAACACTGTCTCTGAGATGAAGGCCATAGTGGAGGTAGCAATATACCCCATTGAGTTCATCATTCATCCCACACCACACTGATCATTCTATAACTCAAAAATGATCAAATTACTCCCGGGCTACAAGAGTTTTCATTGGTTCCTCATCACCTACAGATTAAAATCTAAAATTATTTGTATAGTGTATAACCCCTGCCAGTTATTTAGGTTCGCCTACCTACAACCTAATCACTAATTTTTTGTGAATTAATCTGTCAAATGCTACAAGCAATTTGATGATTATTTGTAAAATCAAGACGCTGTCATTTTCCCATCTTCGAATGTGTCCTAGAACTACTAATGCCCAACTCATGATTGCCTCCACGGTGAGACTTTCCCTCTCACCCCTGCTTCCCAACATTCACACAGGCACCACCAGGCCTTCCTGTTTCTCTTCTATTTCTAGAACGTATTGTAAAAGTGCTCACTACATTGTTACAACTCTTAAAATAAGTGTCACTTCCTCTCACGATCGATTTAAGAGAAGGAATTTGTGTTCACCAATACCCAGTACCAAAATTTGCACATAACTGGAATCTAATGAAACTTTGTTTAATTAAGGAAGGTTCTTCTTTGCTCTCTTGCAAGATTTTAGAGCCTACCCCATATACGCCCTCTAATTTGTACTGTCCTCTTCAAAACACATCATTTTATCTAGAACTTTGCTTCCAATATTTAAGATCCCAGAAGATATAAATATAGGAAATTACAATGTGGATATAAGGGTTAACATGTACAAAACTGAATTCATCACCTTTCAACCCATCCAGCTTCCTTTCCCATCTTTCTTCCTTTTTGTCAGTAGCATTCCTGATCTGGAGACTTCATATTGTGGGATCCATCAGATTCATCCTTCTATTTGATCCCTTCCTTAATATTTGTTATTCCACAATATTTTCTACATTCTCTATTTTTTCCTATTTCCAGAGCCACCCCTATTTGCTCCTTTGTTTCAGCAGTTTTCAAAGTAATCTCTTTGCTTAAAATTTTTGGTATGTATTAATCCAGACAAATATATACTAAAAGGACTATTTCATAAAGTCATGCTTTAATTCTGAACTTAAACACTTCTGTGCTTATCTCACATTAAAAATCTCAGCTCTTTTAGAATTTCCCCCCAAACTTACAAATCCAACCGTGTGCAGTGTAAATCCCCATATTAAAGCTTTCTCTTTTTTTGAATTAGTCTCATTCTTCACCCAACAAATCATTCTTCCACCTGTGTCCATGCTACTTCACACCAAAGTAGCCCATGACTTCTTTTATTGTTCATACAAATCTTATTCATTCTTCAAGGACAAACTCAAATTCTGCATAACGTCTGTTAGAATATTCTCTGACTTCTTGCATCACACATTTAACATATATATTCTATGACTTATTAAGTACAGTGCATCTCTTAGTACATTCAGGCTGCTGTAACAAAATACCATGGACTAGGTGGCTTATAAACAACAGAAATTAATTTCTCACAGTAATGGAGACCGCAAGACCAAGATCAGGATCAGCATGGACAGGCCAGGGCTCTTCTCTAGGTCACAGACTTCTCATTGCATCCCCACATGCTGTAAGGGAAAGGAGCTCTCTGGAGACTCTTTTATAAGGCCATATTTACCCTTCAGGAGGACTCCACCCTCATGACTTAAGCACCTTCCAAAGTTCTCACCTGCTAATAGCATCACCTTTGGAGCAAGAACTTCAACATATGAATTTTGAGGGGACACAAACATTCAGTCCATAGCAGTTCAGGTGTTCATCTTAAAGGTCACCAACTATATGTGTGTGGTAGGAGGGGATGGGTGTATAGGTGGGTGTGTGTGAATAGAAAAGTAATAAATATTGCACTGATTAGAAAAGACTGAAAGAAGCAGCTGGAGCTGTGTTTATTGCTCTGACACTAGCATACTCTCTTTTAAATCAGTATCTTCACCATGTCAATGAGAGCCACAGGAATAATTAACACTCAGCAAGTTGGGTAATTGAGTCTCAGTAAGTGGTCAACATAAGTTTAGAAGCTTTAGTTAAAAGGGAATTGTATATAAAAGGATAATTGTTGCAGATTTAGCTTCCTATTATTTCTAATTTGCTTTGATATACTTGCGGAATAATTGGAGGCTGGTTCTCATCTTCAATACACATAAATCACTTTGTGTGGAGAAATGTTTTATTTGAGAAAAATCATTTGAGGGGAAAGGCATACACTTGTGAAACTTGAGTTTGTGGACATGAAAACTGAGAAGACACATTCATGGGTATGCTGAGGCTGCGATGTTTGGGTTTAGATGGTAAGATGTCCAGGTCCGGGAGAGGGGCAGTGCCATGAGAAACAAAGACAAGGTCATTCATCAAATGGACTCGGGTGATAATGGTTAAACTATGTACTGAAAAGACATGAACTTGACTTAGCACAAGGTCTTGGTGTTACCCAACATACTGCTCAGGAAACATTGCCTTTCATAAGCCTCTATATACATATCCTTTGTCAGAGCATCCATTCATCAGCTGCTTCCCAGATTTCTGGAATGGTCTATTGGGGAATATTTCTGACCAAGATTCCCTAAATTCTGTGGGTCTGCTCAATGGTAAACATAACATTATTTCTGAGATGTTAACCTAAGTCATATTTCTAGGACTCTCTTATCAACATTACTAGAAGGCTGAAAAGTACGCTTATGATTCTTCTAATAAATAGTCTCTGCAAGTCTAGATGATCTATAATAATAAAAGCATAATATGCTAAATAGACCGGACGTCTTTCTGGAAGTCCTTCTGGATGAAGCCAGGGCTGCAAGGGAAGCCCAGGTCCCAGGTTCCAGAGGGAAGCTGGTGCTGGCAGTCGGGGGAAGGAAGGCGTACTTTTGCATGAATTTCATGCATTGGGCCTGTAGTAATTATATAATAAAATAAAAATGGCCCTAACTGGTTTGGCTCAGTGGATAGAGCGTTGGCCTGCGGACTGAAGGGTCCCAGGTTCGATTCCGGTCAAGGGCATGTGCCTTGGTTGCGGGCACATCCCCAGTGGGAGGTGTGCAGGAGGCAGCTGATTGGTGTTTCTCTCTCATCGATGTTTCTAACTCTCTATCCCTCTCCCTTCCTCTCTGTAAAAAATCAATAAAATATATTTAAAAAAAAATAAAATAAAATAAAATAAAAATGATTTATGCTAAAAAATTATAAATCAACTTTCATTGAATATTTAATTTTTTCTTTAATTATATAATTTATAGCTATTTGAAATGACATGGAAAAGAAAAAATTATCTAGTGCAGTTCTCAGGAGTACAAGCTCTGGGTTAAATTCCAGGAAGCACCAGGTACTAGCTCTGTGACCTTGGACAAGTTACTTAGTGACTCTTTGCTTCTGCTTCCTTAAGATAGGAAGGATATTAATTAGCATTTACCTCTGAAAGTTGTGTCATGGTGATTAAAGAAGATAACACATGTAAGACAGTACCTACAATAGTGCTGGTTAAGTATCATGATTACATTTTTATTATAGATCTGTTAAATACCAATTCACCTTGGAGTTCAAGGTCTCATATACAAGAAAGATCATATTTAGAAAATAATTCCTCTTATCACCTTTAATAACTCTTCTTTTACATTCTATTAGGGGTTTTGTTTAATATCTGAATTACTGGGCAAAGCTGGAGACAGCACATGTAATTGATCTCTATGATCAATGGGCCCATGTTCAAATTCCAAGTCGCCACTTGCTCTGTGAACTGAGGCAGATAATTAAATATTCATAAGCCTTATTTTCCCCTTCTTTTGACTACCTCATAGAGTTATGTGTTTTTTATTATAATTAATTGTAATAAATAATGTATATTACTTAGTTCAATGGTGACATGCTATTAGCCCTCAAGGATGGAAATAAAAGATGGAAAATATATGGAAGATACAGAAAGAGGAGGTGACGGCCATGTGGAGATGGAAGCAGAGACCAGAGTGATGTAGCCACAAACCAGCAAATGCCAGGATGCTGTTAGAGGCATGGAAGGATTCTCCTTTAGAGCCTCCAGAGGGAGCAGAGCCTTGCCAACACTTTGATTTTGGACTCCTGCCCTCCAGAACCGTGAGAGAATACATTTCGGTTGTTTATTTTCTATTGTAAATGTTTGTTGTCATAACAAATGTTGGCCATCCTGGGAAACAAATACATTGGGAAGCACTGAGCGTGAGCTCTCAGCAGGCCACACGGCCAGCAGCCGGGCAGCAAACGCCTTGGTTGTGAAAGGGGGGTTGAGAGGTATACCTCAGCACCCACCACACCACAAACACAAGTTTTCTTCAGTGCATCTCCTTCTTTATAATGGGGGTTCTGTTCTTTATTCCCCATTAGTATCTATCTTTCATGCAACACACTGTTATGGAGCTATTGTCCTGGACCATGTTAGGCTGTGGGCATGGCTGTGATGACTGAAGCAGTCATTGCCCTCAAGTAGCTCAAAGAATGATAGACAAATAAGAAGTGTTGAAAAGGGTCTAAGGGCTTTGGTGGAGATGTATACAAAGCAGCATCATGCAACCAAAGGAAGGAATGCAGCCGAGGTTCTGTGAGAGAAAAGAGTGACTTTGACTGAGTGCCTGAAAAGAGCTGGCTGAGCAGAGTGAACCTCTGCGAAGGCAGTAGGTGTAGGCAGCAGGGCTGGCTGTGAATGTCAAAGGCTCAGGTGGGAAGGACCGGCTGAGAACTTCCTTGGGCTCCTATGTCTGTGCATCTCCTAGTGTGATCACAGCCCTGCATCCAACCCACTGGCACGACCAATCACGTCTGAGGGCATCGGTGCTCCTCACAACCCTGTCCTGTGAATGTCATATGTGCAAAGTTTGATAACTGCTGCTCTAGTATTCGGTTAGAATAATGCAACCATGCACACTTTCCATTTTTTAAAATACAACTACTAGATAAAGTGGTGAGCAATTTATTAAAAACACAATCTAATTTTTAAAACTTCTCTTTCATGTAGCGATACAGGTATGTATGAATACCCTATACATATACATTTATGAAAATATCTATGTACCTATCTATCTATATATGTATGTGTGTATGTATATAAAAGCATTTAACATAGCCTCTCTCTGAGTCTGTGTAGGTTTCCTGATTAGTTTTAACAACGGACAGATAAAATATGACACAACTATTCTTTGTTCTTTGCTGGCATTCATAGTTAGATCTCAGTGCGAACATCTAAGCTGTAAACACAAGCAGGACTCCAAGCCCAGTGCCATCTGTGTTGACAATGGCTGGAAGTAAAAGTGATCAATTGGTGCCGAAGACCCTAAAGGGTTGTCAGCAATAAAAGTCACCCTTGGATGGAGCACCATCCTGAAAGCTGGCCACCACTCAAAGGCCATCTCGCTCCTGCTTCTGAAGGTAATTGCAGCATCTGTTTCTTGAAGTCATTGAAACCAGTACACGCCTGGCTTCTATTCCGTGAATAGCAAGTGGCTTGGAGTGGAGAGGGACAGGGCTTTGAGAAGAGCCAGCCCGAGGTTTCCGCGGGTCAGAAGTGAGGCGCAAACAGCTGCTTTTTCAATAGACTCCTCAGGCTTCTCCATGACCCTTGCACTTGTCACACAAGCTGCCAAGCAGGGCCTATTGTGGGATTTTTATGCGGTGGGAACTCCGGCCTTAAAAACAAATGGACTAGCTTAACTATTAAGTGTCAATCAAAGCTGTTGGGGGGAGTGTTAAAATTTTAATTAGTTAGCATGGTTTTTGTTTTTGTTTTTTCACTCTGTGATCACTCTAGTGTCCTTTGTTAAATTTACTACATTCAGGTGAACAAAATTCCCCAGGCCTTTTATCACCGGGCCTTTTTACTCTATATTTTAGTGTCCCTGTCAATAATCTCAGATCTTGGGTGTAGATTCCCAGTTTCCTGGCACTGTGCTCATGCACGTATTGATACCTGTGAGAACGCATTTACTGAGCTCACAGATTGCACATGAGGAATAGTCATCAGAACCTCAGCGAGCTGGGCACTGTGCTTTCTTCCTGTGCTCTGTAACCAGTTCACTAATGAGCTTGGTTTTGAAGAAAAACAAACGTGGGTAAGTAACCAAGAGTAATAGGTGATTGTTCATTTTCTCTGAGTAAAAAAAACAAAACAAAACAAAATACGAGTGATCCAAAGAATAGAAAGTATACACCTAAGAAGAATGATTCCTTCAGGATTGCTTCTGTGTCCATCTTAGTTGATGCAGAGAACATAGGAAAAACTTTTATGGAAGAAGCTACAAAGAACTCCTGGATTTTATATATATATATATATTTCAGAGAGGCAGGGAGAGGGAGATATAATAGATATATATATATATATATATATTATATATTATATATATTATATATATTATATATATATAAATATATACAAAAGGGGCATGTGCCCTGACCAGGAGTCGAACTGTGACCTCTTGGTTCATAGGTCGATGCTCAACTACTGAGCCACACTGGCCGGGCAGAACTCCCAGATTTTTAGCTCACCTGGACCCTAATTCACATTCCCTTGGTTACATGCATGAACTGTGAGAAACTTCCCTTTCCATGAAAGTATTGGGATAGAGGTTCATCTAGCAAAGGGTTTACCTGAGCATCAGAGAGAAAGTCCACCTGCAGAACATGTTTCCAGGGACCAAGCGCAGCATCCACCACACTTTCACATGAAGACAGACCCTGTCCCTAAGCAACCAGACATCTCAGCCCCTAGTGTGAGATGTCCACCTTTTGTTTATAAAATATTATCTATATACAGACAAAAAGGAGGAAAATAACAGGAAAGCAAGCATCCTTAGCCCTGTCAGATAAGTGCAAAATTGGCTTTTGCCACCTGGAAGGAAGCTGCATGCAGGGTGTCTGAGGAAGTCTGCACAAGGACGATCTATTTTCGTGTTGAAGTATGGAAGCCGTGCCCCTAAAATAGGTGAAATAACATCCAGGGCCTGGAAAACCCACGCGACCTGAATGGGAAAGTCCAAGACAACTGTTTAGAAATTTTTAAACTATAGTTAAAGCCCAAAATAAATGTAGCAGACTGATATTAACTAATAGAAAAGTACAGTGAGAGGGTTTCCACTGGGGAACTCAGTAAAACGATCCAGATAGCAATATTGGGAGGAGAGCATGAAGAAGTTTACTCAAGGAAAGGTTATAAATGCATTGCCCTCAAAACCTAACTACCCCCTCAAACACAGCTGCATTGGAAGGGTTAGCATGAAGGTAACTTCCCATTTAAATGAACTGCTACTAAAAATTTGTAACTAAACTAAAAGGCCAACACTAGGAGATTGATTAAATAAATAAATTACAATGTGAGTTGTGAAAAAAATAATGAACTCAGAAAATATTCTTGTTATAGTAGGTATAAACAAATTATAAAACAGAATCCCATTTCTAGAAATACTGGCATTGATAGGTCAAATGGAGCTACTTAAACATATGCATATGCAAAGAAAAGGAGCTAAAATTTGGCAAATGAAAATGTTAACAGCAGTTATCAATGGATGAGGATATTACAGATGACTGTTATTTTATTCTTTGCATTTTTATTTTTAATTTTCTAAATTGAGTACACACCAAATATTATCTTTTAAATTTCTAGTGTATTTGTACTACCAACACATGAAGCTGCTAATATTGTTATTCTTTTAAAAAAAGATTACTTTTATTAATGACAAATTTCTAATCTTCTAGTTTTCAAAACACATTAAATTAATGTATATAATTATTGTTATAATAGAGGCCTGGTGCATGAAAATTTGTGCACGGGGGGTGGGGGTCCCTCAGCCCAGCCTGCCCCCTCTCACAGTCCAGGAGCCCTCAGGGGATGTCCTACTGATGGCTTAGGCCTGCTCCCCACGAGCATCTCTCTGCAAGAGGCGATCAAGCTGATTAGGGGAAGGCAGCACCCCCATCACCCCACTGCTGCTGCTGCTGCTGCCACTGCCAGCAGCCGCAGCCTCCAAGGTATTTTCATCAACACGGACTCTAGTCCCTTCACCACGAAAAAATGACAACTTTCTTTAGGCATTTTCAAGATGTCTCTTTCATAGGATATGACATTTCTTTCTTTTTTTTATCCTCACCTGAGGATATTTTTCCATTGATGTTTAGAGAATGTGGAAGAGAGAGGGAAAGATAGAGAGAAACATCAATGTGAGAGGGACACTTCAATTGATTGCCTCCTGCATGAGCCCTGACCTGGGCCCCAGCCAGGGAGGAACCTGCAACCTAGGTACATGCCCTTGACCAGAATTGAACCTGGACCCTGTGGTCCGCAGGCTGAGGCTCTATCCACTGAGCCAAACTGGCTAGGGCAGGATATGACATTTCTTAGCCCCTCCAGCAGCAGACCTTTGTTTTTTCCTCCAGGAGTGAGGTGGAAAAACCCTACATCACCTTCTTGGATTCTTATTACCCAAGTTACCAAAAACACTGCGAGTGGTGAACCGGGAGCTTAGCCAATGAGCGGTCAGAATAGGTGTTTCCTCTGTCAGCTCACACTCAGAGGCAGGACTGCCAGCATGCCACGGCTGGCAGGCCCTCTCCTCTCCACGCCTGCCCTCGGCCACGGCAGCTGCGGGCAGGCCCCTCCTCTTCTCTCCAGGCAGAGGCCTGCGCCCTCCGTGGCTTGCCTCACCGCGCAGCAGTCCCCTCCCACCCACCTGCACACACAGCCTCCTCCTGAGCGGTCGTGACTGTCACAACATCCCAGCTGATTTGCATATTACCTCTTTTTGTATATATAGATATTAATAAGAACTTGCTTATGGATAATAATTTTAATTAACTTATTTTCCATATTAAGGATTATTTTAATATTTTTGTGACTCAATCTGAAGACAATTTATTAGGTGTGTTTTGGTTTCATTGAAGTCGAACAGGAAACTAGAAAGAAATGTTTTAAAACTTTCTTCATGTACAGTGTTAATACTGTTTCATTTTTATGCTGTAGTGAACACCCCAACATGTATACATACACATGCAGCCAATATTTCAAAAATTGAAGTCACCTCTAAAAACTTATATTCAAAGTTATGAGTTTTAAAACCATCATAAATGCAACATGCATGGGAAATAAATATGAATTTCCTATCATTAACAATTATGCATTCTGGAAAGCTAAAACTTTTTTTTTCAAGTATAATTTAATCATCTATGGCAACTTGTTACCTTACCTTAGCAAAAGTCATGTGTAAAAATCTCAGCCCAAGTGGCCTGGACATGAAATACAGACCCAGCAGGTTTGAATGAAGAAACTAGACTTTCAAGATGTGCTGTAGAAGGAGCCACAATATCACTGCGGGCTAAAGAAGAGCAACTGGCCTCTCTCTCCTGCACTCACCTGCACTCACATGCAGTTTTATTTTCTTCAAATATTTACTTTTTTCCATATATTTTGGAAGAAAAATACCCTTTGCTAAAAGCAGCTGTGGGAAGTCAGATGAAATCTTTTATTTGGACTATCTGTTAATATCCTGATATTCCAAGTTCTTTATCAAGGTTGTTTTAATTGCAGTATATGAAATACTGATCCCAAACAAGAAAATTCTCCTTCAACACAGAAATACTTCTATTTCCAATATTCCAATTGCTTGGCTGCTTTCTACTGAGTGTCTCTTCCCTCAATTATGCCACCTTGATTTCTTCCTATTTTTCATCCTGACATGAACACAAATGCTTGTTAATATCCTTTCTCGAAATTGGCTTCTAGTTACATTTCTCTTCAATTAATAGCTTGGAGTAAGCAGGCCTGAGCCCATAAAAATCTTTAATCTTAAAGGACTTCCTGTCCAGAAAGGCGTCAGAGCAGACCAAATGGCACCAAACGAACAGCGTGACCTGCGGTGGCTCTCAGTGCGGATAAACAAGCCTGATTAAGAGTTACACTCTGTTAGGGATATTCTCAACGTTTCTGCATCAGATACAGCCATCTTGCCTGTGCTGAAATTTCAGTTCATTTCCCCCGGAATAAAATGAAGCTTGTTTGGAGGGTGAGTGCAGTGGAGTGTTGGATTTCCTTCCCCGAGTCAGAGAAACACAATAACGCTGTTATGGGCCTTCCCACTGGTACCTAGAAACCACCCAAAGAGGGTGGGGGGACTGTTTTACTCCAACCCAGCTGTTAGTCTCCTTGTAGCTCCAGTGTCCTGAAACACTTGCCCACTTGCTACCCCTTTAGCTTTTTACAGCTCTTACAATGTGCCTCTGTGCAGCCATTGAAACAGTTCAAACTTAGCCATATGCTTGTAAATCCTCTTCTTGAGCATACATGTTGAAACCCTGCCAGCCTAGGACTCCACACTTCCCTGGAGCCTCTTACTCTGTATTCTCTTCTTTGCTTGTGAGAAACGGATACTCCCCTGAAAACAATAGGCTGTAAATTGAGGAAAGTTAAGAATCAGCATCAGTTTCTCATAAATCTAATTTCCAATTTCCCACCAGTCCGGGCTCGATGTACAAACTCTTCACACACTCTCCCCGGTGGGAAATGCGCGTTCATGTTCATAAGACCTGCCTCACTTATTCAGCTGGTTTTTCTTCTGGGTGGAAGGAAATCATATAATTCAGCAAAGGATTTGCAGAAGGAGGTTATTAGAAATGGGTAGCTTTATTGTTCTTTGTTTTTAAATCCTGGCTGGGTGTGAGAGGGGAGATATACTTATCCATAGCGAATGACATGGATATTTTTCCATGCTAACTTGCAGTTGCCAGGAAAGACCAGGTTAAGTTTACATTCTTACCATTCTGTATGAGAATACAGTAAAAGCATCTAAAATAAAGTATGTACTATGAACTAATCATTCGTAAGGGATAACCTGAGCATATTTAACTCATTTTGATACAACAGGGAAATATAAAATATGATTTTGTTGACAGGAATAAAAAGATCATACACATATTGGAATTAATATAGTAAACCTGTAACTGAAAACACTTAAAGAGTTTGCTTTCATTGAAAAATCGCATTCATTATGAATCCTTTACTCAAATTCACCTCACTGAGACATATTACATGTCATAAGTAGTATATGTTGCACCTATTTGGTTAAGACCATTTTCTTACTTTTGTGACAAAAATTAAAATGTAGCCCACCTGGTGTGGCTCAGTGGTTGAGCGTTGACCGATGAACCAGGAAGTCATGGTTTAATTCCTTGTCAGGGCACATGCACAGGCTGCAGGCTCAATCCCCAGTGTGGGGCCTGCAGGAGACAGACGACCAACGATTCTCTCTCATCACTGATGTTTCTATCTTTCTCTCCCTCTCCCTTCCTGTGTACTGAAAGAGTGCAGGTTCAAGTCCAAGTCAGGATGCGTGCCCAGGTTGAGGGCCTGATCTCTAGGGAAGTGCAGGAGGCAGACAATCGTCATTTTATTCTTTCCCTCTCCCTTTCTCTCTCTAAAAATCTATATAAATATTTTTAAAAGTTGCTATTCTTTTAATATACCTGTTGTCCCATCTTTTTAAATCATATGGCATGGTTAGTATTTCTTCAAAGCTCATGAGGAGATGTCCTCACTTAGATCTATGGGCATAAATACATTTTCTTCTACAACATCTCTACTAAGACAGCTCAGATATAGTGCTTATGGTATCATGTAGCATTTAATAATTTACACAGATTCCATATCTGAGCATAAAAAATTTTGATAATGACTTTAATGGCAATATAAATCTGTAGTTGGAAAATAAAAGATGCAAGGTGATTTATCCGCTAACCTTTATCTTTAAAATAAATAAAAATCTTACAAATGCAAATATGTCCTGGAGTTAAAAAAAAAAGTCCCCCTTAAAAATTAGTTTGTGTCCTCTGTAATAATAATTAAGGGAGTTCAAAGGCTTAAAAATATTTTTTTATAAAAGTACTGAGAGTAGAGAGAACTCAAAACAGTAACTGGGAGCCCTGGGTCCCCATTCTGGCTAGGTCAGCACGACTCCAACTAACCACTTTACTTCTTTGGGCCTCAGTTTCCCCCTCTGTGAACCTCTTCTAGGGTGCACAAGGCCCATGCCAGACCCCACACCTAGCTACACACCTAGCACCTTCCAACTGCTTTTCCTGTGCTCACTCAGTAAATCCCCCCAAACCCCAAAAGGCAGGTACAGTGGGATGAGAAAATTGAGACCCAGAGAGGCAGAGCTCTGATTGAAACTCAGACCCCAGACCAACTGCAGGACCTGAACAGCTGACCACTGCACCACACTGCCTGTCATCGTGGGGCTCTGGCTCTCATTTGAAAGAGAGCAAGGAAAGGATTGTTGGCGAGACATGTCCATAAGGCATGTCAACAAAACAGAGAGACCCACTCTGCAGCCATGCACACACTGGGCTCACCTTCATGTAGTCAACTTCTGGGTTTGGGCTTGTCATCATATTGGGAAGTTGCTGGGTGCAGATAGAGTACTCAAGGGCAACAGAAGGGTTGAAGGACCAGATTCTACGATTTTATCCTGCAGCTTTAAGCTTCAGAAACTGGATTTAAAAGTAAAAGTAGGTAGCATGTGCAGAGGTGACGGTACTTACAACGGCAGATTCGTATTTGCAAGAACGTCAGGGAAATTGTTCCACAAACCTGAGAGCCACTGTAGTCATCTATGAAAGAGCCATTCAGATTTTCTTGTTTCTGCAGCGGTTTTCACAATCTTCAGTAGATTAAAAAGTATAGTAACTTGATGCACCTCATATGTTATCACCATCAGTAAGCAAATGGTAACAACTGCAGGTGGAAAGCACAGCAGGATAGATTTCTCTACTCCAAAGTCCCCAGGAGAATCTCAAAACACCTGATGTTTCCCTGGCAGGGCTGACTCTGGCCTGTTTTCCTTAAAGGTACAAAGTCATCCAGTTTTTTTTATTTTAAAAAGCCTACTTCTGGAATCATACAGTATTTGTTTTTTCTCTTTTGTGACTGGCTTATTTCACTTATATGAGGTACTTAGAGTCATCAAAATCATAGAGACAGACAGTAGAATGTTGGCTGCCAGAGGCTGGGAGAGGAGTTATTGTTTAATGGATATAGAGTTTCAATTTTCCAAGATGAAAAGAGCTATAGAGATGGATGATGGTGATGGTTGCACAACCTTATGAATGTATTTAAAACTACTGAACTGTACACTTAAGATGGTTAAGATGGTAAGTCTTATGTTATGTGTATTTTACTATAATAAAAAAAAATGGGGGGAAAAGTCTAGACAAAAATACACCAGCATTTTAGTACTTCTGTTTGGGTGATAAGACTGAGGGTAATTTTTTTTCTTTTTTCTTCTACTTTTCTTCATTTTCCAAGCAATCTTTTATAAAAAAAATCAACATTAAAAATAAAGGTGATAGATAAAAAAAATAAAAAGGAAAGGCCTACTTATTGTCTACTATTTTTTTTCATGGCAGGTAGAACCCAAGTTTCCTATTTTTATCAATCCACTAGAGGCCCAATGCACAAAATTCGTGCAAGAGGAGGCCTTCCTTCCCCCAGCTGCTGGCACCGGCTTCCCTCTGGCACCCAGGACCCGGGCTTCCCTTGCAGCCCCGGCTTCGTCCAGAAGGTCATCCAGAAGGACATCTGGTCTAATTAGCGAATTATGCTTTTATTGTTATAGATGTTTCTTTCCAAAGATTTGGAAATAGTGGTACAGAAATGCATGTGTGTGTGTTTTTAATGTCTCTTTATACAAACTCTTTAATTTCTAAACCTGAATTATTTCATTTGCTTGAATAGCTTATAGAATTGATATAATGGTATAATTGCATTATTTTTATCTTTCTAAAATAGCACACTGCTTCCGAGGTCTATTGGAGGTATTCTGCCCTCTTCTCTGTATCACACTTGGCTCTCCAGACTAACAGAATGAACCGCGCTGAGTGACATAGGGCCGGGTGAGTTTTTCCGAAGAGAGTCCACCCCAGACGCTGGTCCTGCCCAGTGATTCTAACCTGGCATCATCCTGTCATGATGATAAATTGTATGTACATTTCATAGCTGGAGCAGATGGGAGAGTGCAGTTTATTAAAATCTAAATCTGTCCCCCTCTCCCTTGAAAAGAGAATTGTTTACCTCTCAATGAAATATAGATTTCTCATAAAGGAAATTTTGGATATTCCAGTTGGAGTAACTGAAGCAGTTATGAGGTTAGGGACACCTAACCTATAGTAACATTAAGGTTTGTTCTAAATGGAGTTAAATAGAAGGCACTCATTCATTTATTTACCAAGTTCATTGCATGCCTGCTAGATTTCAGATTTGCCAGGAAATATGCTGTAAAAATAAATAACATTTTTTTCTTTCCATTAAATAATTTGTGGTCAAATAAGCCTTATGGTGTGTTGCTGCCGCCCAGACATACAGGGAGACTGTTTTAAGATGTGCTATATGATGGCAAAGAGATGGGATGCATTTTCGACTTTTAAAACACTCACAAATTCACTAATCTTCAAGGGCATTGAAAAACCCTGATTTCAAAAGGATAAACCCATAGATGGAGAAAAATAATGTAAAAGCTAAAACAAATTCCTTTTACTTGCCCTAGAATTTTTTTTCCAGCCACAATAAAGCAGAATCAAGAGATTTCAGATCCAAATTTGTTGATTTCTTTATTAACTCCTAATTCAGCAACTACTGATCTAGCCCTAGTATGTGATGGTATTGTAGAAAGTTCTGGAAAACTGTCATTAACATATTATTGACCCCAAAAGTAATCTTGGTTCCAGAATTCCACCCAGAGCATTAGGTGTACCTTTGGTAAGCTAAATGGCATTATTCAGCTTCATTAACTAGATAGCTTCCAAGAAACCATTCATTTTTTAAAAAAATTTCTATATATTATACCACTATGTGCTGGACATTTTTCATTCATTGTCACTTAGTTCAACAACAATTCTGAGAAGTTGCAGATCATTGCTCCACTTTATACAATGAACAAACCTGTGTCTTAGGCAGGAGATTCTGTCCAATGTCTCTCAGATAAAGGGGCAGAGCTGGGACTGGAACTCAGGTCTGACTGGCCCCCAAGGCCCCTCCCCATTTCACTGCACCACACTGACTTCCAGGGAAAGGGACATAGTTCTCCATTTAGGCAAGAATACAATGCAGACCTTAATTCTTACAGAAGAAAGTGTTCTATTCCATTTCAATGTTGGTATTGATTTTTCTTTAATGAGTTACAGTTCAAGTAGTATTTTGTTTTCAGAAAATTTAACTGAAATCCTATTTGCCAAAACTTACTAAAGAACTCAATATATGAAGGGCCAACCTAAAGGGAATTTGATGTACCCATTCCTCTAGAGTTCTAACCATATTCCTGAACAATGATACCATCAAAATCCAGACAGCTAGGTAGATTATATTATCTTCACTCTCTAAGAGGAAATTCATTATGCAGGTTGAAATTTAATGTAATCTCCTGGGGTTTGAAGAGATGGTATAAAAGGCATTCATTACAAGAATGTATTCATTCAAATCTTTACTGAGTGCTTTCTTATGCGAGCCCTGTGTCTGCAATACAATGGTGAACAAAAGTAGATTTGGCCTCTACTCTCATTGAACTTAGATTTATTTAGTGCAAGTTACAGATAATAATCACATACTAATTACAACTCTGCTAAGTACTTTGAAGGAGAGAAATATGATGCTCTAAGGGAGAATCATAATGGGGCTTGACCTGATAAGGAAATTCTCCTGCAAAACCATGGCCAAAAATAACCTGGCAGAATATAAATAACTATCTATTTTTGTTAGAATCCATGTATGGAGCAATCTTTATAGAATTAAGTCAATTTAAAATATGCTACATAACAGATTGTGGTGGGTCCTTTTTGTTTTTTGTTTGTTTGTTTGTTTTTTATCTGACAAGGACCAAATCTCATCTCATCTCATCTAATCCTTTTTAAAAATTTTCTAGAAACTTACAGCTAAATTTGTTGTTCACCATTATTAAAGTACTAGAGGCCCAGTACACAAAATTCATACACAGGTAGGGTCCCTAGGTCTGGCCAGCAATCAGGGCTTTCCTTCATTCCGTGCCGCCCCCTAGTGGTCAGCACACATCATACTGAGTGATGGAACTCCCAGTCTCCTGGTCGAACTCCTGAGGGGACACTTTGCATATTAGCCTTTTATATATATATAGATCAGCAGTTCTCAACCTGTGGGTTGCGACCCCTTTGGCGGTCGAACGACCCTTTCACAGGGGTTGCCTAAGACCATCCTGCATATCAGATATTAACGTTACGATTCATAACAGTAGCAACATTACAGTTATGAAGTAGCAACGAAAATAATTTTATGGTTGGGTCACAACATGAGGAACTGTATTTAAAGGGCCAGAAGGTTGAGAACCACTGAAGATGATCTATTTATTCTTTTAACTTCATTTTGTATCTTTGTATTTTAATTGCTTTGTTTTAGATATGCTTTAACATTTAATATACCTCAAATGTTTTTGATATATTGATAAGTATAAATAAAAAAATGTTTAATAACTAGGGTAATTTTGTCACCTGATTTGTTGCTGAATTTTATTTTATTTTATTTTATTTTGCCACACCCTCGTAGAACCTCAATTAGGAGCTGAAAATTCCTTTGGACTTTTTAGGAGATTTCAAAGGAGCATTAACAGATGAATTTGTAACAAACCCCAGGGCAGTAAATATTTTAGAACTATTGAGACCAAAGGTCTTAAATGTCTGAAGAAAATGTAAACATTCACAACAACCTACCTTTCACTCTTCAACTCTACTCTTTCTACTACAAGGCATAAAATGCGGAATAAAAATGCCTATCCATTTAATCAACATTCCACCTCATACTAGAACTGGGCAATCTGATTATGGCAAATTGCTTAGTTATACCTTGCCCACCCAGACTTAGGTGAGAGGTGAAAGTCGCTGAAAACACAGACACCTATGAAGGCCAGTGGAGACCCTGCTCTTAGATGAGGGTTCCATTGGCAAAGCAGCATCAACACCCACACCTTCTACATGGAAACCCTGACTGAGAGCCAGCATCCAGACGCATCCACACACTTTATACTGCTCATACTTAGAGAACTGTTCTTTTAAGAGATTCTTAATATCTGAGGATTACACGTCTTATTTGAGAGTTACGTTAGTCACACAAGGAAAAGATGAGATTTGGTACCTGACTGTTCTGCTAACTATCTACTTTTATCAAGGGATTTTTTTAAATTTAATGCACTAACAACCCTTTTGATTACTTTTTCCATTCATTTATTTTTTTAATCTTTTATATCTTGTCCTTAAAAGGTCTGATGTCCTTATTAATGACCTTTTGTCAACTTTGAGAGATATGCTTATTAAAGAAGAACATTATTTTCCTGAGACAATAAAAATACTTTAAAAGATTTGCTATACTTAGTGGTTACTCCATTTCAAAATTGAATATCCAATATGTAAAAGTAAAAGTGAACTTTTTTTTTTTAATATATTTTATTGATTTTTTACAGAGAGGAAGGGAGAGGGATAGAGAGTTAGAAACATCGATGAGAGAGAAACATCGACCAGCTGCCTCCTGCACATCTCCCACTGGGGATGTGCCCGCAACCAACGTACGTGCCCTTGACCGGAATCGAACCCGGGACCTTTCAGTCCGCAGGCCGACGCTCCATCCACTGAGCCAAACCGGTTTCGGCAAAAGTGAACTTTTTAATTAAAATAAATAAAGGTATGTCTATAAAAGTTTAAGATTTTAGAATAAATTAATAAAATCTGGATAGGTGCATCCTGTCTAATGCTTTCCATTTTCATTCTCCTTGTTAAAATTATGCTTTTGTTAATGAACTGGAGCATTGACATGTGTTCTTATTAATCTAGCTGAGCATGAAAGATGCTGTGTAGTGAATGGTTCAGACACAGGTAGGATTTAATTATTTACACAAAATTATCATGGAAACGTTTTAATTAAACAAATTGCTTCTCTTCCAACCAATCTTCTTTGTGTCACAAAGTAGATAGCAGTCCATCTAATTCTATTTCTTCATTGGGTGTATGTGGGGCTATTTTGAAACATGAACTGGTCACAATAATATACTGGTCCCATTGATAACTTATTAAAATGGTCTTTGTGTGCTATCCTATATAATAAAAGGCTAATATGCAAATCGACTGAATGGTGGAATGACCAGTCGCTATAATGCGCACTGACCACCAGGGGGCAGATGCTCAACCAGGAGCTGCCCCCTGGTGGTCAGTGAGTTCCCACAGGGGGAGCGCCACTCATCCAGAAGCCGGGCTCATGGCTGGCGAGCACAGCAGCAGTGGTGACTGCCGGCTTAAGTGGGGAGTGGGCCTAAGCCATCAGTTGGACATCCCCCGAGAGCTCCTGGACTGTGAAAGGGCACAGGTCGGGCTGAGGGACCCCCTGAGTGCATGAATTTCATGCACGGGGCTTCTAGTTATTTTATATAGTACATATCTTTATCTCGGTCATGAATGTTTGAAAACCCAGTGAAATACTTATTGTCAACTTGTTTATTAAACACCAGAAAAATGAACTAAAACAATTTTTATTCCCATTGGGAGTACTTGAGAAGCAGTAATGACTTCATTGGTCAAAACTTTGTTCCACTTAAAAAAAAAAAAAAAGCACACAAAACAACACAAGAAACCAATCTACACTAATCCTAGTCTGAGAGCTGAGTTTCAGCAGTACTCTGTATCCATTCCTCTTTCTGATGTTAGTGGGCCACAACTAATACAGGTAGGTTACCACACCAATAAATTTACTACAGAATGAGACACAGTCTCTTATGTGTTACCTGCATTTACAGCTTTTATTTTAGGTCATGTGCCTTTTCCCCCAAAAATGGCACTTTTGTTTTCAAATGTAGTTATACTTTATAATCAGTTATCTATTCTAAAGGATATGGAAGAAATGGTCACTGGGATGCCAGAGGTTAAAATCGCCCTTCCACCCAGCACACTGGAACACCAGTGACTAACCACATCTGTCCTCTATGTGTGAGTCCATGGTGACTTGAAATAAAGTAAAAGTGGGTTTTCAAGGTCTGCTGATCAAGGCCCAGCTCCAGGGCCTGAGAAAACTTCAGTAAAACTGCCCATAGATAAGCATCTCTTCCGTTTTTTACCTGCCTGTAATGAAGGCACGTGCTGCTGAAATTTTTCTACTCTGAAGTTTCCCTGAGGAGGATTTGTGTTTCTTGTGTTTCAGGAAAGTTGAGCTAATTTGATGAACTATTCTCTTTCTCAACTACTCAAGTTTCATTAATGTGATTCTCGCGTCGTAATGTCATTAGTAGGTGACATTGGAGACATGAAGTAAGAGCTCGAGGCAAAGCTTGTACTGGAAGAGAAGTGGACTTGCTCATCCATTGATCAACTAAGAGAAAACCAAAATGGACCCCAGGGACAGTAAGCCAGAAACCATAAAGGTGAAGAAAGGGTGCATACGAAAATAATGCAACACAAATCACTTACATTTGGAAAAGAATAATACCAAGAAGTCAGTAAGGAAAATAAACACAGACAGCTGCTGTATTGACAAAAAAAATGAGGTGATAGTGAATAACAATTGTTTAGAAAACAGCTTGGTGACAAAATGGTAATGAGGAGAGGACTGGATATGTAACCATCCCATCACACACCACAAGCAGGTGAGAGTTCCTCTTCTCAGGGATGGTAACTGAATATCAAAGACACGTCAATAAAAGCTCATTGCTGGTCTGATTTGCGATATTCTTCCCAGTATGATACTGTCTATGCCTGTTTCTCAGACTTTCTAACCTTGTTGTTTAAATGCATACTTTGGTGTCAAATCTTTTACATTGTGACAGAATAAATGTCTTTTAAACATTAAGCTTTTCCTAAGTGAGATTTTCAAGGGGAGGTTCTGACAACTCTGGTTTGGCAAATCCTCCTGTATAATTCACTGTTTTTAAATGAAGTCAGGCTTGGATGGAAAAGCACTACCACTGGACTGGAAAATGGCTGTATTTCTGTGAAAATCCAGAGAGCAAAGAATGTTATCCAGTTTATTGCAAGCGGCTAATAAATGTTTGTCTTGAAGTTAAATTATATACGGATTAAAGGAAAACATTACACTTGGATTAAGCAAAGTGAATCTTGTTCACCAGTAACATTAAAATAAAATACTTTATAACCTGGCAGTGCCTAGTATTTGCTGGTTGCCATGTAAAGTTAACCAAAAAGACATCAGTCCATAAGGTCCATATGATATAAACACATGGACAGAGAGAAAGGCTCCATTTCTATTAGAACACTGGGAGAGTGGAGATCAATGTAAATATCAGAGGCTCTCTTTTCTTAAGTGACTACGTATTTATTAAGCAAAGCTCTGAAGAAGGCTGAGTGCATTCCACCTGCATATCATAAGATTGGCCAACCATGGGTCTGGGGAGGAGTGATGGACATATCTGAGAGACAGGTGTGAATTACATACAATTGTTTTCACAAGGAGATAAAAAGAGGGATTAGAGAAAAGGAAACAACCAACAGGAGGTAGGAAAAAAAGAAAACATCCTCTGATGTAAAAGCCCTATTTGAAGAAAGCAAACTGGAAAAGTGAAGTGATTTTGCAGATCCTTCAAGTGCAAAAATTGTTTTGGTGGGAAGTATTTCAGTCATGGGTTTTTGTGGGTAGTACAGTGTCCACATGTCTCTTAATTTTTTAAAAAATTCTGTTGGAAATATACTTATTTATTTCCCTACTTTTACAGTGCTCTTCAAAAAACACACTGAAAAGAAGGAATAACAAAGTGGGCACATGGCGATTTTTGGTGAAGAACTATTATTGTCTTCCAACATAGAGATTTATGCCAACAGGGGAACCAAAAGACAAAATGTTAAAAGAAGTTGGGATTTCTTAGAAAGTTGGAAGGAAAGATATAGACATAAACATGGGTCTTTATTTAAATAAAATGTATTGTCAGGCAGAGCAGTGACCTTTGCAAAAGTCCTATGGCTAGAGAATTGAGTCTAATCAGAATGAATGGCTCAGTTAAATTAAGGAAAGGCTGACAGAAAAAAAGGTTTTAATTATTCTTCCTAGTTACTATTTTGCAGGTACTTTGTCAAGTATATTTTCAAAGAGAAGATGGGAACACAAAAATAGGATGCAAATGACTCCCCAGGGTACTAGTATGTCTTACAGAAATGTTATGGGATTTTATTCTTCTGTTTTAAAATGTGCTACTTGTCCTAAAAGCCATCATATTTTTCACAACTCTCCTATGGTTCAGCAGTTGAAACTTTTTCAGCTTTATGCTGAGCTGTCTACATTTGGCTAAGTAGATTTTTTAAATTTTTGTGACTTTACCATCAACTTAAACTCTAAAGTTTAACGTCAAATGGCACAGTAGAACTCAATAGGATTGGTGAAAATCAAAGTACAAACCTGAATTAAAGATGTGGTTTCTACTGGGTTATAAAGAAAAGATGGGAAATGGAATACACTCCAGTGTCAAGAGTATCTATTTTGGAAATGTGTCATTTTTTATTCTTTATTCTTTTAAAAAATAAATAACAAAAATACTGTTTGTAGAATGTGATTATTGCCAGATGTCTTTGTTTCTGATAATGTGTCAGGGTTGGGTTCCTGTTTACCTAATTCAAGGAAAATAAGGTTATTGCGAAGGCTACCCATAGCTCCGTATATAATATACCTCATGATTCAGGAAATGAGTACTGCTTCCTGCTCGAGACTGAAGAGAAGAAATGGGAAATGTATTTTGCTTACACACTAAAATACTTGCAACAGGTATGCCCAATAAAGCCTTAAGGTAATGAGAAATGTCAGTTCTACCTTCTCACTTAGCAAACAGTATCAGATTATTCATAACTCACCATGCATTTTTACCTCTTCCTCTTTCTAAAATACCTTATTTTCTTGGTCCTTTTTCCAAATGATGAACATGAATTCATCTTTTAAGCCCTAATTCCAATGCCACCTTTTCTGAAATATTTTCCCCAACTACATCAAGAGAAAGAAATGATGCCCTCCTCTGCGTTTTATAAACACTCGTCTTTTAACAAGTATTACATGGTATCAGAATTAAGTGTTTACATATGGAATAGCAATGCTAGACTCTAAGTTTCCCACATACAAAACCCTTGACTTATTCATGCTTCTGTCCCTAGAAGCTAGTGATACAGAAACTGTCATTCAACATCTGTGTTTGAATGAATAGGTGGATGAGTGAATGAATCCATTACTCGGAATCAAAGCTATTGGGTTCACCTTGTAGCGAATCACATCACAATTATGAGATCTTATCAGATGTTTATGCAGGAAGGAAGAATAGATAATCCCAAATAAACATGAGCTGACCTAAAGGATTTCTAAAATCTTTTCTCACTCCAACATTCTATGATTTCACATCAATGATGAGCCATTTCCTGTGTCTCTTTGCTCGTGTGTGATACAGGATACATGAAGGGTAATGGAGCTGTGGCACTATTTGAGCATAATTTTCTCTTCACTCTTTTTCAAAGGTGTTAGTGAAGCACAGGAGCTCTTCATGCTGCACAGCTGTTGTGTATCCAGAGCCCTTGCCTCTCTACCTCATACAGCAAACATCGTGATGTAGCAATCCTTCTCTGCTTACCTCCTCCCTCCTACCTCAGCACACTGAATGCCAAATGATTCTGAACAGTTTTACCTTGGGCTTGCTTGGTGAGAGTCAATCTTGTGTTGACTTTGGCTGTATTATTAACTACACTCTTTAAGATCATCTACAGTTTTCAAGATGAAGTGCTTCATTGCTGTTTCCTTACTAACCAGATTTTGACATTTATACAGGAAAAGATGATAGTTACCAAAATAGCATCTCTACAGAGAAAGGAAATTCACTTGAGATAAACATAGTAAATTCGGTTAAAAGATAAGGAAGATGACCATCAACATACTCGTGAGCAAAATAGAAATCTTGGGGACAGCAATGCCATACACTAACCCCTATGAAAGCTTATTTATCCAGAAATTCTCTAGAAGGAGATGAGATGGTATTCTCACACTGCAAGCTAATCGGTTACAAACAGAAGAGAGTTAACTCTATAATGAATGCTTACAGTCTTCCTGTGTAAGAATTATCTTTGCATTTAATCATTTATTTACTGAATAAACATTTTTCTCCATAGCAGACTCCATACAAGGTAATGTAGCTCTTCACGGATTATTACCAGTTACATATCAGAAAAGGACCAAGCACTGAGACAGTTTATCCATGTCATGCCACACATAGGCCATATCGGTTATGGTAAGAAAGGCGTTGGTCCAGCATACAGCCCCTTTTCCTACAATTTTTAAAAAATAGTAAAGTCAGCCCGGCAGGTGCAGCTTGGTGGTTGAGCATTGGCCCATGAACCAGGAGGTCACAATTCGATTCCCGGTCAGAGCACATGTCCAGGTTGTGGCCTCGATCCCCAGTAGGGGTAGTGCCAGAGGCAGCTGATCAATGATTCTCTCTCATCGTTGATGTTTCTCTCTCTTCCTCTCTCTAAAATCAATAAAAACAATTTTTTAAAAAGAGTAAGGTTGTATCCAGTATTTTTCAAACTGCACCAACAACTAGGAAGTTTTTGTTAGAAATATAACCATATTTGCTTACAATTAATACATTGGAAGAATAAAAAAATTAAGTAATAATAAACAAAGAAAATAAAATGATAGATTAACTTATAATTTAGGGGGAAAACTTAATTTTTCACAGAAGACATATGCATTAGCTCAGAGCTTTCATGAGTTTCAATTTTTATTCTGACTTTCATTAGGAAAAACGTGCTCTAAACCCCAGCTGTTTTTATCTTTAAAATGTTCACAAAGTTGTTGTGAAGATGAGAAATAAAGTATTTTTAAGAAAATTGTAGCTTGTTTTATAAGTTGAGCAGGCTTCATGGAGGAGATAGAGTCTTATTTCATCCTTAAAGAATGATAGAAGTTGAGTAATTGAAAAGAAGTGGAGAATGTTCCCATTTGAATAGTATCATGAAAAAAGTCTAGGAAGCCATATCTTGCTCGGAATGCAAAGGCTCAAAGATTTACCTTAATTGTGTTTAACATACTTAAATTTCATCCTCCTCCAAACAAAGCTTCACTTGCAATTTATCAACCAAGTGCAAAATAAGAAATTCCCTGACTGCTTTCTTGGATTTAATGGACTTAATTACTCTGGCTGAGTTCTAATCCCAGTTTAGGTGCAACCTCCGTAGGCTGCTTTCTGTGATTCCTCACTCCAGATGTTATGAGGATTAACCAATCAATTTGAAACACCTTGTAAAAACATGTCAGGCTTTCTAATTCCTTTACGAATTAATTCCTATTCAATCGCATTTGTACTGCGATGGGTTTTAAGCCGCATGTACAACTGTGGCACACCTGACCCAGAGCTCCAACCTTCCTCCAGCCTGCTTGGCTTGCATCATTTTAGAATTGCAAAGGCAGCAGAAACAGTGCTCCCGACTTCTTCTTCAGCAAGGGATTTCCCAGTAAGATTGCGACGATGTTCTGCGCAGACCGATTTAGTATTGCCTCTCCTCCATTTAGTCCCATTTATGAACAGGCTGCCAAAATCGCTAAGCCAAGCAAAAACAATGTAAAAGCACAGTGAGAATGAGACTTTGTTGCTTCCCTCCTCTGAATGTCCAGAAGAGGTTGGCAGTCTCTCTTTCTTTGTTCAAGAGGAAGAAGTGTAAACAGGCCTGTCTGCATCCTGGCTGGACTCCTGGCTATGACACCAGAGAAAGCTGAGCTAATTGGAGCTGCTGCGTTGCACGCGCCATCTTCCTCTGTCAACGCCCTGAGATCCCCACGGACTGCACTGGACCCAACGCCGTTCCAGGGCTCTGCACACATCTCAGACTCGGTGCCTAAACTCAGAGACTGAACCCAACACACTGTCAGGTTCAGTCGGTCAATCCAGGGCACGGAAAGCAATCCCGTTCTCTCCTTCCTGCTCAAATGTGTCTACTTCCAATTATCAAGTAACAAGATTTAGTCACATTTGCATTTCTTTTTTTACCTTTAGCTTCCAATAGGAATCAAGTAAGTTGGCCGTTTTCTAGAAATGCTTTTCTTAGAAAAAAATTTTCTGTGCCAAGAGCTCAAAAGAAAATCCCTAATTGTTGTTTGCAAGAAAAACAAAAGCAAAACCTAAAAAACCTAATAGAATTGACCTTAACGTAGCATTCTGTAACTATTTCCAAGACAAACTGCATTTCCAAGATGTCGCAGAGCTGTGATAACTTGTAATACACCCTGACAGCACTACATATTACAGATTGCTGGTAAACAAATTATTCTCACTGTCCATTAACCATTCTATATAATAGCTAAGTGTGGCAATGTTGAAATATTTTTGGAATTTATCATTTAAATATACCTATTCACTTCAAAATTTATTTCACATATACATACCCCTAATCTTTAGGAAAACACATGGTGGTATCATTCCCAGGGTAATACCCTACTTACTTACCACTGGCACATAATTACAACATACCTTGATTTATAAAATTTTGTGCAGGAGCACCCTAGATATAGCCTTTTTGATAAACCACAGCTTCGAAATAGTTTTTTTTAAAGGGCACATATCTTAGTAAAAGAGCCCTATTTGAAGAAGAAAAGTCCTCAAAGCTTCTGTCTAGGAATCCCACCTCAAAAATCTAGAAGAGTCTCAAAATGGTGAAACTGATCTGGCTGTGGGTCTTTAAAGAACAGACCTGCCAGCAAAGTCATTAGCATGGAAACCAGCTAGCCACGGCCTCCGCGCTCTCCTCTCCTCACTCAGAACTCGGCTCATGCAGCAGGACTTAACATCTCCACTGCGGCGGCCTGGGTCAGAACTCGCCTTTGAAGGGGTTTCAAAGTCAAACAAGATAAGAGGCACCTCTTCCAACAGAATCCTTCGGATGGAGTCCTGTGATGTGAAAGAATGAAGTGCAAGTCCACTGGTCTCTTCGCCAGAGCGTTTTTTTCCCCTTTTTTTGGCCCTTTTAATAGATAAGATGAGTAAACTTGCAAAGGGGTGGGGAGAGCGCCAGCAGATAAGACACAGAGGGTGTCTGTTCTCCTTGGAGGGGAACCATCCGGTGGAAACTGCTGTTATGAACCAGAGACAGGCAAGTCGCCTGTTCGCTCTGTTAAGCCACGAGGAGTCCCGGAAAGACAGTGGAAGGAAGAAGTGATGATCGGCCGGAACCTCTGATGCATCACCAGCCGGTAATGTGTCAACTAGGGAGACTGGCCCAAAGGCTTTAGTTATGCTAGTTAATTATGCTACTTATTGAATATTTGATATAAGCAATGGTAGGGAATACATTATGGATTATGGAAAACCAATAATATCTTAATTTTCAATATAAAATTTTGTATCCAGGTCCCAAGCCTCCAAAATGAGAGGCTTAATTGTTACTGGTCCTTAATCGGTACTGCTGGAGTTTCACCTTTTCTTGACTAGATGTGTTTTTAAAGGGAAAAATGCGGCAGAATTAAAAGGGCCATGGCCTGGATGAGAGGTTTTCTCTCTCAAACCCACTGGCTACTGATTTTTGCAAATCCTTTTTCCCTAGGGTCTGGGTTGCTATAACACGCATTTCACCTGCTTCTGTCAATACAGAGCTGGAAGTCTCCAGATCCTTTGAGCTCCCAAATCTCTGAGCCTGATCCTTCCTGGCCATCCTAGGTGTAAACGAGATATGTCTGCCTCTGAGCAGAAATAACAATTTGGGCCGGTTAATGTGGCAGTTGATCCAGGACTGCTTGTGACATCTCTTTCAGAGTCAGCCCTGGCTGACACACTGGCTGATTTCTAAAAAGTGCATTTGTAAAGAATGCCACGGGCATGGTGCTTGGAACACATTTTCCAATAACATTAACATCATACATGAAGGTTATGCTCAGTCAGTTCTCCAAATATCTATTTAGCACAAATTATAATCCAACCCTACATCAACACTGTATTAGCCTTGTCTAGGTATTTTTACGTTGCTTCTGTGTGAACATGTCCTCCGGGTTTTTAATGTAGGCCCACGGGAACGCGCTGTCCCTGACAGAGGAAGGAAGCACCTTCCCTAAGTGACCCAAAGGCTTCCTCTAGGACCCCAGGGTTCCATCCAGGAGGTCCTAGGGGCCTCTGTGAGGTGCCTGAGGCCTTCCAGGTTTCTGGAGGCAGATAGTGGTTTCTAGAATAACAGGTTTATGCACACAGGCAATCTGTTAGATGCTCCTCAAACAGGGACTGTTTACATTATACTCTCAAAATGTCACTTAAACTAGTTATTTGTCTATTTAATTATTTAATTGTTTATTTATATTTCTTTTTAAGAACACTTTAAGTTCGCAGAAAAACTGAGCAAAAGGTACAGGATTTCCTATAGCCTCCCTACTCCCGCACACGCACAGCTTCTCCCATTATGAACACCCCCCAGTGGTACATTTGATGAAACTACATTGACACATCATCATCACCCCAAACCCTAATTTACATTATGGTTCACTCTTGTGTGGTACATTCTATGGATTTGGACAAATGTATAGTAACTCATATCCATCCTTATATCTTTCACTGCCCTAAAAATCCTCTGTGTTCTGCCTATTCATCCCACCTTCCCCCCTATTGAGTGTTATTTTTATAATAATTTTTCATGTATTTAGGTCTCACTTCTGCCAGTGGAGTCTGAGCTTTTGAAAGCAAAATCTGTACCTAGACATCTTTTCATCACTCACAGCAACCCAGTACTTGAAGGGACTCAATAGATCTGGATTGATTTAATTTTCATTTGAATCTCATTGGATTTTTGGAAAATGTGATCTGACCTATGACATCATAACTAACGATTAAATAACACAAACCCATATAGTAAGGAGCTCCTTTGCCCTTTGTGGTTCTTTGTATACAAATAAAACAGGCTGTCTTCATGGTGCAAAGCCAACCACAGAATCAGAGCGCAGGCCGGTGCCACCTCTGTGCACCCAACCACCCACACTCACCCATGCCGGCCTTGTTCACCTGCCCAGGGTGCCAGAAGGTGGAGACCGAGCTGTGTGTGTGCATCCCCACCTGCAGCTGTGTTGTAGTCTATTCCTCTAACAGGCAATTTTGTTTATTCCAAGTGCACATCAGCTGGTCTCGGTCACACTGGCCTGTAGCTACTCCTACTCTGGCTGCCCAGCCTGCTGTCTCATTCTTCCCTCTGATCAAGCGTGCACTTCTCTTTCTAAAATTACATTGATCAAAGTCCCAGCATGTGACGGGCATTCTAGATAGAAGGCTGGGGGCGTATTGCCTACTGACCGGGCCAGCGTGCAGCATGGAGCAGACTAGAAACTGATGACGTAATGTATGTTTCATTCCCAGGGGAAGATGAACAAATCTCACCTTCAGCTTGCAAAACCTAAAACTCCAACACAGTCAACGCTGTCTTCCCAAAACCATTGAGTTACTGAGAAGCGTTCTTAAAAAATATTTTGCATCCTAAATGTGCTTTTTCACTATTATTTTCCCTCAACAGTAAACATTTTGAATTTCAAGGTGAAGAGACAATTTCACACAATTCAAGAATTCTGTAAAGATTAACTACAGTAAGGATAGAATGCAAAAAAATGTACATAAAGCCCTTTCATAGAATAATGCAATTATGCCACAAAGATTTTCTTTCCATCTTTAGTATATGTTAAACATAGTGGCAAATAGAATGTTATTTACATAAATTTTAATAATTCGCCTTGATGGTTGGGCAAAGCTGCACAGAAAACCATGTGGCTTATACAGTTTTCTCCATTATGAGGTGTTTAAAGGTTCCATTTTCACCAGAATTGCTCCAGGTTTTCCTTCTCTGAATTCGTTGACTAATTTGCCCAGAATCCATACATCAGTGTTATTAATTTATTTTAAACCCCTGTCCTCTTTTTATGGATGTAAAAATCTCATGCATTTTTAATGTTGTTTAACATATCAAAATAAATTAGATAGCATGGTAAAACAATCAAGGCAATAAGACTAAATACTGCTTTGCTATCAGTCTATACCCTCCATGCCCAATAGCCCCCTTCTGATATCCCCCCAGGAGGTGGGGAGAGGATGACTCATTCTCTGCGATTGAGAGTTATTACTGTGCAGGACCAGGCCAGGAACCACAGTACTGAAGCAGGAAGCAAAAATTAATGAAATGATTGATTTGTCTAGTCAACAGTAGGTAAGCCGAAGGTGGGAGGGGGGGTGGAGTTGGCAGCCACCAAAGAAACAAACAAGGAGGTAACGGGAGAATGAAGGTATCAGGAAGAAGTGGAGCAATTGGAGGCATCCTTTTTTCCCCAGATTTTCAGGCAAGCAGCCCCTCCCTGAAATCTACTTTGTATGCACCCCAACCCCCACTTACATCCCCAAATGAAAAGCATGTTTTTTTCTGGCCTTTCCCCTTTCTCTCTTTCTTCTTTCTCTTTTGTCTTCTGCCTGATGCACTGTCCCTCCTCTCCGGCCCTCCTTCCCCATACACTTGGTTTCTTGCCCAGTGCACAGCACTGAGTGCTGCTGTTAATGCAGACTCCCCTCCCACTGGCTGTTCCAGCCTTGAAAGCAGGTGAGGGTGCAGGTGGCACAACCATGTGCAAGAGGCCCCGGAAGGTCAGAGGGCAAGGGACTCATGCACAGCGACACACACACACACACACACACACACACACACACACACACACACGCTCTTCCTTGCTGGCAGCCTTGGAATCCCATCAAACACTCATTCGCTCAACTTTGCTGTTATCCCTCTTTTAAACAAAGAGATGTGGGTACATGAGTCAAATGGTTTGCTACACACTCTACAGACCCAGAGTGGAAGGCCTCCTTGCAAATATGTGCCATGTTGTGCTAAAACCAACAAGTCTGTGATGTGTTAGGAAATAACTTAGCATTTTATTAAATAAATCTGCTTGGGGTTTGCACACAGCACTTGTGAGGGAAAGAAAACCTTTAGATCAGCAATGTAACAATGATTTCACTCTGATCTTTCTACACTCCCTCCTCTCCCTCCCTGCCCCCTCCCCTTTCCCCCCAAAAAAAGCCTCTTTCTTAGAAAAGAGGCAGCTGGTGGTGGTGGGTCTGGCACCCGGGGAAAGGGAAGGAGAAATGGGCCGACTAGACTGAATCAACCTAATGAAACATGATGAGCCAGTCAGGAGACTTTTTCTCTGAGATTGACAAGATAAGGCCCGGCTTTTCCACCTTCCCCAGCCCTAATTGAGTGTGAATAATGGATAGACACGCGGAGCAGCTCCATCACTGTGGACGGGTTTTGGTTTGGACACTGCCACACTGTTCTCCGTCTGTGCGCCATTGTTTGGGAGAGGGGAGGCCGACAGCCCAGATGCTCCCAGCCACCCACAGAATCCTGTCAAGGGTCATAAATTTGTGAGGAAAAGCAAAGATTTGCAACATAATTGGAGGCAGCTACAAGGAGTGGCTCGAATACGTATAGGACTCTGTTGGTGGCATGATCCAGAGGATGGCCAGTCATATGTTATCGAGATAAATGGACGCGCTCTGGCCACCAGAGTAAACCCGCACCCAGCAGCCTGTTGTTACTTACTTTGGCTACTAGGGTTATGGACATAGGGTGGTGTTCGCCTTAACTAGAGTCATTAAAATTTCTGCATTCAACACATTTTGTTGTATGTGGGGTTTTTTTTTAATTTTTATTGATTTCAGAAAGGAAGGGAGAGGAAGAGAGAGATAGAAACATCAATGATGACAGAGAATCATTGATCAGTTGCCTCCTGCATGCTCCACGCTGGGGATAGAGCCCGCAACTCAGGCATATGACCTGATCGGAAACCGAACTCATGACCTCCTGGCTCCTAGGTCGATGCTCAACTACTGGCCACGCTGGCTAGGCCTATGTGGATTTTTAAATCAAGATTTTATTCTCTTAAAAAAAAGTTGCTTTATTTTTCTATTTTTTCCTTTCTCTAATTGAGGGAGTTTTTGAGCTAGACCTTATTAAACATGTTTTAAAAAACAAGTTGCCTTTAGTTTATGTTTTAATTATTTTAAAGTAGAAGAACTAGTCATATAAGATTTTGAGATACATTTATAAAATTGGAACCAGTGAGAATTTTACTGGATTCTTTGGAATTTAGTCAAAAGCTGCTTCTTCTCCTCCTTTTGAAATAAAATAATCATTTTCTGAATAAAGAAATGCAATTTTAATTACAGGTTTAATTGTGGGGTTTCATGGTGTATAATTTTAACTTTCTGAAAGTCAGTCTGAACCAACCTCTGTTACTACTTATTCCACTATAACTTTCAGCCTGTGAATATTTATTTCTTCTACAGATTCTAAAAAATAAATCTGTGAAATGTTTCTGTAAAAGGTTGAGTCACACTGTTAAAACATATATTTAAATTGTCAGAAAATTCTAAAGCATCTAATATGTGGTATTATTTGTAAGAATAAGAAAATTGATGATAGACTGGTCAAGTCACTGATTGTTTCTGAGCTTGATATTCTACATCATACATAGAGGTGTTGGTTTTGGCACAATAGATAGAAGCTGAAAATAAAAGAGAAAATTAAAGCTTAATTTACCTTATTTGCGTGTTTATGTTTAAATATATAGAAATTACCTTAAAGGGACTCTAAAGATAATAGTGTCATCTTGGACTAGTCTGCATATTATATTTTCCATGATACTTCCTATTTTTCCAAATTTTTCATAGTGAATTCATATTATCTATATATATAAAAGTCCAGTAACCGGAATGGCGGAACAACCTAAACAACTGGAACAACTGGTGGCTATGATGCACACTGCGGCAGGCAACCAACCTGATCTGCTCCCCAATTGGCCTGCCCCCTCCCCCGCTGGCCCTGCCCCTGATCAGCCCTCAACATCCCAATCAGGGGCAGGGCAGACCAGCCAACCACCCGTGGCCCCTCCCCCCAATCGGCCCAACACAATGGGCCCCCATCAGGACAGGCCTGCTGGACCCCACCCATGCACAAATTCATGCACCAGGCCTCTAGTTATTATATAAGCAGCATTATATATTATAGAAAAGTGACTCATTAAATATAACTAGTTTTAAATGTCACTCAGAGTCTGGTTGCTTATGTTATAGATCCACTTCCTTTGCAGATGTCAATCTGGTTTCCCAATGCATAACTGAAATTTTTCTGGTTGACGAGGACAAGGGAGGGTGAGTTTACTAGCAGCAATGCTTCCCACCAAGCCCCCACTCCAAGTGGAGTCTATCACACCTGACTGATATCAGGTACTCACATTAGTAAGTGTGATCCTTAACAGACCCCCCAGAGAATCAGACATGGAGAATGAAGCAGTAAGTGTATGAAATGTTTCTAAAGGTTTATATCTGAATATCTAAATTGGGTATGAAGGCAGGCAGGCTGGTGTTGATCCCATTACATCACTTGGTGGCTATATGTCCTGATAAGATTTTTAAATCATTTGGATGCTCAGTTTCAAATCAGAAAAATGGGAATGAACTAGTACCTACCCCTTAGGGTTGTAAGTGGGTGTTAAATAAGCTAGTTCATGAAGGATTTAGAACACTGGCTACCAATGAGAGTTGTGGTTGTTCGGATTTTTGCTGTTTTCTAAATGATGCTCTGGAAAGCAAGGTTCCTCCAAGTGTGATTCTTCTGATTGGCCCTGAGAAGGTGAAATTCCAATTTCTGGAATGGGCCCTGACCAGAATCTGAATAAGAGTTTCTGGAATGGGCCCTGAAAAGAAATATTTTTTTTTACAAGTTCAAGATTGCTCTTATGTGCACTAAACTTTAAGATGCAATGCACTAAAAGTATAATTATACTTGAATTATCTATAAATGTGCCTAAGTCAACAAGAAAAAATGTTGAGTAATTCTTCTTAGGTATGTGATGGGAAGTACATATATCCTTATAAACTGATGTCTAACAAAAATGAAGAAATAAATCAAAACTTTATTTCTAAGTACATTTTGTTATCAGTAAAAATTATTTATGTGGAACACATCATTCCTTGAAGATGTTAAAGAATGTGTTATCATATTGATGTCTGTTTTGTACATAAGATGTAATTTTACCCATTGTTTCACAAAAATGTTATCTTCAATAAAGAGCTGAAAGTGTCCAGATTTTCTCAGTTATGAAGAAAGTATGTCTATCTGTAATCAAATAAACCTGCATGCTTCTAATGAAAAGAACAAATAATAAGAAACAGTGTCTAAATTTAGATTTTTTTCCCTTGCAGTACTTCTTATTTACTATCTGTCCCTCATAAATACAATTTTTTTAAAAAAAAATTAGCATTAAGAACATTCACTGTAATAAAAGTAATAGCAACATGTTTTTAAGTTGCATTCCTACTCACAAAGCCTGATGCTTCTCTGACCAACTCCATGGCTGGCTCTCTGGGCCATGTCCACACGGGCTAAATGTGAGTTCAATGGTTGTTCTTCTACTCTGGTTCCTGGCATCATTTGGGGAGTCATGTTAGGTCAGGATGGAAAATTCATCAAGCTCACTCCACATACAATTCAGATACAAGGGAAGGAAATTCTGCAGTGTGAAATGCAGATTGATCTCAGCACACATACCATACTTTCAATAAGAGCACATTTCTCCTCAAAATCCAAGCATTCATAACTTTAAAGGTTCCTCTGTAAAATATTGTTACTTCAGTAAGCATTATTGAGACTGATTTCCATGTTAATTTTAAATTTCAGAATTTTTATCACTCTAAATCCATATTAGAAAATTAATCTATTTTATAGAATATACCTTACTTAAGTAGGTGATTTTGTCTAGGGTTCCGTGAAATAAATGAGAATTTTGGATGACATTGATCTATTTAATTATACTAAAGAGACAACCATTTAAGTAAATGACACTCAGAATTATTTTTAGCTCACGATAGATATCAAAGTCATTTTAAAAAGTTGAAGAAAAAGGAGGACCTATATAATACTTTCAACAGTAAAGATTTTTAAAATAAATTAAAAATAAAAAGTTGAAGAAACTTGTGCTTGTTTAATTGGGGAAGGATAAATGAGTGTGCTCAGGAAGCTTTTACAATATGGCTACTAGCAAAAGTTACTCATATCAGCATCTAGATATGCCTCAAATTTCCATTCAACATACCTCCTGTTCTCATAGATGGCCATTTAATGACCACTACAGCCGACTTTAACACTGCCGTGGTCAAGAAAATTTAGACATTTTGGGGGTTTGCCATTCTACTCCCAAATAAGATACTGCATTTCAACTAGCCAGAGCCATCATAATGCTGAAAATAACATTACTGTGGTTTCACCTCCTTAGAGTCTCTTAAAAATTCATTGTCATCTGCCTTGTCAAAGTAATATATTAGGAAGCTGAACTTAAGCATGACATTGTAGTGAAGTAGGTAAAGTTGGGAAAGAATGCGATTTAATAGCAAAGAGGTCCCTCTCAATGGGATCAACAAAAACAACCATAGAGGAACTTCATATAGAATCATGGGTGCCTAGGAGAAGAGAAAGAGACTAAATGACCCCAAGTAGTCGTTGTCATTTGTCTTCAGTTTGTTTGTAGGAGATGTACGTATTCATCTATGAAACATTTTCTTTCTGATTACAGCAGTCCAAAAGCTAAATAAATATGCATGATGAAAAAGCTTGCAGTCTTTAAAAAAAAATTTGACAGGTGTTCTATAAGGCAATTTGTTTCAAAAGGCCATGTTTGTTTAAAGTGCAATGTCTTGCCATTGGCTGTTTTCACCCCAATTGTGGTAAAAACTAATATTCTAATCAAACCAAACCAAAAAAATTCCAAACAATAATACTATATTATTCAACTAGAGGCCCAGTGCACAAAATTTGTGCACAGGGGCGGGGGGTCAGTCCCTCAGCCTGGCTTGCACCCTCTCCAATCTGGGACCCCTCGGGGGATGTCCTACTGCTGGTTTACTAATTAAACCAAATGGCAATCAGACATCCCTCTTGCAATCCGGGACAACTGGCTCCTAACCACTCGCCTGTCTGCCTGCCTGACTGCCCCTAACTGCCTCTGCCTGCTGGCCTGATGCCCCTAACTGCCTTCCCCTGCTGGCCTGATCACCACTAACTGCCCTCCCCTGCTGGCCTGATCAAGCCTAATTGCTCTCCCCTGCCGGCCTGATCACTCCTAACTGCTGCCTCCCTGCTGTGTGGGTCCTGGGTACAGATACTGAGCTCCCTCCTCCCTCCTGTCAGAGTCTGGATTGCACTGTGGGACCCAGCGTCAAGTCCCTCCCCACCCGCGCATGCCTCAAAATCACACAAGACCCAGATCCAGCTGGCCCCACCCCCATTGGGCAAGACCCAGGCACAGCTGGCCCCACCCCTGTCAAGGCCTGCCAGCGTGTTACATCCCTGGCTGGTGCCAGGTGGGGACGCAGTGTCAGTCACATCCCTGGCCAGCGCTGGGCTGGGACGCAGCCTCCTGCTGATTGATTGTTACAGTGTGAGGGCGTGATGACCATTTGCATATTAGCCTTTTATTTTTATACACTAGTGCATGGGGACGGGTGGGGAGGGGGGTGTCCCTCAGCCCAGCCTGCACCCTCTCCAATCTGGGATTCCTCGGGGGATGGCCAACTACTGGTTTAGTGGGATATCCCTCTCACAATTCTGGATTGCTGGCTCCTAACCGCTTGCCTGCTTACCTGCCTAATTGCACCCTAACCACTCCCCTGCCGGCCTAATTGACGCCTAACTTCTCCCCTACTGGCCCAATCATCCCCAACTGCCCTCCCCTGCCACGACCCGCCTCCTCCTCCGGGACCCACCTCCTCCACATGAGGTGGCAGAGACGCCAGGACTGGCCTCCTCGGTGCCACATGGAGCTGCAGGACTCCCAGGCCTCACTATGTGGAGTGGCCGCCAAGCCCCACCCCCACTGTGTGTGCGGCCATCTTGTGGTGGCCATCATCTTGTGGAGGCCATCTCATGGTGGCCATCTTGTGGCAACGTTGCATGCAAGGGCCACCTAGGCTTTTATTAGTATAGATTGTTCTTCCCCTGTTAAAAATATTAAAGGATAAAGTTCTCAATAAGTTAGATAGAATCAACTTTCTCAACGTAGAAAAGACAAATAAAGTAAGCCTCCTAATCAGTTCTTACATTCATCTAATATTATCTTTCCCTCAGGAAAAATTATCAATTCAAATGTGGCTGCAATGGACTGAATGTTTATACTCCTCCAAAATTCACATATAGAATTTCTAACTCCCAAAGTGATGACATTAGGATGTGAGTTCTTTAGGAGGTAATAGAGTCATGTGGATGGAGCCCTCATGAATGTGGCTAGTGCCCTTATGCGAGAGACTCCAGAGAGCTCCCTAGCCTCTTTCACCACATGAGGCCATGGTGAAAACAAAGCCCTTTAGGAAGTGTCTTCACCACACATGTAATCTGCTAGTGTTTTGATCTGGGACTTCCCAGCCTCCAGAACTATGAGAACTAGATTTCTGTTGTTTATAAGCTACCCAGTCTAAGGTAACTCTGTTATAGCAGACTAAGACAGTGACTTAATCTGCACAAACCAGTACCCCGCCCCACCCCTGAAGGTATTTATTTCTGCTCCAACTTTGAAACTGATTACTTTTCACACACCTTTGCACACTTCTGTGTACTTTCATTGTTAAAGAGGAAGATACAGTTCAGACTCTTGAGTTAGATCTTACTCAGGGCCATAGTAATACTTTGTAGATAAAAGAGGCTAAGTAAAATGCATTACCCTTATATTATTACTACTGTATTTTTCCAGCTTTTTATAGTGTAAATTCAGGTACTTGCTAATTACTCTTCCTGTTGGAGCTCTCCATCTAAGAAACTAGGTTTAGAAACATTTTCAGAAAATCTCTTGCTGTCCAAATTCTCTTTCAGTTTCTGAAACTCAAACACTGGATAGTATTCTAGGATTTTATGAGTTGGCAAGACGCCTGGGTTCTAACTTATCCTTATTACCTCTTATTATCTGGAGGATGCTGAGCATAACTTTTAACCCTACTGGGTCTCTGCTGTTTCACTTAATCTAATTCAACAAACACTATTTCAATGCTCACTATTAATCAAGCAAGCACCTTGTCAGTTCAAGGAGGGCACCTATACCAGTTACTCTCAAGACCTGAGCTGTCCCTCTCAAAGTGCTCAATTGTGTGGCTATTAAACATGTGCTATGTAGCTAGTAAGACTGAGAAGCTAAATTTCAAATTTTTATTTAATTTTAATTAAAAGTTAAAAACTGGTATTTCAATCAGTTATTAGAAAACTTTAGTTATGCTTAAAATAAATTGAGGAGCTGATTTGAATTTTCAATTGTTAATTTTATGAAATATTAATACAGCTCAATTATTTCCAATGAAAATTTAGTGTCCAAGTTGGGATATGCTATAATAGTACACATTTTTAACATCAGTGGGGAAAAAAAGAGTGTAAAACACAATAAAACACTAATTTGTATAGCGATTATATATTGAAATGGTAAAATTTTAGATATACTGGATTAAATAAAACATTTAAAATTATTTCACTGTTCTAAAAAATGTAATGGGGCTCTTGTGACTCAGATGTAGCATGCATTATATTGTTATTAGATAGTGCAGCTCTAAGACTCTAAAATAAATTATTCCATACAACAAACTTGTCACACTTCTATCTAACTTCCTATGTACAATGCAACCTGTTTAGGTTATTTTTTCTATTAAAAACCCAACTGTACTTTATTTACAGTACTTTCTACCCTGCTTACTTCTGGGTCTTCCCCTGAAATAGCTTGTTGCAACACAGTCGTTTCTCTGCAGTTTCTTCCAATATGTTAAATTCCACTTGGTCCTGCAGGTGTAGCTTAGTGTTTGAGCATTGTCCTATGAACCAGGAGGTCAGGGTTCATTTCCTGGTCAGAGCACTTGCCTGGGTTTCAGCCTTTACCCCCGTAGGGGGCGTGCAGGAGGCAGCCAATCGATGATCCTCTCTCATCATTGATGTTTCTATCTATCTCTCCCTCTCTCTTCCTCTCTGAAATCAGTAAGAAAAAGATATATATATATTTTTTAAAGAAACAGCTTGGTTTGCTATTGCACCTTCAGTGGCTGGCATAATACAGTGCCACACACAGAGCAGAAACTCATAGTAGGTGTGTATAAAACAATAAGTACAAGTGTCCCTGAGAAGTGGCTAAATTTAACACTTGAAGGTACTGATAAGTTGTTTTTAATGACAATTCACCTTCAAGTATAAAGCCACTTAAATTATTTTAGAAAACTTTCCAGTTTCTTAAAACACCACAGTCATTTTATTAAAAACATAAATGACAATAAGTATAATTTAGTTCTGAATATTTTTAACCCAATAATTTAAATTAAAATTGGCATTTTAATTCCAATGGTCTTTAGAAGCATACAGACCATTTTCTCCACACATCCCCCCTAAATAGTAAATAACAAATTAATTTCTCACATTGCAACTACTCTTTAAGATATAGAATGGTAATTCTCAACTTCTCAATAAAATCATACATTAATAAAGAAATTATAAACAGACTTGTCCATTCAATCCTTTGTTTTTCCTCATTATAGCCTTTCACTTCTTTCCTGGCATTGGTGGCTGTCACAGCTAACATAATATATAGCATGAGAGCTGCTATTTGTGTTTTAATTAAATTGACTCCCACTCATAATGTTATATGTGTTTGCATATTATTGCTAAAATGTAGAAATAATAGAGCAGTATTCTTTGAAGAATTATTTTGCAATTTTAACTCCCATTACTAAGTAGCTTTTGCTTTCATTTGTCTTTTAATTTGATTATAAAAGCAAAATCATTATTTAACAGAGAATGAGCTCCATTTTCCCCATATGTGAGCTCAAATATTCTTACTCAGAACACTCTGTGGATTTTGGTAGAGGAATGACTGAAAAATAAACAGAGCTCACAATTATGTCAAGAAAGATATGGTCTCCTTATCATGTTATTCACCAATGCTTCTGCCCAGAAAGTTAACAATTGATCAGATACCAAAAGTGTGAGTCCCAGGGCTGGAAGCCAAAACCAAAATCTGCTTTCATTTCTGACTCTTTGCCAAAGAAACTCTACCAAAAGACCAAGATTATTGGGACTTCATTCAAAATCCCAATGATCTTGAACTCAAAACATTATAGATCTATTGGGTTTTATAGTTACCTTGCCATTTAAAAAATAAAAAGAAGTACTGGACTAACATGTAGAGTGAATTAGTACAAACAAGATAATATACACATTATTAGAATACAAAAAGGAAAATCATTTCTGGAATGGCGAATAAGAACCTGTGAAAATCTGCTGATCCATATATGCATTGACAACACTGACAAAAATGATCAAAATCAACTTTTTTGGAAACTGTGAAATTATCCAAAGACTTATACAACTTAAGGAATGTTTATTCAATAAATCAGCTGAATTTTGGTAAAAACAGTGAACTTGTGTGTCTAAATTTAAATATTAATATAAAGACCCAAATCAGATTGGATTGAGGTACATTCCAATGACTTTATTAATGAGTTAAAATTTAATCAACTCTTTAAAGTACATACCTCCAAAACAAGTCACATTCTAGAGGTTCAACGCATGGGATTTGGGGAGGAGAGAATTCAGCCATAACACTGTTATTTTGCTATTTTTTTTATATCCAATGTCTATTTTTTTTTCATCTATTCCTCCATTACTAACTTCTCCCAAAGAAAAGTCCAGGCCAAGATAGCTTCACTGGTGAATTCTGCTAAACATTTAAAGAAGAGTTAACAATGATCCTTCACAAAGTCTTCCTAGAAACATTATAGGAGGGAAAACATTCCGACTTACTTTCTGAGGCCAATATTACTCTGATAATAAAACCAAACAAAGATGTCACAAGAAAAAAAACTATAGTCCAATACCTGTTTATGAATATAGACAAATAAATTTTCAATAGCATACTAGCAAAGCAACATCCTAAAGGGATTATATACCATGATCAAGTGAGATTTATTTCAGGAAGGCAAGCTTAGTTCAGCATATGGAAATCAATCAATGTAATACATCACACTGAAGGAATAAAGGACAAAAAGCACATGAGCATCTCCATTGCACAAAAGGTATTTGAAAAATCCAAAATTCTTTCATGATAAGGACATGTTACCAATAGGAAAAGAAGAAAACTTCTACAACTTGATAAATAAATCTATTTTTTAAAATGGTGAACAAATTTTAAAAAATTAGTAGTGAACAAATGAAAGCTTTATCCCATGGATAGGAAACAAGACAAGGATGCCCAACCCTGCCACATGTACTCAACATTGTACTGGAAGGGCTAGCCAGGAAAATTTGGCATGAAAAATAATAAAAGGCATCCAGACAAGGAACAAAGAGTAAAACTATTTCTATTCTCAAATGACATGATCTGGGGTATAGAAAATCCCAAAGAATGCACACACACACTCACACAGAGAGAAAATAAGTTCAACAAGATTGCAAGATCACATACAAATATAAATTGTATTGCTATACATGAAATTATGAACAATTTGAAAATAAAATTAAGGAAATTATTTCATTTATAATAGCATCAAAATAATAAAATACTGCCTGGATGGTGTGGCTCAGTGGTTGAGCACCGACCTATGTGCCAGGAGGTCACAGTTTGATTCCTAGTCAGGGCATATGCCTGGGTTATGGGCTTGATCCCCGGTAGGGGGCATGCAGGAGGCAGCCAATCCATGAATCTCATCAGTGATGTTTGTATCTCCCGCTCCCTCTCCCCTCCTCTTTGAAATCAATAAAAATATATTTAAAGAAAAATAAAATACTTAGGAGTAAATTTAACAAAATCAGTAGAACACAAACACTGAAAACTTAAAAAAAATTATTGAAAGAAATGAAAGAAGATTTAAATAAATGGGAAAATATTCTATGTTCATAAATCAGAAAACTTAATATTGTTAGCAAATATTCCTAATTTGACCTACCCATTTAACAGAGTGCCTATCAAATTTCTAACTGGCTTTGGGGGGGGGGCTGGAATTGACAAAATGACCCTAACACCCATGTAAAAATGAAAGGGAACTCTAACAGCCCAAACCACCTTGAAATGGAAGAACAAAATTGGAGGACTCACACTTCTGAAAATTATAATTTACTACGAAGTTGAAATGAGCAAGACAGTAAGGTATGAGTGTAAGAATAAACTTAAAGATCAACAATAAAAATACCAAAATCTAATTTTAAAACAGTCAAAAGATATGAATAATCATAACTTCAAAAAGGATGTACAACTGGCCTATAAGCCCATGAAAAAATGCTCAGTATCATTAGTCATTAGGGAAATACAAATCAAAACCACAGTGAGGTATCACTTCATAGTCACTATGCTGTCTATAATTAGAAAGATGAATAATAAAAAGTGTTGGTGAGGATGTAGAAAATCAGAACTCTCATACATTGCTGGTGGGAATGGAAAATGGTTCAGCAACTATGAAAAAGAAGTTAAACACAATACCATACAATCCAACAATTCCACTCTGAGGCATTTAATCAAGACAACAAAAAAATATATGTCTACACAAAAAAGGTACATGAATACTCATAGCAATATAATTTAATAGCCAAAAAGTGGAAACAACTCAAATTTCTGATGAATGTGTAAACAAAATTTGCTATATACAATGAACTATTCATCAATTAAGAAATAAAATATTGAGACATGCTACGCCATGAATGAAACATTTTCAAAATTCACATTATTACAAGTGAAAGAATATACTCACAAATTATCACATATTGTATGATTGCATTTATATGAAATGTCCAGAATAGGCAAATCCATAGAGATAGAAATTAAATTAGTGTTTGCCAGGGACTGGGAGGAGAGGTGGATGGGAATTGATTGGGTCTGAGATTTCTTTTTGGAGTGATGAAAATGGTCTAGAATTAGATAGTGATTATGGTTGTATCATACTGAATGTACTAAAAACTCATGAACTGTACACTTATAAAAATAGACAAAAAAAGAATACAACAATGCAAAAAAAAACAGTGAGTGTAATGAGAAGTAAACAGAGATTTTGAGATGAATCTTGTAAGAATGGATATGATTTTCACAAAATGAGAATATAGCATCAATAAAGAACTCTTGGAGCAGACACCTCAGTTAACTTGGAAATTGAAAATGGTCTAGTTTGGCTAAATTGTAGAGCAGTTTGGAAAGATAACACTGGAGTGCTAGAATGAAATAAGATGCAGAAGCCGCTGAATGCCCAGATGGAAGTTCTCACCATGTGGGACTAGTGATGGCAGCCCTGAGGGCTTTGAAGGATGAGTGCCTTAAGAACACCATTGTAGCCCTAACCGGTTTGGCTCAGTGGATAGAGCGTCGGCCTGCGGACTCAAGGGTCCCGGGTTTGATTCCGGTCAAGGGCATGTACCTTGGTTGCGGGTACATCCCCATGGGGAGTGTGCAGGAGGCAGCTGATTGATGTTTCTCTCTCATCGATGTTTCTAGCTCTCTATCCCTCTCCCTTCCTCTCTGCAAAAAAATCAATAAAATATATTTTTTTAAAAAACACACATCATTGTAGGCCTGGCCAGAGGGTGTGGGTGTGTGTGGGGGGAGGGGCGGGCAATTGGTTGGAGTGACATCCTGTGCACAAAAAGGTTGCAGGTTCAATCCCCAGTCAGGACACATACAGGAGACAACTAATTGATGTTTCTCATATCAATGTTTCTCTCTCTCCATGCCTCTCTCCCTAAAATCAGTAAAAACATGTCCTCAGGTGAGAATTAAAAAAAAAAAGAATACCATTGTAGGTCAGTTTGGACCCCTCAGTCCTAGGAACTCTAATCAATGCTAGAATCATACAATATCATAGCCATGGGGCTCTATGATATTATCTAGTTCTATGATTTAAAATCAATATTATCAATACATGTAACAGATAAAGGGAAGTGGCTCTATGAGTAAAACACTGGGACCCAGTCATCTCAGCCACCCTCTGGACACCCACCCAGGAAAGCAGCAGCAGCAGCCCACCTGATGCAGTGTGCACTCCTCACTCTAGAAACAAAGACACTTTGTTTCCAAAGACACTTAAATTGCCATGAAAACATGCAATTCATTCTTGGTAAAACGTATCCAGGCTTCACAGGAAATGACAAAGGCAGAGATGATGTGCAGAGCATGCTCAGGAATGTCCAGGAAAAGAACAGCACGGTGTGGTGGGAGCCAAGACAATTCCATCTCTGTGATGAAGTCATTCAGACCCGGCGCAGTTTAAATTAGGCAGTGATGTAACCCCTGGTGTGTGGGAGCAGGTCTGCATCTTTCTCAGTGATCTGCACGGAATAAATATCTATTGATTCAGTGAACGAATTAACGTTCTCCTTGCATTTGTTCAAGGGCAGTTCCCGTGGTGGCAGCTGATATGTATCTGCAGGACGGTCAGAGGTGGCCCTTTGGGGCTTGAAGTCGGATCCTCTTCCCTCCTCCCACGTGAACCAGAGTACAGGGGACACCCTAGCGGAGGGATTCCTTAAAGCTCATCTGTCCTCCAAGTTCAGGAAGGAGGGCGGCCAGCTTCCTCTGGGTGCAAAATAGAAAAGAGAGTTTATTGTACACTCTTATTTCTTAATGGTCTGAGAACAATATACAAAGTCCACATTTGGGTCTCAACTTTCCTCTCTTTTTTTAATCAATTACAGAAGCAAAAATGAACTGGTCCATTCTATAAATATAACAAGCTAACATTTCCAATAGCCCGCCCCCCCAGTCCTGTCTGACCTTCACTCGCCACCCCAACAATTGGTGTAATCTTTGGTGGTGAGTGTCCCTGAGCTTAGTCACCGTCTTAATTGAATGGGGAGAAAAAGTATATGCACTTATCTGAGAAAGAATGGTGAGAAAGAGACTTCTGTCCTGGAAACGAGAGAAACCCTTTGTCAAGACATTTCCCAGTTTTCAATGCCCAGTGAAGACGTACACAATGGGGAAAACTCAGGCAGCTGAAGAGGAGGAAATCTATTTATTTGCACTGTATTGTTTCTTGCATTAGATCATGATTCCAAGGAAGTGCTGTTGCGACCATTTGAATTGTGGTCGTTACAAGATGCAGGCCATGCCTCGGGATGCTTATGTGAACACCGGCCATCATGTTCAACACATAATTATGGCAGTATCCCATAAAACCAGTGTCATACCACCACCCGAATTATAGGAAACAGCCACCAGCTTCACTTCGGGGCTATTTCCCAGGATCACAGGGCTACTGCTTATTTAATAATCTCAAGGAAAAAGTCCTAGCCACTGTCTGCTTGCCGCAGTAGAGCTTCCTGGATGGTTCTTTGTCCAACATGAAAGCTATTACAGGGCTTCTATAAATAGTTGTTGTTCTTTCAGGTATATTCGTCTATTATTAAAATGTATCTGAAGGAAGGTTTTCTTTGGGGAAATCTGTGCCCAAATGCCTTTCCTGAGGATGCAACACATGGAAAGATGGAAAACAATTCTTTCGCTTGGGGGGGAAAATACTCCTGACATTAGCCATGATGCACTTTGTTCTCATTATCATAAAATAGAATCGCTGCCCATAAACTTTCGTAGAAGACATGAAGAGAATGTCTCTGTCACCAGGGGAGCATTACTCATCTTCATTTCCACAAGTGGCTGTCAGTTCTGGCTCAGGGGCGCTCACCCAGAGGATGTTGTCGGTCGATCAAAGGCCAGCTGCCTGGTCCAACCTCCTCCAGCAGGAAGGGTCAGAGGTGTCCCTCCGACGGAAATTGAGTGGCTTCAGTTCCGCAAATGGGCCTCGGACTCACACCCCTCTGCTCCTCCGCGGCTGACCTTTGCTTCCTCAGTTGCCTTGTTTTCAGCACTGTTTTGTGTTCCACTTTAGAGCAGCTGCAAAGGATTCCTGTTTAGGCTTTGCATGTCCTTCTTACCTCCCTCGGCCTAGAGGAGCGAACCCCCTTCTTTTTCGGAGGTTGGGATTAAACAATATAAATGATTCCTTTGGAAAACAAGAGTCAAACTTGCCCTCCGTGGCACCCTGGGCAAAGGATCGGGATGAATCAAAGCATGCTTCACATTTTCAAAGAAAATGCCTACTTGAATCAGATTTTTGATGAGTTTAATTTTCCCCTTTGAGCCTCCAGTGGAATCATAATTTCCTTTATGCGGAAGAAAGTACATTGGCTCCGTTAACCAAAATACTACAAAGCTGCTGAGTGAAGAGCAGAGGACAGCTTGGCAATCAGATGCTTATGTAAGGGATTTTGTTTTATAGTAGCCGCTTCTCACATTCATGACTCCATGCCAACGGGTTCCATATATAAAGCTTGTTATGATGTTATAATGAAACATCCTGGTCCATTAGTCCTCAAAGCACGAGGCTTTTTTGTTGCTGTCTTTTTTTAGCTTAGCAGGCTGTGCTCCTAAAATGCGGTGCACTGCTAAATGAAATCAAATTAAATTAAAAAACAAATAAAACTGGAGCTGGTAAGCCCGAGCCTCACAGATTACCCTCTGACTTCTATATCAGCTAATTAGGGCATTAAATTACTTTTCTTTCTTTTTTTATCACTTGTGTGAGTAAACTTTGATGACTGTAACAATAGATCAAAGAACTTAAAGGCCACTTTTACATCCTAAAAATGTAAACAACAACAATCTTCTCTGTTGTTTTCCAGTTTGATAGAAATGATTGTTTTTCTCCTAAAACAATAAATACTGTAAATAAATCAGATATTACTGGATTATGCCTTCAAATCTGGAAAATGTTTTCCCTTCTGTATGTTGGAGGTGAGAAGAAATTCCTTTCCCCCCTGCTTTTTACATTCACTGATTCCCACCAGGTCTGGGAATTTCATTACAAAGTTCAAGGGAGGTTTCTAACTTTGCATATTCCAAAACCTTCCTTATCCAAGATAAACCGCCCTACATTGCCCTGTATTGTTGGATTCAAAGCATTGCTTTTACTGCTCTACTTGTGACCTTGGCTATAAAGGCAAAAGAAAATGAGACAACAATTACACAGATGACTGAAACGGAGGCCAGCACCATGCCCTGTGCTCCTCGAGAGCAACCCAGGGAAACACATTGTGGAGCACTGAACACATTGCTTCAGTTCTTCACTTCATTTACTAGCACAGACATGGCCTTTCTGGGCACCACAGCTCTCGGGGCAAGCTTGGCAGTGAATATAAACTTTCTTTACTCAGTTTTCCCCCTTCCTTGACTTTTACATCAAGCACGACACAGGGAACATAGCATTAGGGTTGGGTTCTAGCTTTCTATGCAACTTAACTGGCTCTGCTACTGGGTAGGTTTTTACTTAACTACTCTGACCCTCAATTTTGAATTCCTAAAGTAGGGCAAATATAACTTTAAAATTGTGGTGTCGTGGTTAAATGAGACAGCAGCATACTTGAGAAGAATCTTATAGAGGATGCGTTAAATAATCACTATTTAGCTTTAATTCAAATTGGATCCTTAGGGGAGGAGGAGGCAATCATGGGGCGACAAAGAAAGGTTTATGCCCTCTCATTCATTCCTTGCTCTTATATCCCACCACCTGCAAAACTCAGAAAACCAAACATACATTAGCACGTATGATATATTGCAATATGGTTATATAATGCTTAACAATTCACTCCGATGCATTCCTGCTCTTTTGAGTTGCTCTACCAAAAACCTAAATTCCTCTTTATCTGTTCTTCTACGTCCTTGAAAGGCATAGGAGCATGGACTGAGATGCTGGCCATCCCATCAGTGGTTCACTTAGGCATTATTAAAACAAATTTCCAATGCAATAAAGCCTCTCCCTTTTGTAAAAGTAAATTATATTAAGTAAGCCTGGGAACATGTGAGGTTGCCAAATCTGAAGCAAGACAGCCTTGATGACTTCAGTCCGTTCTCAGCCCTTGATTACAATTTGATTTCCTTTGGCATCAAAAGACAAACTATTTTAGTGAACAATGTTCTTCCTTTAGCAAGAGTGAGATCTAGTTACTTGGCAGAGGACCTGTTCTTTTGCCAGACAACATGTCCGACCCCTTAGCAACAGCTGAAACACTGATTCTGACTTAGCCACAGAGAGTGAGGAAAATGGCAGGGCGTATATGGCTCCCTGAAATGCACACATTGAGCACCAGCTGGCTAATTACCATGTCATCATTCTCTTCTCAGGTAAATCTTTTCTACGAGGTCACATTTGAAAATGAAAGCTATGCCTTTCATTGGTCCTTCAGCTGTACATTTAAGTCAGTATGTTTCAAAATATTATATTCTACTCAAAATCCTTTTTCTTTCACTGATTCTTCCTCGAAGTCACTCGGTGTTTAAAGCTAACTGTGCGGCTTAAATTTCCTGGGGAACCACCTAACCTCCTCCAACTTCACCCTGACGAGTTGCTCTCACAAGAACTTTCGGCTTCTCTCAACCATGTGAATGCCTTTCCTTGGGAGTTCATCTGAGGTTTCAGCTTGTTCATGTAATCTAATTTGATTATCTGATGAGTATTGTTAATATTACTGCTAGCTTCATATTAGCAACTTGACTTCCCTCCCCTTCTACCAGGAAGAATTTCCCGTGTGTGTGTGTGTGTGTGTGTGTGTGTGTGTGTGTGTGTAAGGAGGAGTCAGAAGCATTTCTGCTCGCTAACTGGGCAAACAATGGTACTCAGAGGCTCTGGGTACTGCCATTAACACTGTGTTTCTCACGCTTGAGGAGAGCACTGACCACATATCTTTGTCCCCAATACTTTCCACTTTGGACCAGTACTGTTCCAACAGAGAGAGCATCTGTAGCCACATGGAATTGAGAAACAGCATGCTCTATAAATAAGACAAATATGTGAGCCAATCTATATGCCTGTGTAGGATCCACAGTACTTCTCACCTAGAAAACTGTCTGTAGGGTCTGTAACCCAATCCTTTTGAAATCTCTAACCAACCAGAGCCCTATGCTAACCCTGACTAGCTAGAGTTCTCCTTCCAAGTCTGTACTATAGGACTCTCCTTATGCCCTAGATCTCTTTAGTTCTATCATTAAAATATATCTGTTCTCTGTCCTATTCTTGCAGAATACTGCTCCTGCTGGTTGGTGAACTAATCTGACATGTGTGCCAGATAGAAGGTATCAGTAGACTCTAATGTATTAATGGTTCCTCGCTCATGTAGCATACTTATATTTTAATGGAAGCATGCTACAGACAATTAATTTAACCGCACAAATGTTGGCTTAATTTGGTAGAAAGTTCTGGCAGCAAGACAGAACCCTTGGGGGGGAGGGAGGAAGTAGGGGGAAAGTAACATATTTTGAGGTGAATGGGAATTTTGGCATTTACTTAATTATATCATAGGCATATATCAAAGTTGGTTTAATTACTGGTTAAGTAGCACCGAAATAAAATTCTCTGAGTCAAGTACATGTGAAACATCAGAATCGTCCATAATTGGGCATCCTAATGGAAAAATGGGGGCATCACCTCTTTCATGCTTAAAACTTCTAGCTCATCCATTTCACACTAACAATCCAATAACAGCTTTGCCTGAGTCTGTTTTAGAATTTGTGTGTGGTTTTTTTTTATATAATCATGAAAGATCAATAAATTTGATGAGAAGAAAGAGCTATTATTACTTAAACATCTTTGTCTTCACTCTGACATAGTTGAGTAGATCACCCAACTACATTTTTGAGCATTGTAGATAGAGGCAATTCAATAGTGATAGAAGATTCAATTCCTGACTTCAAGTTATTTCTAATATAGCAAATACATTAAGCATGCATATGAAAAACAACCTATGTGTTATGAAAAATATGTTCTGATGATAAAGTAGATATAATTTCTGAGAAATGTAGGAATGATTTAATCATCTGGGAAAACAAAAATAAAATGATCCCTGTAAAATTATCTTCTTTCCTAACGGTTCTGCAGGTCCATCACAGAAAATTTGGAAAATACTGAGTGGTTTATGGAACAACACCTGAAACTGTTCAAATCCCACCCTACAGTGAAATGATTAATTCGTTGTACTCAACTAGCAAATTTAGTGGGTATTTACATATGTGTGTGAGGGCATTAAATTTTAAAGGATTGAGATATTTTATAGAATGCTATCATGCTTTTTTCACTTAGCATTAAATTATTAACTTTTCCCCATACTGTATAACTTTTTCAAAAACATATGTCTCATACTTAAGTCCAAGAACAAACCACATATAATGTTGGAAAACACCAGGTATCATTAAGGCCATCCATACTTTAAAAAAAAAAAATATCACACACACACACACACACACACACACACACACACACACACACACACACACAAACATTATTAAAATAGGAAGGCAGGGGAGTGAGCTCGAATGGAGTCTATAAAAAAATACCAGGCAGACAGTATATTGGAACATCATCTAAGGACTCAGAAGAAAACAATATCTCTGAACATTATTAACAGAACCCATAAGAAATGCTTTTAAGTTTCTGAAATTCTTTAGAACGATAATATTATTTACAGCTGTTGCTTCTGAACTGTTTTAGCAAAAGAATCATATTTTTCATATGAAGGATCCTGATGTAGAAAATTTGATAAAGGGCATGGAACTGGTCAACCATGGGTGGTCAACAAAAAGTTCATCTTTGGTTTCAGATCAGTAGCTCTAATAGTGAGCTCAGTCTGCCACTGTCATTATCCAGGAGATTAGAAATTACCCAACCTCCTACATCTTCCCACCTGGGGCTATGGACTTAATGTGGTGCCCTGAGCTCTAATATAGGCAGTATGCATTTATGGGGAACCTCCAGATTGAGAATTTTAACTATAACATTTGAAAATATCTTTTAAGTCCCCATTCCAACTTAAAAAACACACAAGCAGGATGGTTGAAGACTAGAAATTTCTCTGCTGACAATACAAGCAGATTGGAATTTGGTGCCAGGTGTGCCCTCAAATGTCCCTGGATGGGGTGGGATGTGAAAGAATTAATGTAAGCCAAGGTTATGTTATGTCCCACTTTGTCTGCAATCCATACAATTAATTGATTATTATCTCTGACTACTAGGAAAACTGCAGCACAGAGAGGCTAAATGCTGGAAACCACACAGCTCATGAGCAATGAAGCATCAGACCCAGGTGCAGTCTCATTTCCAAGGCTGAGTTCTTTCTACTTCACAAAATGTTGACTCCATGTATGGGTCCTTTCAAAAGTCATTTTAGAGCAGTTCTCTGAGTTTTATCCATTTCATTTTCTTGTTTCCTTGGCAGATAAAAAAAACATCCCCATATAAAAATCAGATTTCAAAACAAATAAAAATTTATGTGTGGGAAAAATGTCATAGTTCTTTTAAGAGAACTGTAACATATTAGCTTTGTGTAGTGACTCCTGGATGATGGGACAACAGTGGCTTATTTTTTATTCTTGTGTGTGTGTGTTTACAAAATCTCTATAATCAATTAATAAGGAGAAGAAACAATGAATTTATTTGTTAAAAAGGAAATATAAGTTAGTTTTCTTCTGTCTACACACACAAAACAGAACACACACAGGAAGAAATACATAAATGTTGAAGATTTACAAGTCATGTTTTTCCTCTACATTTTTTTTTATTTTTCTATAATGAACAAATAGTACTTACATAAGTGAGAATTATACTACTACTTTTAAATGGAAAAATAACTGTCAATTTTTTCATTTCCTACTTAGAATAAGCTAACATCGAGTCCAGTTGAAACAGAAAATATTTCTAGCCAGTATTTACAGAATTTATTTAACCCAGAATTCCAGGGCACTTGATGTCTTTAATAATCCAACAGTCCTAGGAGGTAAATACAACTATAGATTTTCATTTTGTAGATAAAGAAACTAAGGCCTGGAGTTTACCAAGATGGCGGAGGCTGGATTTGACGCCAGGCAGTCTGACCATAGACCTTGCCCGGATCATAAAGCCATCCTTCCTTAAAGAGAGCGTGAGGGTGGCACAGAGATGACAAATGCTTCCAGGGGACAGGAAATAGCCTTGTCCACAAGCCACTGAACAATCCTCCCTAGCAACAGCATGTTTCAAGATTCTAAGTGCATATGCCATGGGGTCCAAACAAATGACGAAGCTGTTCGAAAGACCACAGTTCTCCTTACCAGAAGGAGGCTCTTGGTGCAGGTAAACACTAAGAGTTCCAGCATGTTTTGTACCAGCTTGTTCCCACAACTTGTTTCATTCTCTTCTAGGTTAGAAAAATAAAAGGAAAAAAGCAAATACCTACAGTATATATGTTTTATGTATACATATACACATACATACATATATGCACATACATATATTCCACACATACATATATACACATGTATACATATGTGCACATACAAATACAAGCTATATGTATTCCTTATATGGGTTCATGTATATTCCATGTATACATATATATATATTTTTTCTTTTAATTAAAGAACCAAAATTTGACTTAGAGAGGGAGTTGTTGGTTTAATCCCTAGCATCACTTCCGTCACCATCTTGATAATGATTTAGAATAATTTAGAAAAGGAAAAGGGAACAACAATAGTCTCATAATGTTCTTTTTCCATGGGAAAGAAAGATTAAATACCAAAAACCTATTCAACTTGAATGTGGGAACCTATTATTTTCTGATAAATCTTCCATGGTGGGATGAATTCAGGAGCTTAACCAATTATTAAAGACTAGAATCTGAAAGATTTGTGAGGGCTCCAGTCTTGAACATGAGCAAACAAATTCTCTCATGCACTTCTCTCCAACAAGCAGTTGCCTTGTCTGAGCCAGGATGGCTAAGTCATTCAGTTGCTCATTCATTCACTCACTCACTCACTCATTCATTCATTCAACAAATACATGTATGCTGGCATTCTACATTTCAGGTATTGCATAGAATACATTACATTTGTGAACAAGTTAAAATTTTAGCCCTCAAGGGTCTGTTGGGTGAGGCCAACAGAAAACAAATAAATAAAAATATATGAATGCTAGAAATAAAATATTCTAGACTAAAAGAGACACAGCAGAACTGGCTGGGGTGGGGTTCATTATTTAAGAAAATGTATCAAGAAAGATCCCTCCATGGGGGTAATATTTCAGCAGAACAATTGAAACAATGAGGTGTAGAAAGCTCTTGGGACAAGAGGTATAGGATAAGGGAGCTGTAGTTCAGATGCTCTAATGCAGAACTAACGAATGTTCATGAGCAGCGAGGAGGCAATTACTGCTGCATGATCTAACCTAGTAGGTGAGTCTCAAATGGGGGCAATGTTACCACCCAAGGTACACTTGGAAATGCCTGAAGACCTTCTTGATTGTCACATCCAAAGTATTGGTGGGGGTTGAGTTTCACTGGAATCTAATAGGTAGAGGCCAGGGATGCTGCTAAAAACCCTATAATGCACAACCCCCAACAAACAATTATCCAACCAAAGATGTCAATAGTACCCATTGTTGAGTAACCCTGTTCTAAATTCTCCTCTATAGTCTTTCACAGACTGTTCTGTCTTTTCCTGTGATTATGGAATCCTGTGATTAAGGAGATAACTTAGCCAGGAGACAGATAAGCTTTTGTCACAGATTGTATACATGCTCTCATGAGGAAGAAGTAACAATGATCTCACCATATATTCACTGTACCAAATAAATAGGGAGGTGCAGCATTTCAAAAGAACATACAATAAAGAGTTAATATAAAATCATTATTACCTTTATAAAATCTTTAGCTGCAATATTAGGTAATTCAAACAAAATGCAGTATAAATTCCTAACTCATTTTGACCCCTCTCTACATTGCCTCAAATCTTAGCTCCATAGCATAACTTGGTCACATATGTCGTAGCACAATCTTATTTCAAATTTACATCCTAAAAATTTGGCAGTAAATGGTGCAGTTGCTACTAAAAGGGTTGATGACAACCCAGAAAGAGGAAAGATTAAAAAGATGAAGGGAGAAAAAATGCAGCCCACAGAGATTGGAAATGAGATGGCGAGTTGTCGGGGGTGTGGGGGTGAAGAGATACAGGTCAGCTGGGCTATTGTACATGTCAGGCATCACCGAGCAAAGACAGCTCTGAGCTGTCCTGGCAAGATTATGTTGGACAAGAACCAATAAATGCTGCACAGAGAATGGAAGGAGAGAGAAACAGAGAGAGTCAGAGGTTAAAATTTCTAGTTTTCATGATGCAGTCTATTCACATTGCTGGGTTTCCAATACCTTTCAAGCAAAATGTGCTCATTTATGCTACAAAAGATGTCTGGAATTTTGGTCTTACAACTTCCTCCTTTGATTATGGACAACTGACTGCTATTACTTCTGTCCCCTCTGCCTCCCACTCTGTCCTCCTTCTTCTACATTTAAGAAGTGGAGATCTAAGGAGAGAAACAATGGTAGGGAAATGATTCCACCAGGAACCAAGATGAGGAGAAAAGCCTACAGGCCTAGAATGTTGTGTTCAATAAGTTGCAGCCACATAAATTAAGTAAAATATGTTATATTGGTACATAAAGATGCTCAAATAACTATGTCTAGTGTAAACATGTAGAATCTATGAGATTTTAAATCTGCCTGAAATTTAAGAAATGTATAATTGTGCTAATGCTGATGATATGTATCTACCAGTTGAATTTCCCACTAAAGTATGTACAAATTATTAAAGATATTAAAAAGCAGAAGACACACAATGGCCTACCCAAATGAGACATCCCAGCAATGTGATAGATGACTTCAAACCAGACACTATTCCCATGTGAAATAGTATTATGTATTTATGACTGCATGTGTCTAGTTTCACAGATCATTAATAAGATCACCCAAGAGGAGATTGCAGTCATTGCTTATTGCATTTATTATCTAGGCCACCACAGTAGACACATATATCCCAGCAGAAATAGCACACAGTTCGGATACCTTTGAAATCAGTCATCTATCTTACATGCTGATAAATATCTCTTCACATCACTGGGTAAATTTACATTGTCTAGAATTAGGGGGACCTGAGAGCTCACAAATAAATGAGATGAAAGTGTTCATTCAGAATGGGAAAAGGAGTGCAAATGAGTCTAGAAACACCCACTTTTCCCACCATCAGAGGACAAAGGCTAGTGAATGTGAACAGCCTTAAGAAGCATCTGGTGCAAGGTTTAATACTGGCCTCAAATTGTTGGGAAAATAAGTTGATAACCATCAAGTCTAGATCTTAACAGAGATTAATCTTGCATCTGTTTGGAATACGTGGTGATTTCTCTGTGTGTGTTGATGGTAGTTTTTGTTTTGTTTTGTTTTTTACGATAGGAATGCCTGGGATGTGTACTTAACATGGACTGGGTGAGCCACAAGTTAATCATCTGAGTCTGCCTTGTGTTTCAGGGGCACTTGTGCCTGGCTAGGAATCCCTGAGAACCTGACAGGAAATCGGCTGGTGGGTGTAGCTTCAGAGGGCTGGGTGGACAGTGAACTGAATTTCTTTTCCCATCAGTGTCTAAATTCGTCTCCATTGTTTCTTTTTTTCTCTCTCCTACTAAAATGGGACTTGAGCCAAGTGAAGGACAACAATATCTTAACAGAGAACTCTGAGCAACGAAGACAGGGTCATCTGCATTGTCTGAACTCCATGTGCAACAGAGATTACACCCACAGAAAACAAAAGAACTACGCAACAGAAACGACCACAGCCAGTAAACAAGAGAAACGTGACCACTGGAACAGGAGTCTTCCTGCAGGGGCTAGAGTTGGTGAAAAATAACTGTTCTTCTCCCACCCTACCCCCATCGTGAGCCTATTGCCATGAAAAAGAGAATCCGGACAGCTAGGTTTTCCTAAGGCTCGGGTTACTCCTTGGGAGTGAGTTAAAGACTTTCAGAAGCTGCGGGAGCGGAAATTTAATCAACACAGTCTCCTTGCTCTAAGGGTACCCCAGCGGCCTCCAGGTATTAATGCAATTTACAGTAGTTCTATTATGATGACTGGGAGAAATCTGACTCAACATATAATAGAGGACAGTGTAGTCCAATATTTTTCATTTATATGGGCTATTAGACTTACTACTAGTAAATCAATGGCACATAAGTCAATGACCCAGATGATACATTTATCGTAGTTTAATATAGCAAATAACTTTTCAGTCATTCAGCAAACATTTCTCTATGCCAGATTTTTAACTAAGCAGCAGGCTTAAAGTCCAATATTAGATCTCGCAGTAGCTTTGCAAATATGAGCACTTGTGATTTTAGAATTCCATATCTAAAAATATGAGATCCACAAAAGTTTAAAAGAGCACACTATTTCTTGATTTTGGAGATTCCTAGCAAAACAAACAAACAAACAAACAAACAAACAAAACCAAACAAAACATACCCATTATAGAAGTCTTTGATGATTCTATTTTAAAAGATCGAAGCAATGCAACTAACCACAGACTTGTTAAACTGGATTGAGTCCTTGGTACTTTTAAGATAGCCATGCATTTTACTAGCCTCAGGCACAATTGTAGCATCTTGAGAAATAAAGAAAGACAGGGACCACAGAAATGAGGTTGACTCAGACACACCAACTGAAACTCCCAATATCTGGCGTCGTAGTTACAGCTGAGCACATCTCAACCCCTTTCTCCGTGTTTGCTGATGCTATCATTCCTGAAAGCAAGTTATGCTCCACAGGCTGCTCCTACAGAGCTAATGGAAAATTGACAAGTTAAAGACAAAGAAGATGTTTATACTCTTCCCCAAAGTGAAATTCGTAAAAATGTTAATGTTTTTTGCAGCTATTCAACTCCTTTCATTTAATTTATTGTGCAGTATAATTTATGAATTCAAACAATGAGGTTGGCATCCAACATATGGGGGAATTAAAGGAAGGAATGAATGCATGTGCAGACGGTGTTGATAAGTGAGAGGACAAAAGCTACCAAGATGTGCTTTTTCATAATGTTATTATGGCTCATTTCAAAATCCCTTAATCAAATTTCCAATCTTCATATCATTAAGCACCTTTTCCGGATACTATGGAAGTAAAATACTTTGTAATAATGGCTCTCAGTTATTTTGCATCCACTCATGTGACTGCAATAATATTGTTTCCCTTTGATTTCTGCAGAGGTATGTTGAACCTGTCATCATTAGGTATTTGGAAAGCAATTTGCAGCCTCTTGACAGTTGGTCTGTCTTTGAGATCTAGAGGGGTGTGTAGACGAACATGGATTGATGAGGCCCAAAGCAAGCAGAGGACATGCTTTCAAAATACAGCAAAGTACACATTAAAGTCATTTTACATGGGTGTTGAAATTCAAGAGATAATATCAGAAAACAAATTTTACTGGTACCCAAAACCAGAAATAAGTGGCTGAGGTGGAATGCGGATTAAGGGAAATTGTACATTAGCCCTTCAGAGCCTGATGGATTTGTTTTTTCCTTCTGTATCAACTTCATCCCAGGACTCAGTGAAATTGAGACTTCAGAGGCAACGAGAAAAAGAAAAAGAAAACCAAAAAGCTTAGGAGAGAACATATATCAGTATTCATCCGATCGATCTCAGGATAGAAAAATAATTTCTCAGAATAAAACCATGAAAAATAATAAAAGAAAAATGTTTATACTTTTGTCTGCAATGTAATAAATACTGTTGCATGCGCTTTACAAATACCAACCAATTTAATCTTTCTAACAAAGGATGAGATAGACCATAAATTAACCCACTTTACAGCAGAGAAAACTGAGGCTATGAGAAATAACATGACTTGCTCAAGATGACATTGTTCATAAAGGACAAAGGCAGCTTTTGACCCTGAAAGTCTGGATTCTGAGAACATACCTTAAGATCTCTGGAGCCTATGCTTGGACTTAAAATAAAATCTGTAAATTTTTTTTAAAGTAAACAAAAAAATATAACAAGAGAGCAGGTTATTATTAGAAGAGTCTAGATCAGTGGACTTTAACTCTGGCTACAGAATTACCAGGGGAGGTTAAAAAAGCCAATCTTACTACCTTAACTTGGGCCAATTAAATCAGAAACATTGGGGAGGAGTGTGGCATTAGTATCTTTATTAAAAGCCCCACAGGTGATTCTAATGTGCAGCCAAGGTTGAGAATGACTGAGCTAGATCAAGGGAAATATATAATATCATTTTATCTTTTTTAAAAGAAGAAAAATGAGCACAAATAAATGAATCACAGAAAGTGTTCAAGAGGATGATGACAAATGATTGCTCTCACTTGTAAGCATAGACTATAGTTTCAAACAATGAAGCATCATTTAGTTCCTATCAAATTAACAAAAGGCTTTAAATTTTTTGATAATAACAATGATGATATTCTTCTTTAGCAAAAGAAGTATATTAGGTCTATAATTTGGTACATCCTTCCTAAAAGTATTTAATGAATATGCATTAAAACACTAAGAATTTATCTTAAGGAAATAGAGATGGGCACATTCAGTCACAAGCACATCTATAACAATATTATTTACAGTAGTAAATGAAAACATTGATCATGAAAAACATCAGGAGAGTAAATAGATACATTATTGGTACACGATTGGTGCGTTCTTGGTACACTGGTTCAGTGGATTACAGTAGCATAAGGCATTAGAGTTTTCTTCATGAATAAGAGATATGTCTATGGTGCAAAATTATGTGAAAAAAGGTAAAATCCTACATGATATATTTCCCATGCTGTTTATGTGTCATTAAAATAGTGGAGGGAAATAAGCAAAATGTTAACAATAGCTATTGTTAGGTTAACTTTATTTCTTATAATATTCATAAAGTATAATAGATGTAAAAGGGAATGTTCCAACACGCTGGTTGACCACAGGTGTGGGAAGGCAACAGTCATTCAGACACCAGTCGGATCACTATTCTGAAAGAGTCTATCTAATTCTGAGAATGAAGACATGCTATCATAGCCCCAGTCAAGTGGCCTGACTCACAAAACAGATAGGCAGAGGTGATATTCACCATGCCAAGACCCTTGGTGAAATATTTGCCTGCTGTGCTATAGGCTTATGGGCCACTTTCATCTATTCCTACTTGATTATTGGTGTCACATTAGTGCCAAAAGGTAAGTAAAAAAATGCAGATATTTTCAACGGTCTAGAGGCAGAATCTATGTCATTGGATTACATTTCCAAACAACTTTGAACATATTTATGCAAGTTATAAATGTAAGCCAATTAGCATGCATGAATCACCACTGCATTCTCAAACTTCTTATTTAATTCCACTTGCTATAAATTCTGAGATTTGTTGATGCTTCAGACCTTAGGAGGCATGTTGCCCCCTCCAAAAAAAAAACCAACTCCATGTTGGAGTATCAGCAGACGCTCATGATCTCTGCACATTGAATGCTTCAGCACACACACACACACACACACACACACACACACACATTTTGCTGAAATTAATCACTTAAAGAACCTTTCTTCCTGAAGCTGCCATGCTTTGCCTAAGCCCATTCAGCCAGTAATAATATCCCATCAGGATTAAGGAGAGGCCACTACACAATTCAGTGGATGGGATCTAGAGAAAATGACTTTCACATTGGGAATAAAATCCTCCTTTTGAACGGGAAGTTAGAGCAAAGGAAGCACTGAGAGATAGACAGAGTCTCACTCTATTTTTTTTATTTCTTCCACGTTAACAAGTGTCAAATGAGAGGTAGCTAATAGCCATCAGGATTAAGAGCCCTGAGGGTAGCATGCTGCCACAGGCGGTCACGTCCACTTACAGTAAAACACTATGGTCTGACTACCTTTTTAGCACCAGGACTCATTTGTACAGTTCACTATGAAGACACAGGAAGCTTTCATTCTGCATCATGGTCCTCCCCAGCTTTCTTGCATGTTTTCTGGGCTCACAGATCTGAAAGGAATGTGTAGAAATGATGTAGCAATGTCTTGGTGGGCATGGTCACGTATCATCGTCATTGGTGTAAGAAAAATAAAGCCTCCAGTCCCCATCATAGGCTGTTGCTCTTCCTACTTTAATAAATGAGCCAAAAGGAGGGCAAGCCTATTTCTCCTGAAAAGAAGGCCCAGCGGGTTGAAGAAATGTTTTGAGACCGTGAAGCACATAATGCCGTCCAGCTGTGGAATGCTGAGAACAACGGCTCCAGAATGGCCTGACAAATCGCGATCTGGGAGGCTGGCTCTTCGCTTAAAGACGTGATGCATGTGGCTTGTAAGTGGTTTTTAGAGTTTGAACAAGTCGGTGTGAATATGCTTTACAGGATTAAAACCCCACTTCCCATAGTCAACTATGATGTATGGACTTCTCTGTGCTCAGAAATGAGGTCGGCATTTGAGAAGATGCCAATGAAAGACGTCCCATCCGCAAGGAGCTTTCACCAAAACCAGAAGAATAAGGACAACGCTAATGACAATACTGCCAACTTAGCTATTTCTGCACCCGCCATCACCTCATTGCTTCAGTCGCAAAGAAAAAGAAGTGTTTCCATTGACCCATTCAAGACTGTCACCTCTTCCGAACCCGGGTGACATCATCCAAACAAACTGGACTTGCTTGCTATGGGCCTATTCTTTCCTCTGTGCCCAACCTGTCCCTCTCTGTTCCATCTGTGCCCCCTACAGAATAAGAACGTATTCTCGAGCTGCTTCCCTTAAACTTGAAATCCTTCCTACAGTCTCACCCTCCCCTCTTCTTACCACCTTCTCTCTCCTTTCTTTCATAGCAAGCACCTTCTACACCTGCTTGCCTCAGCTCTCTCACATTCTGTCTGCAGCCTTAAGTAATCCATCTTCTATCTCTATCAATCCACTGCATCTGTTTTTACAAAGCAGGGTTTTGTGGATGCTACTTGAATGGACTCTTTTGGTGTTTGCACCCAGCTTTGTACTTAGTGTATTAGATATATTATCTCCTTAGTGTGGACTCTTGTCATCTCTAGCCTCAAGGTTTCAATAGCTATCCGTTTGGGTTCCTTGGTTTCCAAGTTTGTACTCCTGGAATCCATTCTCCAGGTTCTGCCAAATGATCTTCCCAAACCCCAGTCCAACCATCCCAACCTCTCAGTGGCTCCCTACTGTCAAAAGATAACATAGCTCGTCCGGTGTTGCTCAGTGGTTGAGCCTCAACCCATGAACCAAGAGGTCACACCAGTTCGATTCCCAGTCTGGGCACATGCCCAGGTTGTGTACAGGAAGCAGCTGATCGATGTTTCTTTCTCATAGATGTTTCTATCTCTCTACCCTTCTCCCTTCCTCTCTTTTTAAAATCACACTAAAAACACATTAAAAAAAGAGATAACATAGACATGGCCCTTGCCCCATGGAGCTTACAGTTCAGAGGGGAGACGATTAAAAAGCCAGTGAAATGATGAATGGTACAAACTGTGATAAGGTTACCAAGGAAACAAATGTTATTACAGAAATTAAAAAGATGAGGAAATATTTTAGATAAGGAAGCATAGAAACTTCTCTCTGGGAAAGTGGCATTAAAGCAAAACTAAGATCCAGGTGAAGACTCAGGGAACCCATGATCCAGGAACAGCTAAGTCCCTGATTCAGGACCATGCTTGACATGCCTGAGGGAGGGCAGGAAGATAGTAAGAGGAAAAGAGGCAAGAAAGGTTGCTATAGTCGGCAGGGGTAAATCATGCCTGGTCTCATGGGACAAATCAAGGAATTTAGATTTTATTATTAGTGCCAGGGAAAGCTCTTAAAGGATAATAATCAAGGGAGACACACCACCTAATTTTGTTTTTAAAACAATTTTCTACCTGCATAGTGACCAATGAAATGAGGAGCAGAGAGGTGGCTAGCTAAAAAGACAATGGTCTGAACTAGGGAGGTATCAGTGAAGATGGAAGGAAATAGACAAATTCAGAGGCAGGGTTATAGGGCTTGCTGAATGAGCGGAAAGAAAAAAAAGGCATAAAAGAGGACACCAAAAGTTCTCATTGGAGCAACCAAGTGGGTAGGGATGCCATTACTAAGATGGGGAAGATGGAGAGAAACAGGTTTGGGGGAAATTAGGAGTTCAGTCTCAGATATGTTAACTTTGAGATGTTTAGAGACATATTGTAGATAATTAGAAATATGATTCAGAGGAGAGATTTGGCTGAATATATAAGTCATCTATGCATGAATTGTATTTATAGCCACCGGGACGGATGAGCTCATCTGGCAAGAGGGTGGCAAGTGAAAAGACCGTGCAGAACAAAGAAACCCCAAAGTTTCAAGGTGCAATAGAGGAACTGACGCCCAAAAAAGAGACAGAGAAGTTGCCAATAAGAGGAGAAAACAAGAGAGGGTGGTGTGAGAGAAGCCAAATGAAGAAAATGTTGCAAGAAAGAGGAATAATCAAATATGTCAGTAAGATGAGGGTTGAGAATTAATCATTCGAGTTGGGAAGAGAAGTGTTGAATAAGAGACATCTGGAAGCGGATAGCTAAATGAGAAAGATCATGAGTAGATAATTCAGGAAGGTGGACCCACAACTAATAAGTTACACAGGGAACAGCTATACCCTCACAAATAATCAGACATAAAGATTAAAGAAAAGTATTTCACCAGTAAATAAGTAAATCAGTTTTTAAAGTTATAATAATGAAACATCAGTCAAAATGTGGTAAGATTGGTGTTTTATATACTGTCCTTGGCATTATAAATTAATGAAACTCTTTAACAGGAAAATAATTTGGCAGTAGCTATACCAAGAACCTTGACCCAGGAATTGCACTGATGAGAATGTAGCCTAAAAAATTAACCTAAAATACTTACATGCCCCAAGCTGTTCATTCTAGCAACAATATCAAAAAAATTTTAAAATTAAATATCCCCAAATAGTGAAATGGTCAGGCAAATTAGAGTGTATTTACTTAGAGAAATAGTGTGCAGACTAAAAGTAATATAAAAATGTTTATGATCTAATGAAAAATAAATAATACACAAAAATATTTTAAAATTCTGATCAGAGGTAAAAGTTCATCTGCATTTAAGAAGTGCCTGGAAATTAAGAGACTCAAAAAACGAGGAGTAATTTTATAAAGGAGATGGAATTATAGGTGATTGTCCCACTATTTTCTATATCAGCTGTATTATGGTTAATATCCCTTTCACAATAACAAATATTTTATTTAATGTTCTTGGCAGTGTTATTCTCTTTTGGCCTCATGGATAACAATTCTGTCATGCATATAATTTTGAGTAAAAAGGGAAAATATTAATATTTATGATCTTAATATCACAGCTATGAGTATCTCCTTTAAATGAATGCATGACTACTTGTGCTGACATATTTATTTTGAGACCCAAGCTCCTTGGTTTGGTCTGTTTATAACTATGTACCTTTGCGAGTTGTAAATGTGAGCTGAACCTGCTTGCCCAACAGTTGACAATCTCTTAAAAGATCTTTATTTTCAGGATGTTGTTTTTTTCCCCATTCCAGTTTACCTCATCACCAGTTTTCGATGCAACTGCCTGCTCCTTAAAATCCCCCACCCCTTTAAAAACCACGACCCAGGCTTTTTGGGATATGAGCACAGTCCCTATTCAGTTAGTATTTTCAGAGCACAAGGGCCAAGGGCCAAGAGGCTGCCAGCCCCCACCTGAAACCACATTCCCAAGGGTAAGGATTCAGGTGACAGACAGGAGATTTTTTTTTTTAACAGTTTCAATGAAGGCTCTGGGTGGAGGAGGGGCCTTGTATTCAAAAGGACACACCATAAGCTACAGTGAACTTTTTCTGAGAGACATTCCACCCAATCATTGTAGAAAATAAATAGATAGATAGATAGATAGATAGATAGATAGATAGATAGATGATAAATAAAGAAGGATGATAGATGGTAGAAGAAAAAATGAAAATATCTTTAATTTAAACAAGGACTGCACATTGTCCAAATCAATGCCCAATTTTAATTTTGGAGAGGAAAAATGTGTAATAATGTCAAATAAAGGTAACCTTATTTATCTTAACAAAAAATTGGAAGAAATGGGGGGGGGAGAAGCCTAAAAACAATGCTTTATATTGCCTAGATGAATTATTCAGGTAAGGAAGAAAAATTGAGACATTTGGGGAAAAGAGAGTGGGTGAGGTGCAGCTCAGAGAACTTGGAGATAGTAGAAAGAAAATCTTTTTTTCCCATTGAATCTGATTTCTGAATAGAATAACAGGTTTTTCCACATTCTAGTTGAGATGCAATCCATGATTGAAAACCCTTATATATAACTCTTTGCTAAGCACAAAGCACTGTAATGCAATTTTAAAAACATGCTTTCTCCAAGGTGAAGGCTGACTGGCTCAGCGAAGAGAGTAACCCCCCAAAAACCCGACTGAAGCTAAAAATGACATAAATCACGTAGAACTATAATTTGCAAATTCATTGTATGAAGTAATTAATCAAAGCATGGCTGAGTTTTAGGAGTTGAGACTTTGATCTGACAAGTAGAAGAAATATAGTGAAACTAGTGGGGATCAGGCTGCAGCGTCAGGACTTAAAATGTTTTTTCGTGCCAGTCACAAGTTTAATTACTTCTTTTTTTCTCCCGCTGACAGTCCCAAATTAAAATAAATGGACCACATCGAGACAAATCTTAGATATATGTAGTGCTTAAGAATATATTGTTCCGGATACAGGAACAGCTTGGAACCCGTGACTATGTGTGCGTCTTCTAAATGGTGAAGAGGTGGGGGGAGGAATAAGAAAAGGAACAGCTAAGCCTAAACCACGAACTTCCATGGACTGCTTGGGAGAGGTGGGAGTTTTGCTTGCTATACACTCACTGTATGCATGTCAGTGTGAAGGTTTTAAAGGAAGAGACAGCCGGGGGAAGTGGAATAGACGAATGCCGTGTGGTCACGCAGAGTACTGAGCCAATTCCTTTCTAAGTGCAGGTAGATCGTTTTATATTTAGTGACAACAATTGACCCTATTACAAATTAATGAGGAGTTGGAAGCTTGATTGAGGATTGTCTGCCCACACATTTGCCATCATCTTAAAAAAAAAATAGACTACTCATAACCTGAAGCAAGGAGGTATCTGAAGACATCAACCTGTCAAGTTCTAGTTACCATGCACGGTCCAGACCATTTCAAGGATGTCCTTTTGACAATATCCCTTGAGGCTCCTCAGCCCTTTCTCAAACTCCTAGTCAGCATTCTCACTTTCTCAGAACCCATCATTTAGAGAGTTCTCATGTCTCCGACCTGCTTGTTTTTAAATTCCCAGTTTCCTGGTATTTTCCCAAGACTCATTGTATCTCCTTAGAATGACTCTGTAGTATACTGCAGAGGTAAACAGGAAGAGAGCTGACTTCTCAGAACCAGGAGCTGCTGCCCAGTGGTATTTAAGCTTGTAAAGCAGAGATAAGAAGGCGGATAAAAACAGCAATGTAGTTGTGACAATTTGACCTTATACAACTAACTCAGTGAACAGGTTCAGCAAACATTTCAAACATGTTTCATCTAAGGAACAACAGTCTTCCTGCCAATGCCACGTTTCATGGTAAAGTTGTATAAGGAATCACTGACATTGAACAGCACAGTAAGAATTTGGCCCCCTCCCTAATTCACCACAGAGGCTGTTTCAAACTTTTCAACTTTCCACAAACTTCCTCTCATCCATCCTCTCAATGGATAACCGTTCTTCCTTTTTCACAGAGAAAATGAATGATAGTGGAGGTTAACTGTCCCAACTTCTCACCACTGAGCCAGAGAATGGACACACAGCTGAACCCATCCTTTCTTCTCTTGTCCAGTTTCTTTGTAAGATGGGTGCCACTTCCTAGGGACTTTATTCCTTTCCATGTTTTCAAGATCTCATTCAATCAATTTCTAAAGGCCAGGCCCCTTCACCATGGCTCTTCATTAGCACCTGAGGCATCTTGTGAAAAGATAATTATGAAAAGGCATCACTTCCTCTGGATTACACCTCTTGGCTGAATCTTGCCCCCCGGGTGACACCTCTCCAGGCACTTTTGTATGATATACAACCATAGTTTTGCCCTCTCTCTACCATATCAACACTACCACCAAATCTGGGCCATGCCAGCTACTTTAAAAAAATGTAACTCATTCATGTTGAGAGAGAGAGAGAGAGAGAGAGAGAGAGAGAGAGAGAGAGAGAGAAAAGGGAAGTAGACATAACCTCAAAATCTCCTCCTTCCCCAGAAGTTCCTATTTTTTCACAAACTTTCTATAGGTATTGTCTATATTTGTCAAGTCATTTTTTTCATCTTCTATTTAGTCTTCAGTCCAGTGAACTATGACTTTCACCTCGATTTCTCTGCTGCAATCATTTTTACAAAAACTCTGTTCTATCCTTTGGCATCACTGGTGAAGTTGGCCATTTCCTCTTCCAAAGGCTTTCATACCCATTCCACTCCCTCACCCAAAAAAAACACTCCTAGTTTTCCTTCTATCTTTGACTGTTCCTTCTTAGACTCCTTTGCAGTAACTCTTCTTCTGCCAGCCTCTTGAATGTTGGACTCTTTTAAGTTTCTGTCCTAAAGTCTTTTCTCATTCCACATCCTCTCACTGGTTTGTCTAATTCATCCCAAGAATTTTAATAACTCTATCTCTACCAATGACTATCAAATCCAAATCTCCAGTCAAAGAGCACACAAACTTCAAACAATTATAAAGCCAACTTCCCAATGGACATCTCTATTTTGATAGCCTATTAGTCTTACAATTCAATAAATCTCAATATGGAACTTATTATATTTCAGTAAATAATATAACATTAACTCAGTTGCCCTTACCAGGAACCATGGCAGCACATTTATTCTTTGCTATTTCTTTCTTTCTACCCCCACCATCCAAACAGCAAGTCATGTCTATTCTGTTTTCTAAGTGTCTCTCAACTCCACCCAGTATCTTGCTTATGCTCACTACTTCCTTGCTCCAGAATCCTAAGTGCCCTAACTGCCCCCCCCAACCTCTCTTCTTGTCCATTTCCATTCGATGTTAGAATTATCTTTCTAAAGCACAAATATGACTTTGCTCTCTAAGCTTAAAATTCCTCAGCTGCTCCTCATTATTCAAACATACAGTCTAAAACTCTTTAAAGTGGCTTACAAGGCCCTTTATAACCTCTTTGTTGTTCTCTCTATCCTCATCTCTCAGCATTACCTCCTTACACTAATGCCCTTTGGTGTCTAGATCACATCATACTTCATACCGTCACACATAATATTCCATCTGCAGGGGGCATCAGCTCTCTGACCCCCCAAACACTATGAGGGGCTAACCTCTGCTCTTCCTTCACCGTTCAACTTGGCCATAACTTCCTCCAGAAATCTTTCACTGACACCCCCAACATCCCACCACCTCCAGGTCTGGGAGAGGAGCTTTATAAAGTAAGAAACATTATTAAGTCACATAAATTGTAAATTCAAGGAAGATTGTAGCTTTAGTCATGTGATATGCAGGGTTCTGTTTTCCCCATGTTTCAGTGATGCTTTGATCCAATGTGGATATGATTCTGTGTGAGTTTTCTTCTGGAGAAAGGAGTAATGCCAAACCTACATCCTTATAGCATGCTGTCCCAAGGAATTAATAATAATAATAGGAAAGTGGAATATCAGGACAGGGAACCCAGTAAAAAAAAAATGCTTGCTCAGGCAAATATCATTTAAGCTTAATAAATGATGATGGAATGTCATTCTTGAAGCCACTCTCAGCCTAAAATAACCATTCTTTTTTTAACAATCACTAGGTTTCTGAGATTTACTATGGACTGGGTGACAAGCTTGACCCTGGGAATATAACAGTAAATAAAGCTTCTTTTTTTTGTCCTCACAGAATTTGGTGGGACCTATATTTAAGTGAGTAGGGACAATACAAAGAGCTAGTTGTTACAACGGAGGAGAGCTGGGTACTATGGTGATCCATGGGAAGAGCACAACTTGAGCTCTGCAGAAAGGAGGTTTGAACCACACATGGAGGGCCATTCACACCTGGTACAGGGCTTGAAGTTATCCTTAGACCAAAGGGGAGCCAAGAAAGAGTTCTGGGCCTGTAAGACAGTCAGGTGAGTCCACTGAGATCCAGAAAGAGCTAATAGTTTCATAGATTTGGCCAAAGGCAGCAAGAATCTGGATGGGGATGAGTGAAAAGATTAAAAAGTCACCTAGAAGGGTGAGTAGAGAAGATTTGGGGCTGATTTAGATGTAGATAGGGTATGGCACAAGTTGCCTGTAATTCTTAGGGTAGTACCCAAAATTCTGGCCCTTAATTATATAGAAACCATAAAGAATAATAAAGGAACCATCCTCCTTTACACTACAAAAAACTTTAAATCCTGATAGTGACAGTGACATCTTTGTTACAATCTATAAGCCACCAAGGAAGACAATTAGAACAAAGGCTACCAAAGAAACTGCAGTGCGTCTGCCTCAGGAATTCTAAAGTTGGAATGGAAAACCATCTGTCCAGTGGTGAAGTAGAGTTCTGTATAGCACTGCAGAGCCAACTGTTTTTTAAATAAATCTTTATTGTTCAGATTATTACATTTGTTCCTCTTTTTCCCCCATAGGTCCCCTCCACCCAGTTCCCACCCCACCCCCTTCTCTTACCCCCCCTACACACACTGTCCGTGTCCATAGGTGTATGATTTTTGTCCAGTCTCTTCCCGCATCCCCCACACCCCTTTCCCCCTGAGAATTCTCAGTCCACTCCCTTTCTCTGCCCATGATTCTATTCTATTCACCAGTTTATTCTGTTCGTCAGATTTTTGATTCACTTGATTTTTAGATTCACTTGTTGATAGATATGTATTTGTTGTCACTTTGTTGTTCATAATTTTTATCTTTACCTTTTTCTTCTTCTTCCTCTTCTTAAAGAATGCCCTTCAGCATTTCATATAATACTGGTTTGGTGGTGATGAACTCCTTTAGCTTTTTCTTATGTGGGAAGCTCTTTATCTGACCTTCAATTCTAAATGATAGCTTTGCTGGGTAGAGTAATCTTGGTTGTAGGTTCTTGCTATTCATCACTTTGAATAATTCTTGCCACTCCCTTCTGGCCTGCATAGTTTCTGTTGAGAAATCAGCTGACAGTCGTATGGGTACTCCCTTGTAGGTAACTAACTGTTTTTCTCTTGCTGCTTTTAATATTCTCTCTTTGTCTTTTGCCCTTGACATTTTAATTATGATGTGTCTTGGTGTGGTCCTCTTTGGATTCCTCTTGTTTGGGGTTTTCTGAGCTTCCTGGGCTTATAAGTCTATTTCTTTCACCAGGTAGGGGAAGTTTTCTGTGATTATTTTTTCAAATATGTTTTCAATATCTTGCTCTCTCTCTTCTTCTGGCACCCCTATAATTCAGAACTTGTCCCAGAGGCTCTTTGCACTATCTTCATATTTTTGTATTTTTTTCCCTTTTGCTTTTCCAGTTGGGTGTTTTTTGCTTCTTCATATTTCAAATCTTTGACTTGATTCTTGGGACCCTCTAGTCTGCTGTTGGATCTCTGTATATTATTATTTCAGTCAGTGTATGCTTAATTTCTAATTGGTCCTTTTTCATATCCTTGAGGTCTCACTATATTTCTTGGAGGTTTCTAGAAGATTCTTGAGTAACTTTATAACCATGGTTTTGAACTCTATATCCAGTAGTTTGCTTTCCTCCATTTCTTTCATTTGTGATCTGTTTGTTGTTGTTTTTTTGTCTTCTCATTTTGGCTGCTTCCCTCTATTGATAGAGTGGCTTTGTGTGCTAGGTGTCCTGTAGGGCCCAGTGGCTCAGCCTCCCTAATTACCTGAGGTGGACACTCTTGGTGCACCCCTTTGTGGGCTGTGTGCACAGTCTTGTTGTAGTTATTCCTTGATTGTTGTTGGTATCACTGAGAGGAATTGACCTCCAGGCCAATTGGCTATGAGGACCAGCTGTGTCTACAATGTGAGAACTTCTGTGCTGGAGACACCCTTATGGGGCAGGACTTGCTTCAGTGGGGCTTTGGTGCTCACTGAGTCTGCCCCCTGAGTGTGTCTCTTATGGATGTGAAGAGTTGTAATCTGGCTGGTCTCACTCTGACCACTGGGTACACTGGTTCTTGGATCTCCAAGGAGGTGCAAAGTCAGCCACTGCCTGAGGCCACCTAGCCAGCAGGAGCTACAGAGAGATCTGTAGATTCCTCCTCTTTGTTTGGGGTTTGGAGGTGCTCAGATGAGGCGCAGCTGTGAAGCAATGCAGGCTGTTGATGAGTCTTAGGCCTTCTTTTAGAAGCTCTGGTGTTCTCTGACCCAGCTGCAGTCTGACAGGTTTTTAGGCGGAGAAATGCCAGGCCATTCATATGCAAAAGCCTCTGTGCACAGCTTGGGTGGGGTTGTAAAATGGGTGGGGTGGGGTCTCTGGGAATCACGGGGCTGTGTTACAGCAATGGCTGCCCATCAGCCCTGCCCTGAAGAGGTCCCTGGGTCTCTGTGTCCTGCGGCCCCGTGCAGGAACAGTGACCGCTGCAAGCACCTCTGCAAGAAAGCCACCTTCACTTTCCACCCTGATGCCAGACAGTCTAGTTTCTCTCCATATGAGTCTGGGTCCCCAGATTCTTGCCTAGAACTGGAGTTCAGAGCAGTTGGGAGCTTGTATCTCCCTCCCAATTGAAAAAGACAACAGCATACCCAGCTGCCAGCTCCTTTTGCGTGCGCCTCCATACCTCCACACTTCCACACCTCTGCACCTCCTACTAGACTCAATGCCCTTTTCTCTTTCCTTCTAGTTGTAGAATTTCCACTCAGCCAGCCTTCCCATGGTTCTAGATGATATTCATTTTGTCTTTTAGTTTTAGTTTTAATGTGGTTGTGCATGGCAGCAAGTTCAGGTGTTTACCTATGCCGCCATCTTGGTTGTCCTCGAGAGCCAACTTTTTACTTCCTTTCTAAACTGTTCGACTCAAGAACTTCACAATTACATTGGATGGCAGTGACCCTTGATATGTTCTTTGGATGGTTGACATGCTTTGATGTGTTTTAATTCTTATTTACTCCAGAATAGTTTCCTTCATATCTAGCATTATCTTCTCAGGAACTGAAACTAAGAATTTAGCAATTTTGCATAGCAAATTAATGAAGAAAAGTAAAGATTATAAACTGCCTTGATGATGACAAGGGAGTGTCATAACCAGATCAGTTACTACAATGAATGTATTTTAAATTATTTCTTTTTTTAAAAAAATGTCCCACAATACCTGAGAATTACAATAAAACTTTCTGTAAAATGAGCAGGAAACTGCTCGTGAAGTCCACATAAAGCTAAAGTAAGATACTTGCCTAAAAACTAATAATAAAATTGAAATAAATCCTGAGAAGGAGTAAACAAAAAATACCACTTAAAGGTAAGTAAATAAGATTTCTTCCCAACCTGGTAGAGTCAATATTTCCTCTTCTCTTCAAAAGAAAAGCTATCCAAGAAAAAGGTTTTAGTGGTAGGTTTGCTATTTGGAATCAGACTGCCAGTTAGGTAGAAAAGAAAAATTATTTGTTCAAGTTGAGAGAAAATGTTGGGATGGCATTGGTGACCTGACAAAAGAAAATGAATGGGGATCAGAGAGAAGCATTGAAACTAACAACAGACTATTTGTCTTGTCGCTTTATTGTCTCCATATGGAGCTATTAAAATAGAACAACGCAGAAATAATACATTAAGCTATAGCTCAAGTTCAATCTTCAATTATATGCTTTTGACTCTGTAAAAAAGTGTATTCAAATTGTCCCTTAACCCAATTCTTATTATTTGAGTGGAGGGTTTCTGGACAGAATCAGAAACTTTATGGAGTGGCCACTTCTGAGGAAATCTTAGCTGGATTTTCAGCTCTGTGGAGCTGCCTTCCTTGTAGCTCAGCTCTTCATCTGGTTTCACCCTGTGCAAATGTCTAATGGAAAAGCTTTTAAGTGGGAGAAAAACAATGTGATAGATGTCTTATTTTCCTCTATAGTTGGAAACAAAGCTTTGTGACACATTTGCTAAAAAAGGGCAGTTTATATGACTGTGTATACATGTGTGCTTAAGATTAAACAGGGGCTCAGATGAATAAAATATAATGTCTTCTAAATATTGGAATTACTGGTGTCATTCTTAAGCATACATAAAGCCAGGCTGGTAAGTGACCACAAATCCACTTTTCCTATGCTACAATTGTGAATAAGTGATTTTAAAATGACATAATATTAACAACTCTAGAATATCAAAATTGTTCATTAAAAGAAAATGTTTCATGCAATGAAGTGGGTGAGTGGGAAGGTTAACCTAACAATCACAAATAACCAACCATATTGTTCTCTCTGAATTAACTGCATTCTTAACTGAATTGATCCACTGCCTCGAATTTACAGGAAGGCAGCTAAAGTCCATGTTGCGGTTATGATAGCTTCATATAGACCATCCATTTGTGTCCTGTACAAGAACTCAGGAGACATTCCCAGAACAAATCAATATCAATATTGAACATATATTTCAAAACATTTCCTTTCTCATTTATTTTATGTAATTCTTTTTTATTCCAGCACCTTTCTCTTTCCACCTCTCTTTGGAAAAGGTTAAAATATCTTTTAGAAATCTGACAACAGGTTAAATTTCAACGGGTACTTAGAAAATTCACAAAGGTTTTTTAAAAAAAGATTAGGGGGATAAAACAAAATCAGTTTAGAAAGTTAAGAGGAGGTAATCTATTTTAAGTACACATAAAAACAGATTCTTCTAGAAAAGAGACTGTATAGAGATGTGGGGATCTTGGACCAGAACACAGGATGACACTCCTTAGGGTTAAGATCTCAGACACTGAGAATGAGGGCTCCTTCTAGTCAGACGTCAGATGGGCAGGAGTCTGGAGCAGTGGCGCCTAAACTCTAAAAGTGCATAAGATCGCTTGGAGGGCTGGTGAGAACAGATCTCTGGGCAACACCCCAGAGATTCTGGCTCAGTTGGTTTGTGGTGAGATCTGAGATCAGGCACTTCTGAGCTTGCAGATGATGCAGACACAGCTGGCAAAACCATAGAGACCTGATCGACGTAGGACCACCTCCAGGACCCAAAGGAAGCTGGGATGAAGCAATCCAGACTCCTCCAACTGGAGCAGACCTCAGTCAGCCTCTCCATGTGAATGGCATATGGAAGAGAGAGCCTTGATCTCTTCCTTCTCCGAAATGTCTAGGTCAGGATTCCTTGACAAATCCAGTGTTACTATACATTTGGCGCTATTTTTCACCTAATGCCTGCCTCCGGAAATAACTTTCCAATCTTTTCTTTGTGAAATAGTTTGAGCTAGTGGGAAGAGTAAGTGATTTATACAGAAACACCATGCTCTTGAACTTGAGCACAGCCTGTTACTAGTTTTACAAACTTGAGCCTCTCAGGTCATCTCTTCAAAGCTCAGTCTCCTCATGTATAAAATGGTGGTGTTAAAAAAAACATAATCTATACCTCTACAAAGTCATGGTGAAGAACAGTGAGATGAAGGAAAAGCCCCATTTGAAGATGCAAAGCACTTGAGAAATTTCAAGGGCTGTTATTACAGATTCCTGAAAATATTTTAATAAGGGAAACAAGGTTCTTTTGGAGAAGACAGAGGAAGATTTAAAATGCACGGTGACCTAGAAGGCAAGTTAAATGAAAAGGAAAGTGACCTTGGCTAGAGCAAGAACAAAGGAGCTTCTCCTTTCACAAGGCCCCCAAGAGTGATAGATATCTTCATGATTCTTCTTTTTTTTTTTTTTTGGCAATACAAGTACTTCATGTACAGAAATGTTTCCAGGAGTTGCATTTAAAACAATTCTTTTTAGTTACCTAAATGTTCTTTTAAACTATATCTTCATTCTTATCCTATATAATAAAAAGCTAATATGCAAATCAACTGAACGGAGGAACGACCGGCAGCTATGATGCATACTGACCACCAGGGGGTAGATGCTTAATGCAGGAGCATTAAGCTCCTATAAGGAGAACACTGCTCTGCCAGAAGCTGGGCTCACAGCTGGTGAGCACAGTGGCATTGGCAGGAGCCTCTTCTGCCTCTGTGGCAGCACTAAGGACCCCTTGGCGGATGTCCGACTGCCGGTGGGGAGTGGGCCTAAGCTGGCAGTTGGATATCCCCCAAGGGGTCCTGGACTGTGAGAGGGTGCAGGCAGGGCTGAGGGACCCTCCCCCCGCCCCCCAGTGCATGAATGTCATGCACTGGGCCTCTAGTAGAGTATAATACATATTTACATAAGGCAAACATTGTTTTTCATTTTAATGATAATACACATTCTGCTGTAAAACTTAACCTAATGGAACTAGAAATCACAGGAAACCAGTTCTGTTCCCTTCTATCTCTTCTCAGTCTATGAATTTTGTGTCTCAGATGATTCATTTATAATCTGGTTATTACAATATTTATCTCAGAGAGAGATTAGGAGCTTTAGCCAATGTTTGCAGAAGATTTGGAAAGTCCCTATTGTACGATTTAGAAGGAAAGAAAATGACATTAATATTTTACAAATAATCAAAGCGCAGTAGCAAAAAGAGATGATTGAATTCCAAATGTTTCCATTATTCTCTTTACAAAAAAAAAATTTTTTTTAAATAAATGAACTCCTGCTAGAGGTTTGCTTTCTTGAGAGATAATCTTTCCATTAGTAGAGTAATTTGCAAAGCGAAACCTTTGTATTTCCTCAGGTTAGCTTGTTTTTCTCCTTTTGATATAGATAAAAGTTCTGTGAACAGGTTATTAAGGGGCCGTTTTTCTTTGCAGAACATTCGAGGGTTGGACAGCCGAGGGAGGGAACTTGTGCACATCACATGTGTGCAGTTTTGCCAAGAGAAGAGACCCCCTGAGACTTCTATCACAGTCTGGCTCTGGGATCAGTTTAACAACTTGCTTTGAATGCATATGAGTCCTGACTGCTAAATTTGCAAATGCCTCCCCATGAAGGTTATGCACCCACTGTAAATGCAGCATCTATTCAAAAAGATGGCCAGGTTGGTTGCTAGGAGATGGTGGGATTCTCTCAAAGAAAAATCAGTCCTGACAAAAAAAAAATTTATATAAAGACCTTTTAAATATAAATACATTTGACAGTAGCTATTATTATTCACTGAGTTCCTTCACATCTGAATAAATGGCAGAAAATGATGACATTATTCTTATGCTATTATACACTAAAGTGTTAAAATAGAAGTCTCTCTCTCTCTCTCTTTTCTTTGTTACTGCTAAAGAGAAAGGAGAAACCTCCCCCACCCCATTGGATTTCTCTGCTTTCCTTTTTAGATTTCCAGTATAACAGAAACCTCTCAAAACTTGACACTAAAGATGTGGATGATTGCATTTTCCTTCCAGACCCAAATGCCTATTTTTTAAAGGACGGTTGAAATGGAGAAGAGGGAAGGACCAGCAAGACTGAAAAGAGTGCAACCAACTTCCCCCAACGGGAGGTTCAGAGAAAGCAGGTGGGAGGCTCCTAGAAAGCCACCATCCATCCAATTTCATTTCAATCATGTTTGTAATTTTCTCCCTATTGGGTTCACTGGAGGCACAGCTGCCCTTTATGTGGGTCCATGCACCCGGCTTTTGCTAAAAATGACCCTCACATATAAAACGCAGAGCAAGTAGCAATGCTGTTTATGAATCGTGCCGTCCCTAAATGAACCAGCAATCTTTCCTAATTTAGTGTGTCCTGCCTGCGCCCCAGGACCCGAGAACCTCCCAGCTGAAGCACACAAAGGCACAAGAGGCCACAAGCCAGCAGCCAGCGGCCAGTGGCCACACCTCCCTTTGACTAGAACTACAAGACAGCTTGCCCCAATGCTCACAATTATGGTATTGAGACACATTTCATTACCATGAGAATGGCCACACCCAGCCCCTAGTCTATTATTTTTGTTGTTATTGTGAATACCATACAAAGTTCCTCAAGATATTTTTTTTTTGGTAGCATGCCTCAGAATCAGAGCAAGGCATGTTTCCTTATACAAATATTGACATGAATCCCACCGTTTATTTAGCATTTTCCTGTGAAAGGCTCAGTATGGTAATGTCCCTTCAAACCCTTTCACACATTTGTTCTGAGTCTTGGCACCAGGAAGTTCTTATTGTTCTAATCAATGCTCGCTGGTCCAATGACATTTTTTCCCTTTTGGAGACAGACATGGTATGTTTCCTTTCTTGGAGTTCTCATGAGAGTTTCTTGTACTGTGTTCCATATACAACTGTGTTCCTTTCTCTGCTTCTTTTTTGCTTGCTTGCTTTTTTTTTTTGGTCAAAGCTTGTCTAGCCAACACCATTGCAAATTACATAAAATCAGGGAATGCCAAATAAGAAAGCCCTTCAAAATTCCAATAATTCCCCCTAAATTCATGGTTCACGAATCCACTGCTGAATTGTGGCCGAATCCCCCTGTGAATGCACCAAGGAGGTTACATTCTTTTCGATGAAGAGGCTTACTTGAGTGTCTAGTTTTTTTCATGTTCCAAATAACTAGTTTTTCTTACGCAGTTCCTCAATTGTATAATTTACTGGCTACATGGCATTCTCTCTGCTTGTGATGATTAATTATTTCAGCTTCAAGAGCTGGTTAGTGTACCTTTCTTATGAGAACAGAATTCATTCAATGATTTCCACAATGAAAGAAGAAATAGAAATGGAAGCAACAGAAAACTGCCTGGATACAAAGGCTCACTTACAAGTTGGGAGGAGGAAAATCATTTGACCCGCCCTGTTTTGCCAGTCCTATAAATCCTGGCACTTTTCCTAGTACCAGAATTTGCAGGTATCTCCAGGACTGTGGCATGGAAGCCCTGCTCTCAGCTCTCAGTGAGAGAGGAGTCTTTCAAGAGACTGAAAAGCTCAGGGCTGACTTCAACCTCACAGGCGGACCTTCCCTATCATGGCTTCCTCTTAGATTCTTTTAATCAAAAACATCAGCTCTGTTTGGGGAAGCGGGTTCGATCAGAGAAAAATCCCTGGGGGTGAAGACTTAGACCGCTATGGATTCTGGGCATGTTGAGGGAACCTGAGTCGTGTTGGAACCAGAGTCCAAAAACCGTGAGCAATTCAACCTGGTTCACATGGACCTGGGAGCCAGGCCCCCAGAAGCAACTGTGCCTGGGCTCAGTGCCCAGGAGCGCTCCTGGGCCTAGGAAATGTGGCCCAGGGCTGCCTGCAGAGACAGAGGGCTCAGTGCATCTTAGAAGGGTCAGGGAAAGGCTTTTAGGGAACGTTATCCAGCACCAGCAATAGCCCTAAGCATTCCTACTGCCCTCCCCCTCCCCAGACCCATCAACTGAGACCCCTCCCCCTATTCCCCCCCCCCGAAAGATAAACCCTCCGTATTGTCTGCCAGTGTGAAAGTTTCAAGGCACAATGCCATCATCCCTCTTTTTGGTTACATTCTTTTGCAAGTTACACTCCAGGTATGATTTATTTCTGGTTCATTTCCTGTGACTCAGTTACACAGGATGCAGAATTATGATAATAATGCTTGTCTCCAGATAATGAATAGGGGGTTTGGGTTTCTCATAGCAGAGATGTTATACCAATGCAAAGTATCATTACAGCTAAAATCCATGACTAAAGAAATTAAATTTCCTGGAATGTTTTATATCTAACAAGAATGTTTGTAATCCTCTGTATTTACCGCTAAATGAGGTGGACTACAAGAAAGAAGATATTTGAAGGGAAGGAATGAGTTCAATGGGAAAAAATTAACAAATGGGAAAATTGCAGCGCTGCATTTTGTACTTTACAGAGAAAAAGGGTTTGGTAAACATGCAACAGGAAACCATGTGTGATTTCTGCAAGGGAAATTTAACCAGCAACAGACTCATGCAGAATCTTCAAAGGAGAAGTTTCTATACTTGTTTACCTTTTGATATGCAGTTGAAAAAGAACACCATGCTTCAGCTTAAAAGAAGAGATATCATGAATAGTTGAGCCAGTTCTGCAAAGAACTAAAGACCTAAGTGGATATATAGCAAATGAAAAGTTTTGCCAGAAAAAAAGCTGAAAAAAAATGCTAGATTTTTTTTGGGGGGGGGGTGTGGGGGGAAGGCAGTAGAAGTGATATAGCTTTAATGATTTCTTCCCTCTATTCTTTCATAAACACATGAACCAATCAAATTCAGGTTTTTAAATTTTTTATATGTCAAATGTAGTTTGAGAATACAACCTATTGGCCAATTTCCATCCTATTTCTCTCTTCCTTGTTGTGAGGTACCAACTTCTGGCCTTATGAAATCAGAACAATGAGAGAATCAGCATTTATGGAAATCTCATACGTTTATGGCATCATGCACACAGATTTAGAGTTAATAACTGGTATTGCCTCTGGCTATGAACCCAAAAAATGTCAACTAGCCCACCCCTTCTTCACCAGGACTGAATATTCTTCTCCGAGCCTCCACCAGTGCAACTGCTAGAAAGAACCACAATATGCCAGCCCACTTCTGTGCTTCCTGACAGAGGAGGAGGAAACTGTGAAGTTGGGAGCAGTGGGCAGAGTTTCTTCAAAAATACCCATCACAAACATCTCTCGTCTTTCAAGCCTCGGACGTAGTTCTCCCAGGGCCCTGTCTGATTGCACTCGGGTTGCAGGCCATTTTTAATGAAGGAGATGCTTGCTGATCTCAGTGAAGTGCTATTTGAGACTGAAGAGACTTACTCACCTCTCCAGCCTGGGCAGGGATGCACTGTGCCTACATCAACTTCCCTGGCCCCATAACGCGTGCAAAACCTGAGGTCAAGCACCTTCACCTCACCTGGGTGTCCTCACATGCTTCCCTCTTTGATAACTTCCTCAGACAGATGTCTCCCACACAGCATCTGCAGACGTCATTTCGCTTATCTCTTTGGAACTCGCTTTGCATTTGACATACATGGACAGCAGCTTTCTAAGGGAGCCCCAGTGACTAGACCACAGCTTGACCCACTTACTATGTAATTGTATTGAAATGAGATGTGCTCATGATTTACTTTGGGATAATAAGTAGAATGGGGAAGCTGAAGAGAAGAGGTGAAGGGAAATAATTTAGCACATTAAACTTGAAGTCATATTCAATCTGTTACCTTTTAATTGTTTAATTATAAAATATTTCAAACTATTGACCCATCATAGACATTGAACAAATGTATCATTTTGCAATACTTGCTTCAACTCTTTTAGTTTGAGGAGATTAAATTAAACATCATAAATTAAACAATGACCTCCTTCTCCCTTACTCAACTCTCTCCCCCCAGAGGTAATTTCTGATCTGAAAGTGGTGTATATATATACCATTGCTTCTTTATTTTAAAATTCATATGTTTTCATACTGTTTAGCTCATTTTGTAGCTTGCTTTTACACTCAATTATATTTTCCGTTTTATCCTTATAGTTACATGTACATCTAGTTCTACATATATTGTATACCATTTTATTCTGTGATCAAATCATAGTTTCTTTATTCATTACATGAAAAAAGAAGGTGTAAATTGTTTCTACTTTTACTACTATATACAGTGTTGCAATGATTATGTCATCTTGAACATTTGTGTGAACGTTTTTCTAAAATAGACACCCAGAAGTGGAGTTGCTAGCACCTTCACTTTACCCCATATTGTTGTTATTTCTCTTTAAAGAGGTGATACTAATTCACAATCACCAGGGTTGTATACACAGTCTTGTTTTCCCACACCTCTATCAGCCAATAGAATAAATACAAACTGTTGTTTTATCTTGCATCTCTCTAAATGCTGGTGTGGCTGAGCATTCCTCTGTTTGGTTCTTCTTTCATATCCATCGCCATTGTTTTCCTGTTAGGTAGTTAAATTTTTCTTACCGATTTTTAAGAATCTTTTGTATATTCTGGATATGACTCTTTGCTATGTAGGTTGCAAGTGTCTTCTCCAGTCTGGTTATCCAATTAATAAGAAAAAGCAGCTCTACCCTGTTTGGTTCAGTGGATAGAGCATCGGCCCTTGGACTGAAGGGTCCCAGGTTCTATTCCGGTCCAGGGCATGTACCTCAGTTGCAGGCTCCATCCCTGGCCCTGGTCAGGGCTCCTGTTGGAGGCAACCAATTGATGTGTCTCTCTCACATCAATGTTTCTCTCTGTGTGTCTCCCCCACTGAAAGAAAGAAAGAAGGAAGGAAAGGAAGGAAGGAAAGAAGGAAGGAAGGAAGGAAGGAAGGAAGGAAGGAAGGAAGGAAGGAAGGAAGGAAGGAAGGAAGGGGAAAAGAAAGAAAAAAAGAAAGGAAGGAAGGAAGGAAGGAAGGAAAGAAGGAAGGAAGGAAGGAAGGGAGAAAGAAAGAAAGAAAGAAAGAAAGAGCAGTGCTTAGGATAGGGTTATGAGGTTAATATTAGGTAACTTATAAAAATGTCTAGGAATCTTTCTTCTTTGGATAAAGATTTCTCTTCTTTTCAGGGCCGAGCATAAGGCTACTTATGTTTATCTGAAACCGTATATTGTATATACTTCTGAATATTTTCAAGTAATGTGACAGTCTTTAATGCTCATATCTTGGCATACTTTTACTGTTTATAAATATTGCTAAAATTGATTTATACAATTTAAAAAAACCAGATTCTAAGTCCACTAAGTCTGAGTTTGAAATATCATAGAATGCCAACAGAAAATCCTCCAGCAACTACTTATCTTAGAAATCATTTTATAAAACAAATCCTGTTCTTGGTGACATAGTTTGTTCTCTGCCCATCATACCAGGGAGAGCTTCATTAGAGGTAAATGTATATGTGTGTACATATGTGTATATTTGTAAATGTCTAGGCAGTATCTTTATTTTAATCTTACACTCCAATTGATAAATTAAACTTTGAGGAAACTGTGTTTTTATGGCACCAGTGCAACATATGCATCATGGAAAAGTAATTTAGTTATGTCTTAATTCTTCACTCATTTCCACTAAAATAAATACAGAACAGATTCAGAAAACTGACGCTGAGGACAGACTTAGTGAATCTGTGAGCCCATGGCTGGAAGCCTAAAATATTATTTTGAATTAACCTATTAACTCATTTGAGATAATTCTATCCAGATTTTAGTCTGTATTTATTCAACTGATTTATTGTCTGTTTTTCTTTCTCCCAAATGGGACTCATTATGTCTCTTTAAAGCACTGTTTTCCATGTTTCCACCATTTTTATTTTTCAGGGTACTTTATATCCTAATTATTGATTTATGTATCATGTAGTCTTAATTATGAAACTTAGATTTACTGTGTGTCCATTTTAGTGGGTAAGTTTGTGTGTGTGTGTGTGTGTGTGTGTGTGTGTGTGTGTATAGACATTGCATCAAAATGGCCTTTTTAAGAGATGGTGATTTCACTTTTAGAAGCATTGTATCCCTTTAAAAGTTTCTATTGATTTATGGAGATTTCTAACATGAAAATGGATATCCCCATATAACTGGAAATACTAGAACCAATCACAGGCCACTCAGCAATCTACCTTGCATCTTAGTTAATCTGTGATAGAAGACAGTCATCTTTGCTTTTCAAATAGCAACACAGGGACCTGCATCATGGCTGTCTTGGGTTGGGACTTACCTCTGTGGCTTGTTTGGGTGTTGATGGAGCCACTTAGCATTGGCTAATCTATCTGTTAAAGTGAGAATGCCCACCCTCTGAGGTTATTGTGAGATTAACTGTCCCAGCAAAAACAACATAAAGTACTCAGTAAATACTAGTTTCCTTCTTACTCCAACAGTGCCTCCCTGACTTCTAAGAATATCTGCATTAACAGGGTCCTCCCCCAGGGTTTCTCACAAATTGGAATCCATCCCAAAGTAAAATAAAAAAAATAATTAAAAAAAAATCTTATATTGATCAGTCCTACCAATCCACCAGAAGCCAGGTATACTGATGAACCTTTTGAATTCCACCTAGATGGGGAGATTATTTGCCATAAATCAGGGCTTTATAACCTCAGATAAACGTTGGTATCTTCACAGCCTCACATAAACCACCAATTCCAGAAATGTGCCTAAGCGTCACTGGAAGGGTCATCCTAATGAACTGTCACACATCAGGGAATTAGACTAGAAAACATGAGTAAGGCTAGAAAACATTTGAGTCCGATAGTTAACAAAGGTTTGCAGGTGCTTTATCAGCTTTCACAGTTGTATGTGTGAAGGTCGGCTGTATAGTTATCCCTCTCTTTTCAATGACAGGAAACTGAGGCTCACAGAGGCAAAAACACAAAGTAGTGAGTGGAGACAGGGCTTTAGAGTCTTCTGACTACCTGAATGTTCTGCTATATTGGGTTGAACTCTATGATATTGTCATTTTTATAGGTAGAACCCATAAATTAACATGACTTTCCCTTACTCAGAAACACTGGAGCAGCAAGTGACATATTTTATGTCAAAATGGCCTTTTTAAAAGATAGTAATTATACTTTTAGAAGCATCATATCCCTTTAAACATTTCTATGGATTTATAGAGATTTCTGACGCTTAGGCAAGTTGGAGTTGGTGGTATATGTGTGGCTGTGAAAATGGATATCCCCATTTGACCGGAAATACTAGAACCAATCACTGGCCACTCAGCAACTTACCTCGTATCTTAGTTCATCTGTGACAGAAGATGGTGACGGAATATAGGTTTCCCTCACCAGCTTAAGCACAAATAGAAATCTCATTGCTGGAGGGACTGAGAACCCTGCAACGTGACTGGCGTTAGGCAGAGACTGATCAGAGGGTCCAATGTCAGGACTCATCCCTCTCTCCTTATCTGGGGGGTCCTTGTGTTGGCCTCATTCCTGGGCAAGCTCTCCTCATGTGGCGCAAAGGTGGCTACTGAGAGCTCCAAATCTCCCTACTCCTTCCAGCCAGAAACTTCAGCAAATAAAGAGCTCCTTTTTCTTGATATCTTCCACAGAGGTTCTGGTTTGAGTCTGTGGCGCAGCTCAGGTCCAAGACAATGACATGGATGGAGGTTTGGGGGACATGTGATTGATAGCCCAACAGTAATAGAGGGGGGAAGTTTCCAAAATAAAGAGGAGAGCTTTGTTCCCAGAAGAAAGGCAAAAAAAAAGTGCTGCTAAGGCAGAAATAACACATGTCCGTTGCATGTAAAAATACACATATGTACAAAGAGTCTAACATCCTCTCCAATATTACACTTAGACTTGATTAATGAGAAAATAAAAGCAAGATAACAAGAATAAGACACAAAGAAATTAACTCACCAAAAAATACGTGAAAAACCAAACCAACAAATGGGCAACCTGGTTAACTAGACATTAGAAGTTATTTCTAAAGTTTAAGAAATGTTATTTCCTTGACATTGATAACATTAAATCTATAAGATAAGAAAAATATCCAAGTTTTACAGCGGTTTTTTAATTTTAAAAAGTTGGCTTTTTTCACACAAATAAAGGACTTGCTATTTCATCTATCAGTTCTTCGTGATGACATTTGAAAATTAAATAATGCCCGACCACTGGACCAAAGCCCATTGTGTTGCTCAGATCTAGACTTGTATATTCCTGCTACCTCCATTGCCCCAAATTTCAGTCAAACAGGAAAGAGAATTATTTACATCTACACTACAAATTAAATTGACAAAAATAAATAAGAAAGGACTTAACACGTTGTGGAAAGCCCACTTTATAACAAATTAGGTACTACACCTAAAAATCACCAACTACTGTAAGCAAGAGAAAATTATCAGTGTCAAGAGGATATTTAAGATAGCTTTCCTTCACTATCCAAAAGTAGAGATTTCCTATAAATGTTTTTAATTTCTTGTTGACAGTATTACAGATGTCCCCCATTTTACCCAGCCCCTGCCCCACCCCAGGCCTTCACCACACTATGGTCTGTGTCCATGGGCTGTACCTATATGCATATATGTTCTTTGGTTCATCTCTTCCCTTCCCCCTTACCTCCCTCCCCTCTGAGGTCTGTCTGAAAGTAGAGATTTCCTATAAAAAAACTTTTGTAAGCCAAAATGGAGCAAAGTGAAGAAGCAATTGCCATTAGTTTATATGGAAAAATTTTGAGTATTCCCAGACCCAAAACATGACCTGCCATTATACCAAATAACACACAAAAGCTAAAATAACACTAACGTAGGAAAAGTAGAAATGCACAACATCAATGGAGATAAAGCACAGACGCTCACAGACACTGACACCACCCCAAGCTATGGTGCTGGATCTGAGATGCTATGGGTAGTTCCCCGGGAAGTAGCCTGGCAGGGCCACACTCATTGCTCTGGTGCCTCTACAGTGGAACACTGTACAGCAAACAATGAACACTATTTTTGATTGTCGCCTTTTTTCCTAAAGGCAAAACTTTTCTTCAGATTTCTTTCAGTTGTGAAAACAGGCACTAATGTAGGCCTTTTGTAAAAGTGAGGTGGTGTAATGTGAACTTCTGAAATGTGGGGAAACCTGTATTTAATATGTTCAATTTCTTTAATGTTTAAGAAATAAATACAAGTAGAGGTTCTGATATTTTCCTCCCATACACCAATCAGCTACTGGGCATCACCTGAGTGTATACAATGGCCATGTAGTCACTGACATGGGTGTCAGACCCCAGGCAGGGCTGGCCCAGCACTCTGTGGTCCCTGTGGAAGACAATTATGGCTCTTGCTGTTAAAAACAACACATTAGTGACACAACAGAAGAGTGAGGGAGAAAACAGTGCTGGAAGGTTTACTGACTTTTTAAAACTCATAGAGCAGAATTAGTCACTGAGAAGTCATAGTGTTCACGGATCACAGTCCTCCATCTTAATAACCATCTTAACAAATAATTTTAGAAGTTATTTTAGCAGAATATTGTAAATGAATTTGCTACTTTTACTCCCAAACCTAAGTCATTTCTTTGAACATTGACTAATTACATGTGGCAAAATTCTTCATTTAAATACTATAATATCTAATCTTGCTAAAAAAATCCACCTGAAAAATAAAATCTTGGGCATGCCTTCTTTTTGATTTTTCATAAATCTTTCAGAGATTCATGCTCATTTTTGTACAATATTATTAATAAGATGAACTTTTTGTTTTACCTGTATTCCGATAAAATTTTTACATTCACACATTTCACAGAGCAAATTGAAAAATTTTTGCCAGTAAGTAAAGAGAAATTTCCTTCCTTCTTTCCAATTTGGATGCCTTTTATTTCTTCTTCTTGTCTGATCACTATGGCTAGAACTTCCAACACTATGTTGCATAAGAGTGGTGAAAGCAGACATCCCTGCCTTGTTTCAGATTTAGTTTTTGCCCATTGACTATAATGCTGGCTATAGGTTTGTCATATATAGCCTTTATTATGCTGAGGTATAATCCCTCTGTTACTACTTTGCTGAAAGCTTTTATCATAAATAGGTGTTGGATTTTATCAAATACTTTTTATGCATCTATTTATATGATCATTTCATTTTAATCTTTCATTTTGTTTATGTGATGTACCACATTTATTGATTTGAATATATTGTACCAACCTGCGTCCCTGGAATAAATCCCACTTGATCATAGTGTATGATCTTTTTAATGTATTGCTGGATCTAACTTGTTAATATTTTATTGAGGAATTTAGCATCTATATTCATCAGGAATATTGGCCTATCCTTTTTTTCTTTGATGTGTCGTTATCTGGTTTTTGTATTAGGATAATGTTGGCTTCGTAAAGAGAGCTTGGAAGTCTTCCCTCCTCTTGATATTTTTTGATAGCTTGAGGTACATATATTTCTACACTTTCAAACACAACTGGAGTAAACTGTTGATTATTAGACTTTGTATTATTTAATTAATTCCTATTTTGTTAAATAATGAACAAATTTTAAGGAGACTTAAGAATCTAACTGCTTTAATTCTTTTTACAATGACTCCTGAAATCTCAAAAACATTTCAAAGCATCTACTTCACCTCTCTAAAGATGGGTAGGTATAATAATTGTCTTATAAACAGTAGTGATTTTTTGAACATTGATGTAATGCCTTTGAAAAATGAGATAGCCACCAATTACAACTACCAACATTTCAGGACATTCTGCAGAATAGTTCCAAAGAGAATTCAAGGTTAGAAAAGAATTATGAATAACTCAGTTTGATTTTCAGTTGATTCCAAATCTCAGTAGTATTTGGCATTTAAGTTTACTGATTGTGTAATTACAATTAGGAAAAAAGTACATTAATTTGCCAGGTTTTGGTTTTCCTACTGAAAGGCAATATTTTAAATAGCATAGTAAATACCAATAATTTTTAAACATATTTGTAAGAGCAATTTCCTTATTTCAACTATTTTTATTTTCAAGAAGAATTTACAGTTTGGACTGCTGCAACAACAGTGTTTGCTGTGTAAAAAGAACAAATGGAGAGTACATCTGACGTATTGAGTTCTATTTCAGGGTTTAGTTACAAGTAAAGAAAGAGAAGAGAAGGAAAGAGAGGTAAAATTACAGAATGATCATGTGTTCCAAAAGAAATCCATCATCCAACTTTTTCTGCAGGATATCAGTTGATAGCATCAAAAGATAAAAGTCTCATTTGCCAATCACATCTCCTAAATAGAAAAACATTTTAAGTGCCAGGCAAATCCAGTTATAAATGTTCAGATGTGCTCCAGATTATGTCCTCAGGAAATCTAAGTTACGTGTTCTTCTAAGGGAAATCTTAAAAGGAATAATTATTGAAATAATATTACCCTGAGCTTTTCCAGACTGTTATTGTACACACGAGATTCTCCTGTGGATTATGTTCCTACCCTCTATTGGCTACTTAATGTTATCCCTATAGTTTTCTTTTCTTTTTTCTGACATCTAAGTTGCCTTAATTATATCATGGTCTTCATTTGCTTTTTATGTCAAATTCAAATTTGAATAGTTTTCTGGTATTTGCCCACCTCTAACCAAATAATAAGAGACCTGCATGGGAAGAGGACTGTTAACCATATTGTGTGAAGAATAGCTAAAGAGCGTGCAAAAAGAGACAAAAAGACTGGAAGAGAGGCCTTGATAATCTTCAAATATCTGAAGGGTTGAGTGAAGAAAACCTTATCTGCAGTTTCACTTTCCGCAGTTTCAGTTACCCGAGGTCAACCATAGTCCAAAAATATTAAACGGAAAATTCCAGAAATAAACAATCCATAAGTTGTAAATTCTTTGCTGTTCTGAGTAGTGTGAGGGAATCTCAAGCCATCCTGCTCCATCCCACCTGAGACGTGAATGATTCCTTTGTCCAGCGTATCAGGCATGCTGTATATGCTACCTGCCCATTAATCACTTAATAGTCATCCTGGTTGTCAATCAGATCAATTGTTAAAGTGTTAAATAAGTAGCCGAAGCCGGTTTGGCTCGGTGGATGGAGCGTCAGCCTGCGGACTGAAGGGTCCCAGGTTCGATTCCGGACAAGGGCATGTACTTGGGTTGCGGGCACATCCCCAGTGGGAGATGTGCAGGAGGCAGCTGATCGATGTTTCTCTCTCATTGATGTTTCTGACTCTCTGTCTCTCTCCCTTCCTCTCTGTGAAAAATCAATAAAATATATTTTTTAAAAAAAGTGTTAAATAAGTAATCCTTATTTCACTTAATAATGGACCCAAAACTCAAGAGTAGTGATACTGGCAATTTACATATTTCAAAGAAAAACTGCAAAGTGCTTCCCTTAAGTGAAAAAGTATGTATGTATGAATGTATGTATGTATGTATGTATGTACTACCCACACTTTCAGACATTCATTGTGGGTCTATCTTTGGACCATATACCCCATGGATAAGGGGGACTACTGTATATTTAACTGTTAACTGCAGGCAGGTTAACTAGAACCAACCAGTTTTTAGCCAGGAAGAAAGACTAATATTTGAACAGTTACAGTTGTCCAAAAATAAAATGGGCTGCCTGGTAAAGCATTAAGCTAGGGCTTGATATTTGTCTGGTAGAAAAATAATGCAGGGATACCTTAACTGGGCAGAAGTGTGTTAACCTGGATAATTGCTAAGGAATCTTTCTACTCCAAGAATCTCTGACTCAGTAATCTTCCAGTGCCTCAACACGCTTATTTGCTACCTGACTCCACCTTCCAATCTACCCATATCTGACAACCCAGCTCTACGTTGTACATTTTGTGCCTGTTTATTAACCACCAAATGGTTTCTGTTCCAGACAGCAACATTCTCCAAACTGTACAATCATAAGAAAATTATTAAATTGCTCAGATCTGCAACTTCCCAACTACTTCAAGGGGCGGTTGTGAGGAATAAGCTAGATGATTATGTAAAGCATTTAGCACAACGCCTGGCACATAGTAATTACTAAATAATATTTGCTGTTATTAGCCATTATTATTGTACCCCAACTCCCAGATCACTGTCTCCATGAGGCATGCATGCACTAATCAAACCCAGGTTTGGTGGACTCACTGAAGCAATTTCTCTCACTCTTAGCCATGCAGTTATTTCCAGCTGGTTTGAATTTGCTTAGAGACTTTTGGATAGAGTGGTAGAATTGTGAGGGATTCTCGGATGAGAATCATATCTGTAAAAAGCAGAAGTCTACCAAATCTGGTGTCAGTCTAGAAGTCTTCAGAGATTAAAAACAAAAACAAAAAAACAAACAAAACAAAAAAACTCACTTGAAGCAAAAGGAACATTAGGTCTTCTATGGATAACCCAGTATCTGGCCATGTTTATACCTAGAAGTCAAATCAGAAAGTGGCAAAAACACTGAGAGGTCCCTTCCTCAAAAATAAAAAGAACAAAATATTCAAATTGAAGACATTCAACAAGAGAACTGACCAGCACTCCTCAAAAGTGTCAGGGATAGGAAAGACATGGAAACTGAGAAATGGTCACAATTTCAAGGAGACTAACAAGACAGGACAATTGAATGCAATATGGAATCCTGCATTGGGCCCTGGAGCAGAAAGCAGACATTACTTGAAAATTGGTGACATTCTAATATGGCCTGTGATGTCGCTAAAGGAATCATATCCTCATTAATTTCCCAAGTTTGGGTGTCTTACTATGGCCACCTAAGTTGTAACACAGAGGAAGCTGGGAAAGCTGGCTGAAGGGTACTGGGAATGTCACTATTTCTGCACATTTTCTGCAAGTCTAAAATTCTTTTTAAATAAAAAGTATAAAAACAGCAAAACATAAACTTTTTAAAGGGGTTATTTTAAAGATATTATCACAAGTACTAATTACTCTTATGCCCCCCCACTCCATGAAATACGAATACATACTACACTGAACTGAAGAAACTTTTAAAATTGTAAAACTAATTGCTATGGACTGAATGGTGTCCCCCAACCCCCAAAATAAAAACAAACAAAAAAAACCACCAACGACCTCTTATGTTGAAAGTCTAATGTCCAATGTGATTGCATTTGGAGATAGGAACTTTAGGAGGTAATTAAGGTTAAATGAGCCCAAGGGCGGGGGCCTGATCTGATAGGATTAGTGTCCTCATAAGAAGAGATATGAGATCTCTCTCTCTCTCTCTCTCTCTCTCTCTCTTTCTCTTCACACACACACACACACACACACACACACACACACACAGGCCATATGAAGACACAATGAGAAGGCTGAAATCCAGGAAGAGGTCTCTCACTAGAACCCCACTCTACTAAACCTTGACCTTGGACTTCTGGCCTCCAGGATGTGAGAAAATACATTTTTGTTGTTCAAGCCATCAAGTCAGATATTTTGTTATGGCAGCCTGGGCAGATAAATACATCAACGAATTAGTTTTCTACTGTTGCCATTACAAATTATCACAAGTCTAGGCGTTTAAAACAACACAAATATTATCTTACTCTCCTGGAGGTCCAAAGTTTGAGATAGGTCTCAGTGGGCTAAAATCAAGGTGTCAGCAAAGCTTTATTTTCATCCATGGGCTCTTTTCCAGTTTCTAGCGACACACTGCATTCTCCTATTCATGTTCCCCTTCCTCCAAATTCAAAGCCAGCCACAGTGAATCTCTCTCTGACCCTGCCTCTGTCATCTATCTCTTTCTATGGCCACAGCTGGGAAAGACTCTGCCCTTTGAAGGACTCTTGTGACTAAATGGGCTCACCCTGAGAATCCAGGTTCATGTCCCTATCAAAGTCCATACCTTTAATCACATCTGCAAAGTCCCTTTGCCATATGGTAACATCTTCACAGGTTCCACAGACTAGGGTGCCCACCACAATTAAACTGTTGGCATAAAAAAAAACTGGCAATGGTTGAAACTCACAAGACTATTAGGAAGATATAAAACCATTTAGACCAAATCAAGAAGGTTATTGGGCACCTATACATAACTTTCTGACACATGCGCAGAGAAGAGTACAGCCAGGTAAGCCCTAATGCTATATACTGACAGGTGAGGCTGGAGAAAGAAAGAAGAGAAAACACGAAACTCATTGTTCATTCAAAGGCCAAATGGGCTGGGTTGCGCTTCTAGGAGATAAGAGGAAAAGAGAAGACCCTGAAGTCAAGCAATACCTGTGATTTTCCTTCTGAACAGTTTCCTACATTGGAGATATCAGGCCTGTCCTTTGCAGCTGTAGGTCAGAGAGGACTGAGTAGAAAAAAAAATGTGCACTCATCTACAAACCTATAAGACAGGCTTACAAATCAGTTCAAACCTGCCTTCTCTTCAAAATGATCAACTCAGCCAAAAAGGAGAAGCAAGCCTAAATATCCAGGGGCAACACAAGCATACAAACATCAATAGTTTCCCAGGAATAACCCAATTAGCAAATATAGTGAAAGAAAAATTGCATTCACAGGAGTAACTTGACTCATGAAATAACTAACAAGGTATAAAAAATATATAAAAATTACAAAGCTCTACCAAGTACATGGAAGCACCTCACTACATGGAGAGATTTATGTCATCCTGGAATAGGAACACTCTAGAGTTTAGCCTTGAGGAAGAAGTAGGCAAAGAAAGCTACTGAAGAGAAAAAATCAGTTTAATACCTTGGATTGGTCTGTAAAAAGGCATGTTTAATTTTTTTAATACTCGTCTCCCTTTATTACAGTGGTTCTCAACCTTCTGGCCCTTTAAATACAGTTCCTCATGTTGTGACCCAACCATAAAATTATTTTCGTTGCTACTTCATAACTGTAATGTTGCTACTGTTATGAATCGTAATGTAAATATCTAATATGCGGGATGATCTTAGGCGACCCCTGTGAAAGGGTCGTTCGACCACCAAAGGGGTCGCGACCCACAGGTTGAGAACCGCTGCTTTATTACATGTCAAGTACCTTGTCCAAAGCTTGCATAATTGTTCCCTTGAACACAATCAGAGATAGTGTGGCCTTCCCCATTGCTTTTGTTTGTGAAGTTTTCATGTATAAATCTCAGCTCTCCCCATATTAAAACCTCAAAAAATAGGAATGGTTTCTACATAGCCTCATGATGCTTACTCCAATTCCTATCATTTTGTTTACTGATATTGAAATCCTAATATTCTAAATTATTTGCTGAGGAGCAAATAGTGATGGATAGGAATTTTTTCTATTTTATAAGAACTTCTACCCTACTGTTTCATTTTTAACCAGCCTAAGTGCTATAGTATGTTAAAAAGAGTGAGTATACTTACTGATTTGTCTTGATTTTTTAAAAAAATGTTCTCCATATGGATTATATTATCATGAAATCTGTTTCACATTATTAAAACCAGCAGGGTAAGACATTGACAATCATAGAGTAGTTATAGTTTATTTTACATTATGGCTTAAAATGCCATCTTAGCCCTTTATTTCTAACATCCTTAAAAATGTGAGATTCTCTATAACACTGAAATTCTAAGTACAGTTGCTGTATATTTTAGGTTACTTCTTCTTAGATAAATATGTCTAAAATGATCATTTATATGCTTAAATAGCAAATCTTCCATGTTTAGAGATTTATGACTTCATATTTTAAAATTATATATGTTTAAAGATTTATAATGAAAATCATTAACTCTAGGCATTACAGTATCTGAATAAAAGGTGTTCAAAAATCATAAACAAAATATGCAAGAAGTAATTTTTATTATTTCTTTGTAAGTTAAAATTCCTCCATATCTACTTCATCATTTACACATTAAAAAATATATATTATGAAAAAAAATTAAAGGAATTACAAAGGCATTTACTTAACATAACCCTTTTAACATCTTAATTTTCTCTCCAGGATAGTTATAATGATGTAGTCAAATTGCTTCAAATATTTTATTCGATGATTTATTAAACCTGCACAACTCTTTATCTAGTCTGGAGCTTGACCCCACAGGACACAGATGATACAGGAAGGGAAATGCTATATAACATTGAAACAGTAAGCAGCCCTAGCTGGTGTGGCTCAGTTGGTTAGAGCATCATCCTAATCACCAAAAGGTTGCAGGTTCGATTCCCAGTCAGGGCACATACTTAGGTTGCAGGTTCTTAGTCAGGGTGTACACCACAGGTAACTGATCCATGTTTATCTCTCATCTCTCTCTCTCTCTCTCTCTCTCTCTCTCTCTCTCTCTCTCTCTCTCCCTCTTTCAATAAAAACATCCTTAGATGAGGATTTTAAAAAAAAAAAAAGAAAATGTAAGGAGAACTTAGAAATGAGAGAACAGACATCAGTTGAGGGGGGAGTCAAGAGCAAAATGAGAAAAACAACAACATCACAAACAGTAAAAATTGAAGTAGAGACACAGACGTGAAAGCATGAATAATTCTCAGATGAGTGCAGCTGAGCTATGTCAGCATGGGATCCATTCCCCTGACCAAACAGGAGATATTTAAACCCCTTTGTGCCCTCTGCCCAGTGTCTAAGATATAAAAGAGGTAAAATCAGCACCTAGTTATTATCTTCTAGTATTTAGTTCCCAATATGGTTGAGCTACCCATGTGCCCTCTTTATTTCATTGCAGTTTTTATTGCTGAAACCTTGCTCTTTTCTGAATAGAAATATTTTAAAGCTGTCTAAGGAGATCATCAGATCCCTACACTGTTTCTCACTTAGAGAAAACAGCAATGTGCCTGGCCAGTGCTGGGGAGCCTGAGGCCTAGGAGGGAGTGAGATCAGAGACCAGGCGTGCTTCAGCATTTCTACAAAGCACTGTTTCAAAGAGGAGAACCATCCTGGTGGAGAACAAGTGGACACATGCTCTCACACAGGATCCCATGCTTTGTTCTTCTTGCTCAGGACCAGCATGGTCAGTCCAAGCGAGGCCAGGTCCAGCCTTCCTGGGCATGGGGAAGTGAGAGAACCCACCTTTTTTCTCTCTCCTTTTTCAGTCCCTTTCTCCTGCTTACAACTCTGGGAACTTTGGGTCTAACTTAGAGTGTGGGAGGAATATGGAAATAAAGTTTCAGAACAAATTCAATTGAAATATTGGTGGCAAGAATCTGTTTCGGCAGAATTTTTTAGGTTTCCATCAAGTAATATGGACTTAAATTAGAATGATTTGACTCCTTTTACAGAACACGCTTCACCCTATGTCCAAAGAGGGATGCTCGTTGACTTAAAGCAGCTGAACAAGGCTGGGCTGACCCAGCTATTTTCAAGGAAGGTAGAGATGACCAAAGCACGTATGTTATAATCCAATTCAGAAGGGCAAACACGTTGGTGGGATCTGAGGTCGACTGCAAGAAAATGCGGTCTCAGAGCCCAGGACTGTTATTGACCAACTGATAGCACTCAACAGCCATCAGTGCAAATGGTGTCTAAGAAACCATGGGTGCTATTGGAGGCAAATGATCACTGAAGTCTTAGAGGAATAAGGGGAGAAAATAAATGCCTTTAAGAAGTTTCCAGTCCTATAAAGATGAAAACAACAACAAACAAACACATGCCTAAAGTACAAAACTCTGCATTTCTAAGCAATGATAATAACTGTAGAAGTGTAATAAGCAAAAACAGGGACGGGGGAGTGAATGGAGAAGCAGATGTCTCATCAGACTCGCTTCGCCTGGTAGAGGGTACCTCCTGGACCGTTTCCTTAAGAAAAGTCTCCATTTCCAGAATAGCTCCTCAGTCCCTAACTCCCCAAAATGATTCCACAAGCTCTGGTGGCCTGAAAGCCCCCATGAGGACCCCTCTCCTGAACTCCATCTGTCAGACTCTCTTCTTAATAACCTTTTCATTGAGTCCCAGGGGGCTTCAGCCAATAGGAAGATGAAATTACAAGTGTTAAACCTTGATCTCTCCCAAATATAACTCATTGCAAATGCTTTTGCCCTTAATCCTTAGAGCCCAAGCAGCATAATTTTTAAAATCTTTTTATTGATACTATTTTAATTATTATTCCTAGGGGGGAAAAAGTAACCCCAATCAAGCCACCTCTCACCTGGTCTCTTTATTTTATCTTTTTGTTCGGCAAGAATCTCAAGTCTTTTTCTCCTATTAGCCCATTATTCGTGTTCATCACAAGGCCCCATTCCCATCTGTATGAGACACAATGTGTCATTGTCTGAGGGCTCCCTACATCAGTCTACCCTGGGGAAAAAGAGCTTTTGCCACACACACAAAATAAATCTGTTCAGAACACCCACTTTAATCACTTGGTTAAGTATAGTGCAATGAGAGACAATACATTTTTTTTTATTCTCACTAGGGACAGAACGATGTTTAATTAGGCACTTAAAAGTGACTGTTAACTTATACAGACCTCATCACAAATGGTTTTTCAACCAGCTCAGTGATCTGAGACACCAATTAGTTTCAATTCACATGTATTATCCGTCCCTCATTAAAGCATTTAGTTCAGAACCTAAATTCTTTCCTGTTTAAGAAAGTGTTGATGTCTTACTGAGGATAAGAAGAATATATATATTTTTTGTCCTTTTAAAAAGCATCTTGCAAAGTATCTTTCTGCGTGTTTTCCTTTTTGATGATACAAGCATGCAGAGCTGCTCCTCCTGAGGATGCCCTTTGTGGAGACAGGTGCTCTTGCTCTGAAGTCCCATTGGCGCCATCGGGGCCTTCACAGTGGGTGCCAGGGATTTCTCTCCTGGGGCTGCTGCTCTCCTAAGCACAGGAGCAGCTGCATCAATGGCAGACCTACAGGACTCCAAGGCCATGCCACCCTGTGATGGCACCTTGGTGATGCGTGCCTCTCTAAATGCCCTTCTTTCAGATGCAGTGGGCAGCTAACAGCTAGTCCTCTTGGGCAGGCTCATAACCCCCAGATGGTGTGCTTCCTGCTCACTCTAACGTCCAGCTTTAGGACAACTGAAAATATACAGAAAGAGCATAGGAGGAAGTGAATTAGTCAGGGCTTTCCAGGGAAACAGAACCTGGTGCTCCGTGGTTACAGCAAGCCTCCTCCCTCACCCCTGCTCACACCGAAGGGTTGAAGGTTTGATTCCCAGCCAAGGGTACATACCTGGGCTGCAGGTTTGATCCCCAGCCTGATCAGGGGCATGTGTCAGAGGCAGCCAATCAATGTGTCTCTCTCACATCTCTCTCTCTCTCTCTCTCTCTCTCTCTCTCTCTCTCTCCTTTCCTCCCTTCCACTCTCTTTAAAAATCAATGGAAGACATATCCTTAGGTGAGGATTAACAACAACAAAAACAATTTAAGGAATTGGCCCACATGACTATAGGGACTGGTTACCCCAAAACCCATAAATCAGGCTAGAAATTCAAGAAAGAGCTAATGTTCTCTTGAGTCCAAATTCCTCAGGGCAGCAGGCTGGAAATGCAGTCTTGAGGAAAATTCTTTCTTCTTTGAGAAACTTCAATATGTCTTCTTAAGGCCTTCAACTGATGAGGCCCACCTACACTCAAAGTTTACTGATTTAAATGTTAATCACATCTAAGAAATACCTTCACAGCAACATCTAGACTGATGTTTGACCAAACAACTTGGCACCATAGCTTAGCCAAGTTGACACAAGAGGAGACTATAGACAAGAATTTCAATGACAGCTCTGCCAAACACTTACTCTAATACCTTCTTTAGGCCTCATTTCCCCCAAATTAAATGAGTAAGAATAAATATGCTTTTGGAGTGTCTCAAGGATGGCTAAAAAAAGTTGGATTTCCTCTTACTGATTTGCCACCAATAATTTACTAAAGGGACATAAGTTATTCTTTGAGCCATCCGAATTTCACTTCAAGTAATTATCAAACTAGTCATATTTTTTGTATTTAAGCAAATACTGTCTGGCAGTAGGGTTCAGGCAATTTCAGTTGATTCTTTATGTGGGGGAGCTTAGGCTTGAAGGCCTGTCTGTATGGGGATATGCTGAACTTGTTGAATTAATTAGACCACTAAAAAATCTAGCAAGATTGCTTTGTACTAGGAAGATAGTTTATTGCTGTCCAATGCAATATGGCTGCATAGTGTGAAGAATCCTACAGTAGAAATTGTGAACCCTAATTGTGTGACACTGAATCAGTCACTTGACCTCTCTTGACTTCAATTTCCTTTCTAGAAGATAAAAAATTTGGACAAAAGGATTTTAACATTCCTCCCAATTTCTTGTTGTAATCTATTAGGATTCATGTTGTTTTTGTTTTTGTTTCTTTCTGAATTGTTTATGTCCATTAAGGAGTATTTGATGTTGGTTAAGTCAAATGATTTTAGCTTTTGAGTGTATTAAAATATAAAGATAATCTGAAATTTCAAGACTGGAAGATTTTATTTTTCTAGACTCCAGGTCATGAAATAATTAATAGGTATATTTTTACATTATCTCTTCAAACATTTTATTCTCAAAAGATCTACGACTACATCTTTCTTTAGCCAATTTGGTTTTGGTTACTTTTCTTTGACAGTATCTAAGGTGTATTTATTAAGCCCATTCTTTTTCCAATGTAATGCTCCTCAGCAGAACACTCCACTTTTAGGAATTAATGGTTACACTTTTAGGAATTAATGGTTATATTGTTACACTTTTTTGATCAGTTCAGATTCTTACTATTTTTCACTGCTTGATCTTTGCTTCTACAACAGGGATATTTTCAGAAACAAAACTCAATAGTAATCCATTCCTTGTAAAAGGAACAACAAATGCTTAAGTGGATAAATAAGTAAATTAACAAAGAGCGACAAAGAAATAGTCCAAGCACTTTAACTCTTCCTATTTATTGTTATGTGCCCCATAGCACCTAGTATAGTGTCTGACATATGTAAGATGTATTAAAAACAGATTTAAAATATTAGAGAAAATATGTACAAGAAAAGATCAAAGAAAATAATTCAAGTGTTGACTACACAGCCATCTATTCAGCCCTATCTGCATATGTCTCCTATGCCATCTAGCATTCAGTCAACAAATATTGCTTCAGCATCTGCTGTGTGTTTGGCTCTCTGTCAGCTCCTGAGAACACAGCAGTGAACAAAACAAGAAGGATCCCTGACCTCCCAGAACTTATACCTCCTCCCCACACTACTTGAAACTGTGCAAAAGGAATAGCAAAGAAAGATGATGCCTTTACTACAAACTAAGAAATCGGGGAGATGTTTTATAAAGTAGGGTTGTTTATTTCGTGTTTGATAAAGTACTCAACATATACTTCAGTCACCAGGCCATCATTTTTTTCTTTGGAAATATTGGAAATAAAGAATTTGAACCACATTACTCATGTAACATCCGTGAGCACTTGGCGATGCACAGCCAAAATTGATTGACAGCAGGAGGGAGTCTTTCTGGGTGTTGTTATTAATTAAGGACCTCATAGGACTCACCTTGGACCCATGAACAACTCAAGAAGAATAGGCATTGCGGACTCAAGGGTCCCAGGTTCGATTCCGGTCAAGGGCATGTACCTTGGTTGCGGGCACATCCCCAGTAGGGGGCGTGCAAGAGGCAGCTGATGGATGTTTCTCTCTCATTGATGTTTCTAACTCTCTATCCCTCTCCCCACCTCTCTGTAAAAAATCAATTAAAAAATATTTTAAAAAAGAAGAAGAAGAATAGGCATCCTCCTAGGCCTGTGGCAATGTCGAGTGGGCATCAACCTCTGTGCTGGGCAGCTTTATGCTGTCCTATAAGTTTGTAGCCTTGGCGGGGAGGGGGCGGGGTAGTACATTGCATCTGCAGGATTCAACATTCCAATATTGACTCACAATATTGACTCACAAAACCATTTATTTTATACTGATTTTCTCCCTCTTCTTTGCTATCATGTATATTAGTAACAAAAATAATTTTAAGAACAAAATAATTTCTCCAAAGCCTTCATAAATACAGTGTCAAAAAGAGATAAAATTCAAACTAGCCCATTGACATAGGTATTGAGCACATGAATAAAAGATTTAGTAGGAGATGTGGTCAAAATTATTGGCTAAAATCAGGCTTGGGGTTTTCTATGATTTAAAATTATTTATGCTGCTTAGCAATCATTGATGAACTGAGCTCCTGCTATTGGCCAACATAGTGCAAGACCCTGGGGACACAACGATGGATAGAGATATGTCCCGACCTCAAGGATGGGCTTCCGACACCCATCAAATCTGGCTTTGTGTGCTGAGATTAATCATGAGAACATTTGACTTTTTTGTATGCAAAAAACACACACATCTGCTTTGTAATTATGACTACATCTCTTTTCAACATTTCCCCTTCTGGAAATATAACTGTTTATGAGGAACATTCATTAAAATGGTTAACACACAATCTTCAGTCTCTATTACTAACTCTCTATTAATAATTCTGTTTTTCTTTGTGAAAATTGGTACCTCATGACTGGTGTTAATCAGAACATTAAATTAACCACATCTCCCCTAGCAGTTTTAATAACAAAAGAATACTTAAACTTGGAGAAGAGACTTAATCATAAAATGGTATATTACATAGAAGCTTTTCTTCCAAGGGAGTTGCTAAGCATATAATTTGTGGGCTGCTGCTGTACCCTACTCAGTCCTAAAATAAGGATTGTTGTCCAAATTAATTTTTTTATGCACAGGAATCCTGCACCATCATCCAGCCCCGCATATAAATGCAGATCATTTACTTCTGTCACTCCTGCAATCTCTTCTCCTGATTACATCAGGCGGATGAGATAGCTGCCAATCCTCATCTCGGAGATGGGCCTAGAAAGATGATTTTGAAGACTCTTGATAAGCCTCCTCGAGATTACACTTACAACTCTAAATATTAGGCACTTCCCTTTTGCAGAAAAAAATTTTTAAAACATGAAAATTCATTAAAACTCTCCACCCTACTCCAGTTCCTTCTTTCATTTTCAAATCACAGTCTGGCTGGACTACAAAAAACTGCAGGTCTTATCTATTAGAGGGATATGCCCTCTGCTAAACCTAGCTTAAATTTTGTTTACTATCATTCAAATATATTTTTCTTAGCCTATTATTGTATTCTATTTTTCTGTCAACTCTTGTACCTCTGCAGACAGCCACGGAAATAGCTTTCCTGACGTCAAGGAACATACTAATGTCTATAAAGATTAATACTAATGCATCCGCACAATTAATTCAAATGTTCTTAGTTCCTTCCTCACCATTAGCAAAACAGAATAGGACAAGCGAAACAAACAGATTGCTAATCATTGAAATGATAATAACTCAACAGGTAGCAAATTATGTCAGCAGACAGTATCAGTTATATATGTATTTAGTAGGACATTTATTTACTCTGTTTCAAAAAGGATCTCAAGTGGCTTTAGTAATTTGTAAAGTATCTTCAGTTTGTTGAAAGGAAATTCTTAACTGATAATTTACGTAAGCGTTGGGTAGAAAATTAGACAAATTATACTCAAGGTGCTTAGAGCAATTTGTACAGTGTTCCATAGAGTATAAAGGATACACTGGTTGCACAGGAATTAATGGGCTCTAGAAATGGTTTGTGTTCCTTCAGACTTCCGTCTTTCAATTGTTTAGCTTTCCTGACATTTGAGATTTCTTAAGTAAGGCTCCAAAGCAGTGAGCATTACATAACATGGAGCCGATGTATTTATTGGCCAAAGAATGTAGTTGCTCAGTGATTCTCACCTCTTTCTGAAGCTGAAGCTTCAGAATCACAAGAAAATATTTTCTTCTCACTTGGTGCTAATTTGGAGAGAAGCATTCAGTGACCCCAAATCAGGTGCCCACTTTTATCAAGATTTTAGTCCCTTGTGACAGAGGCCAACCCTTTTCCTGTCATGTTATTCATGAAAACTACAATAAGTGAGATGCCTTGTTTGCACCAACTCATACAATTTATAGATGAGTGAGAAAAAACACGTAATAAACCACTGACTTCCTGCCTCCATTCTCTTTACCCATCAATAAATACATCTAGTTCCCCAGCAAATGCATTACTGAGGATGAGACGAGGTGGCACAAAATTTTTAAATCCTTAGGAAATTCATCTTTTCCCACGACAGTTTCATGTTTCTTTCTTATCACACACTTTACAGACAAATAGCACAAATAATGTATTTCAGCTTTATTTTCTCCTCATTCCCATATCTGTTTTAAACGTTATAAAGAAGCAAATTTCAAAAATGATGAAGAAGCAAATTTTGCCTTACAAGTTTCAAGTCTCATCTTTTGACACCTGTTTTCTTCTTTTTTGTCATTTTGGTCCCTCTTCAGGTTTTGAAAAACGCGCCTCCATTCAACCTAAGTTGGGATTGGATATATAAGTTTCACCATAACACAGATTTGTACAATAGACATTTATGTCATTGTGCTCGCTCTTCCGTGTATGCTTCCTTTAGGAATAGAAGTCTTTATTAGCAGATAAAGCAACTCTGTATATTAGAGGCACACACACACACACAGTGCCATGCTAATTAGCCTTTTTGTTAGCCTAATTACTGATTTGTGGAGCAGCCCATGCTGAGGGTTCTTCCACTATGGATAAAGAATATCACCATGTAGAATCGAGAGAGGATTCCTGGCAAAGAGGGAGGCAGGAACAATGGTGTAGAGATGAAGAACATAGGACATGTTCAGGAAATGACCATTTAGTCTAGATTTTAGGGAACACAGAACACTGTAGATGAGCATGAACCTAGATCCAGACTGCCTAGGGCCCCATTCCCACTGTGGCATGAGGCCTGAAGTTAGGGTTCAAAGTGCTGCCTTGACATCTGATAAAACTGTGAGGACCTCAAATGGCCTACCCTCAAGTTCCCTCCCCAATATTGCTCCTGTGGGTAAGATCCTCCAGCCAAACACAGGGATAGGCACAGTGCCTGGTCATCCCTGGGTAGTGGACTTCAGTACGCTCCCAATTCTTGGAGTGATTCCAACAAGCCAGCCACATCCTCCCACAGGAAACAGGGTTCACCTCTCCCTCTTGTTATAGATCCTAGCCTCTCCCTCTTGTTATAGATCCTAGCCTTATAGATCCTACTGTTCACTCTGTGCTGGAACCCCCATGGGGCCCTGCAGGGAATGCAGTGTCCTCCTTCCTGGGCTGAGAGAACATGTGACAAAGTCCTGTCTGGCCCCTCTGTCCAGTGTCAGGTGTCATGTGCTTGGCCATTTTGATAACCAGATAGTAGGAGTCTCTCCCTCACAAACAGGGTGAAAAGGAAGCAAATAAAACAGCCACTTTGGCTGTGTGATTTTGGAGAAGCCAGTTCACCTCTCTGTGCTTCAATTTCCTCATCTTTGAAAATGCAGATGATAATGCTACCTGTTTCATACGGCTGCTGTGAGGGGTAAGCAGTGTTTAGCACAGAGTAACACCATAGACGTCTGATAGTTGTCAATCAAAGGCTTAGTCTATGTCAGTCACTGTATCAATTTGTTTTAACATATTTAATCTCACCACAAACCTATAAAACAGATGTAGTTATTATTATCATTATTTTTAATCATCAATGAGAAAATTAAAGGAGAGAGTGGATAAATCATGTGCTGCAGATCACTCAGCTGACAAGTGGATGAGCCATAACTGAGATTCAGGCAGCCTAACTCCAAAGCCCTCACCTGTGCACAAGGGCTGTCAGGTCCCCAACTGTACCACCTAACACTGCAGACAAAGACACCATGTGTACTCTTTGCTACAGCACTCAGCAGATTAGATGCCGATTCCTTGTTAATTTGCTGTCACTATCAGTAAACTATATGCTTGCTGAAGGCAGAGATAGCATTTATTATTCACTAGAGGCCCGGTGCATGAATTTATGCACCAGTGGGGGCCCCTGGCCTGGCCTATGGGATCGAGCCAAAACCGGCTCTCTGACATCCCCTGAGGGGCCGATTGTGAGAGGGTGCAGGCCAGACCAAGGGACCCCACTGGTACACAATCACATGATCAGGACAGGGAGGGATGTGGGAGGTTGGCCAGCCAGGGGAGGGACTGTGGGAGGACTCCAGGGCATGTCTGGCCCATCTAGCTCAGTCCCAATCAGCTGGACCCCAGAAGCAAGCTAATCTATCAGTCGGAGCGCCTGTCCCTGGTGGTCAGTTCACGTCATAGTGACTGGTCAACCGGTCGACTGTGTGCCCCTGGTGGTCAGTGCAAGTCATAGCAAGCGTTTGAGCGGCCTTAGCATATCATTAGCTTATTACACTTTGATTGGTTGAATGGCCGACCAGTTGACAGGACACTTAGCATGTTAGGCTTTTATTATATAAGATTATTGAACCAGTGTAGACTCATTTCCCAAACAGTGCACAGCCTGCTGTTGATGCGTGGGCAGCTCTTGTTGAAGAAAAGAATGAATGACTTTGTGGCCAGGCTCATGGGCTCCTCACATTCCTGTTCTCCTTATCTCTCCACACCATCTTACTGCTCACAGTGCTGCCCCTTTGGGAATCCAGAATTTTCATTCTCATTCTCCTTCAGGGGCCTTCTCCACCTGTCCCTGAAATGCAGAATTCCTCCAAAGCTCTGTTTCAAGTCATCTTCTTTCTATATGTACAACCTTCTTCAGGCAACTCACAGCTACCCTTAAAGGCTCTCTTCTCCTTTCAAGTTGACTACTTGAAAGTCTATCTCTTTAACTCTCATTTCTTTCTCAAGAAATGAGAAAGAAATTTCTCATTCAGATTTTTCAACTTTGGTCCCCCATCACCTGACTGTCGCACAAATTCAACCTGCCTAAAATTAACCTCACCATTAACGGCACCTCACCTGCACTCTCATTCCCCTCCTGTGGTCCCTGTTTCTGTGAATGTTGCCATTGTTTTCTTGAACACTCAGCTCAAGATACACCCCACCTAGCAGTAGCAAATTCCTATAGATTTTCTGCCTGCAGTGCTTCTACGCCCAAGCTCTCCTATGTGACATCCAACACACCCCAACTCCGATCTTCACCGCCTCCTGCTTTCTTAAGCTTATGATTGCCACTAACAGGTTTCCCCACCTCCAGCTTTTCACTGCCTTTTCCACCTCCACATTGCTGCCTGCTTAATAATAGGCCAGAATCTCAGCTCTAAACATTTGTGAAGGAGCACAGGGGCCAAATGAGACTTGTGGAGTTTGAATGGAGAACAGGAGGCAGGAGCATAAAGACAGAATGCATAGGCCACCTTTCCAAAAAGGAAATGTTTGACAGAAGCCCAGAAAACGATGCCACTGTAGTTCATGGGTCAGAGAGAGAGCACTTTGTTTATGAAAACATAGCATGAATGAATCCCTCATTTGTAGATTATTTCATCTTTAATAGATAAAAGAGAAGAAAAAGTAAAGGTGTGAAGAATTGGTAGGAAGGCTATGGGAGGCAATGAGATCACCAGCACAGGTGAGTGGATTGACTCTATAAAGAAACGCAATTCCAGTTCTGGTTTAGAGTAGAGGCAGGAGCAACATGGGGGAATTCTGAGAAGGAGGGAAAGGAAGTGGAGGGAACACTAGTCGGATGACCTAAATTCTTACAATGAAGTGAGAGATCATTTATCTTGTGAAATGGTGGAAGGTGTGGGTAGAATAGAGAACTTGAGAAAAGTGGGGGGGGGGGGGTGATAGGGGGGGAATTGGTACAGAAACTTTGAGGAACCCAACAAGAATCAAACATGAAAATAATCGTGGTGTAATCTCCTTTCCAAAAATTTAAGCTTAACGTGGTGGGATCAGTATTACATTCCAGACCAATCCTAATGACTTCATTCAATCATCAAACAACTCCAGGAATGCTTGCTGTATGTCAGGTTTATGCTAAGCCCTAAAACACTGGGTTAGGCCCCTGCCAGAATTTTCATGGGAAAAGCCTTAAAGGAGAAGGCAAACTGTAGTAAGAATTGTGTTTGACGTAAACAAGCAGTTTGTTGCTTCCCACATATTAGGGAAACAGTTGGATTACACATCAGAGTCTGGCGACTTCAAACAATACTACCAGGAAGTTAATGGAACTGGGACAAGGAAATTACTATGACTACACACTCCATAAAATAAAGAAATAAATTAAAGTGTAATTTATCACTGGAGAAACAATGGGAGCTGAGCTGATAAAATAATCAAAGAAACTATATGAACGATGTGCTATTGCTGAAACAAAGTTGATCATTTTTGTATTTAAGTTTAATACTATTCTCTAGAACTGCATAGGCAATCTGAAATTAGTGGGAGGAAATGTCATTTTATAGCACACTTCTGACTGTAACTCAGTCACCATGTGTGTAGGTGTTATGGTTTAGAGAGTAAAGACATATGTTGTCACCTTTAAAAGGACCACTTTATGATTTTTTCATGTACCTGCATTGAGCATATAGAAATGTAAGTTGAGGGAGTTAAATAACAGAGTCTGCCCAGGAATTGGGTTTTTGTTTTTGAAATTATATAAAATAAACTGTTTTTTCTAACAGATAATTAACATTTCATGGAGTCTGGTTCCCCACTCTGTAGGGAGCAGCTGACTCACTGAACCACAGTGGTATCACCAGTCTCCTTCTTTCCCTCCCACCAAGAGCGGTTTTGTGCAAAGCTAGAGAGGTGGCCTGCAAAGGAAACTGCAAACTCAGCCGTTTCTCTAGAGCCCTGTGTCCCTCCGTCCCCTCCTCTCCTCATGAGACGCTCAGTACCCTCACATCTTCTTCCACTCCCATCAGAACTGCCCTGGAAGCCATTTATTTAGGCCAAGGCCTGTATGAAATGGCCATCGACTACCAAGAGAAAATATTTTTCTCTTTTCCTTTTTATTAAACTTATTGGGGTGACATCGGTTAATAAGACAACTGAAGTGTCCTTTGATAGATGCGTGGATAAAAAAGATATGGCACAGATATACAATGGACTACCACTCAACCATAAGAAAATATGAAATACTGCCATTTGTGACAACATGGATAGACCTTGAGAATATCGTGCTAAGTAAAATAAGTCAATCAGAAAAAGTAAAAAATCATATATTTCACTCATATGTGGGATATAAAACTGAAAGCAACGAGTAAACAAACAAGAAAAACAAACAGAAACTCATGCAAAAAGAGAAAATGTTTTTAATATAACAAATGATGGCTGAGCAATTCTCTAGAGTCATCTAAAAGCTCTTATTCCAATATATCTAAGACTGTTTGGAATTTGGAACCACTTTCAAAGATTACCTCTCATGTGTTCCAATAGCTTCTGTAACAGCAAAACTTCCTCCTTTTAGTGTGATTTTGATTTCTGGAAATAACTAAAAGTAATTCTGAACACAGTCCACTGTAAAGTTGGGTAATGGCGTTTTGGTCCATGATGATTTCACAGAAATTCCCTTGTGGGTGAAAGCACTTCAGGATCATGGAGCTAACCATGCACACAGACCCAGTGGGCTCTTTTCAACTGTGATTCTCCTAGCCACACGTGTCCTGGCCAAGGCGGGAAGTCAGATGAGAACTGCCATAGTATTAAGCTGGGAACAGGCAAACACCCTTGTCACCAGCATCCCAAGTCTGCTGATAAATAAGTACCAGGTGACATTCTAGTTCAAAGGCCAACGAAGCTTTCCACTGCTGGCCTGCTAGAGTCACCTCCCTACACTGCCTTCCTCTGCTTCTCCATTCAACAGCTATAGTTCATTGCAGAGGCGGCAGCCTCTGCTATTTGTACTTTCTACAGCCCCTCCTTTTCTAATAATGGCTCCACACCCTCAGGGACAGGTGCGCCTAGGCTAAAGAGAGCTTTTCTTCTCAGAGAAATTGCAATTATTTTTATCACCCTTAGGTACTTGGTTGTAGCCCATGAACCTACAACAAATGCAGAAACTCGGGCCCTACCCCACACCTACTGCATTTTAACAAGCTTGGAAGGGGGGAAGGCAAATCAAAGTTAAATACATGGCTTAGATCAGGGTATCAAATTTAGCATCATTGAAATAACCCCAGGAAGTTTGTTTAACAAAATTAACAACACAGATTCATGGGCTCCACCCCACGTTTGTGCTTCAGTAGCTGCCCCCCAAACTAATCTGAATGCTTTTCATTTTAGTTCTCGCTATTAAAACAGTTTGGTAAGTTTTCCAAATCATCTGGACATTTAAGGAAACAGAGAGCTGTTTGCTCTCACAAATTTAGTGACCATCAGTCTGAATTTGAGCTTCTTTTTCTCGGTAACTCTCACTTCCGGGTGAGTTTTCCAACTTCTATCAGCAACCCACACACCTGCAGATGTTAAGGCCTTCCTTCTCAAGCATGGACAGGAGTATTTCCAAAACCCATGCAGCATTTTCTTGCATTTCTCCTCAGTTTTCAGGACTGCACACAAAGTGACTCCTGGTGGGCAGCCATACTACACCAGAGTGAAGCTCAGGCCCCCCAAATCTCCAGCATTTCAGAATTTCTCATTTAACCTAATTAACTATTTGGCGTTGAGAGAAGAAATCTCCATGCCATGGTGCCAAAGAAACAAATCAACTTTAAATGATTTCTAATTTTACCAGATGCACTTTCTTTGGTGTTTAGGTTATTATTTCCATTCAAGATTTTTGATGCTTTGTTTGTAGCTTATATTTCAAACAATGTATTTCATCACTACCATTGTCCTTAAATAACTGGCAATGATTTAAAAGCAATGGTAATAGCCCTGGCTGGTTTGGTTCAGTGGATAGAGTGTCAGTCTGCGGACTGAAGGGTCCAGGGTTTGATTCCAGTCAGGGGCACATGCCCAGGTTGAGGGCTCAATCCCCAGTGTGGGGCATGCAGGAGGCAACCAATCGATGATTCTCTCTCATCATTGATGTTTCTCTCTCCCTCTTCCTTCCTCTCTGAAATCAATAAGAAATATATTTTAAAAGCAATGATTACAAATAGGTTTCAACTTTAGTTCTAATTCTGAGATATTGGTAGTGATGCCCGGAATCTTGTGTTGAGAAAAATTTTGAGGCTGACAGCAGACTCCACAGAGAGTTCAATGACTGATTAGTGATGTCTGCCAGGGAAGGGGAATAGGAAATGACAGGACCCTTTTGCTATCTTTCATTTTCCAACATACATGTTACTGAATTTTTTGCACAGATTTATACCTAAAGCTTAAGGATGCACCCATATGCAAATGAACTGGGTCTTCTGGAGACCATTCCCTAAAATCCTACCGCAGACATGAGTTCCTTTAGCTCTATTCCATGTAGACCACTCCTCCATGGCTGCCACAGTCCATTCTAGAGGTCCTGATAATTCCTTTGGTGCCCAATCACAACATCCACTCCCATGGGAAAAAAAGTTATTCTTTTGCTCTTCTGGTTCCCATTAACATTTAAGGAAGTTCACTGAGCTCACCCAAAAATAAATCTAGAGCAGTCGTTGTCAACTGGAGATTTCCCTCCCTCTCTTGCCCCTTGCAATGGAACAGACCAGTTTTTTGTTGTTGTTTTTTATCATTACAACTGGGTGAGTGGTGTGAGGGGAAGAGGGTGTTACTGGCTTCTAATGGGCAGAGGGTAGAAATGCTGCAAAACATCTTATGATGCACAAGACAGCCCCACAGCAAAGAACTATTGGACACAGAATGTGAATAGTACTGAGGTTGAGAAATGCTGATCTAGAGGACTGAAATTCAGGTATCTGAGTGCCTGATTCAACCAATAATAAAACTTTAACTTATGACTCACTAAACAGAGAATGTAATTCTTCCAATTAGAGGAAGATGAACTCAGTTCTTGCTTTTGACCAAGTGCTACTGATATGATGTCTTTATCAAATTAGAGAAAACTGTCTTTATGAACTCCTAAAGCCCTAGTATTTCTGCAAAACCAGACACATGACTTACACCTTTCTATATGAGCACAACACCTGTGACCACAGCAAATTTGTGCAGGAGATGTGGCTGGAGGGTAGCCTTCCATTCCCCGCACCACTAAGAAAGATCAGACTAAACAAAGCACTCCTTGTACCCCCCTGCTTACTTGTAGTAAATGGTAATTATACTTTTTTTCCATCCTTAAGATTAAAATATTTTAGTGATTTGTGATTCCCACACCTATAAAAATGATGTGCTTAAAATGCTACACTTTTAAGAAAATATATATTAAAACCCCAGTTCATTTAAGACATCAGGGAAAAAAATAACGTTTGTGGGATTCTTTTATTTTTCCTTCCTGATCAAATAACGAACAAAATCAGCGACAACACTAGACTTTTAAAACATTTTAAACTCTAGCATTTTACTGTAATGAGTCTGTGGCTTTGCAAGGCAAGCTCAAAAGTTATGACAATCAACGAAATCCCAGAGGGAAGAGTTTAGCTGTATAAGCACTGGTTTGGGGAACGCAAATTCTGTAGAATCAAAGATTCCAATAGTAGCTGGGTTTTCTCAACCCTAAATTCTTCTAAGATGCATAATTGGATATTATGCAGTTAACTGAGAAGGACCTTTGGAGAAAACAAAAACCGAAGTTCTTTTAGATCTTCATGAACATTAAAAGCTAAGCTTTCAACTCTAGCCAAATGCATTAGCATGAATTTCTTCCAATATATTGTTTAGTCACAATGCTTTATCCTTGATATTACATGTGGTCCTGACAGTTATAAACCAAGACTCCAGGACTTGTAATCCTGGAGACAGAATATGACCAACACAGGGCATGTGATATGTATATGTTTTAAAATGCTACTAATGATAAGGTGGAACTGTGTGGATTTAACCAAAGTCTCCACTGAGAGGTTTGTGAAAGGTGGTATAGACAAAAGTGGTTAGGTCCCCCCAAGTGGATGCAATAGCAACCTATGTAGAAATGGTTATTATACAATTACAAGAAGAGTCGTGTGTTGCCTGCTTGAAGCCTCCAATTTTTAAAGGAATTTTGGATTTTTTTAGCCTCCAGAATAATCCTTTCCTTGGAAACTTTACACCACATCCTCAAAGAACTCGGTACTCTTCATCACTGGCAACTCTTGTGGGGGTCAATTAACAACTGCATCAGTGTTATCTAAGACCATTCATTAAAACTGGTCATAGCCGCCCTAACTGGTTTGGCTCAGTGGATAGAGCATCGGTCTGCGGACTGAAGGGTCCCAGGTTCGATTCCGGTCAAGGGCATGTACCTTGGTTGCGGGCACATACCCAGTAGGAGGTGTGCAGGAGGCAGCTGATTAATGTTTCTCTCTCATCGATGTTTCTAACTCTCTATCCCTCTCCCTTCCTCTCTGTAAAAAATCAATAACATATATTTTTTTAAAAAACTGGTCATAGCCAAGACCCTATAATGGCTCCCACACCTTCCCTATAACCAACTACCTTCATCCTGACCTCAAACCCACTCTCAATTTTTTGCCATCTCCTAATCTCACAAAACATTCCATCCCTACATTTGGTTCACAGACTGCCCTGTGTTCCTTCTCACCATTTCTCCACCAGTGCTTGCTTACTACGATGTCCTCAAGCCCTCTCTCCAGTTCCCATCGATGCTGACCCAAGATGACCTTTGGTTTTGGGTGTGGTTGGTGACTGGTACTCAATGATGACGGCAGATTTGAAAATTTGGTCTGATGGGTATGACAAAAAAGTAAATGATTTTTATTGTTATTTTTGTCCCATGAAAGACAAGGAACAAAATTTGCGAGGCAAAAATGCCAAGGCATTTCTAGCAAATCATTTGTCCAGAACACCACAGGAAGTAAGCTGGAAGCAAAGGTCAGTACCACCCTGAATGCAAAGCTTAAAAAGTTTTGTTTTGTCCAACAGGCCAGAGGAGTTATTAACATTTTGAGGTCAATGTGGTTACATGATCAAAGTGTTTCAGGAAAATTAATTAGATGGTGTTATGCATTGGGGCTGAATGTGGGTGGAAAAAAGTCCAAAAAAGAAAAATCAGTTAGGAGCTATTAGGGTGATGAGGAATGAGGTGATGAAGGCCTGAGCTTGGGTGGTAAGAGAATGGAAAAAATATTAAATAACAATCAGCCATAAGCATAAATGCACATGGTTGTTCACATATCTAGGCGGTGGGAAAGGGAGAAGGGAAAATCAGAGGTGACCAGGAAGGCTTCGAGTCTCCATTCCATCACCTGCCTTGTCCAGAATGTGAGACGTCTCTGTTCTACTTGCATCGCAGAAAATGGGACTGCATGGTGGTACCCAGTAACTAAGTGTAGGGTGTCTGAGGAGCTGATGCTTTTCTGATTCTCAACACACTCCAACCCTGGCCTGAGGCTGCCCCTCTATGCAGTTCCTGTTGAGTCTGATCAAAATAAATGCAGCCTTTTAGAATTGATCTTCCCTCTGTTTTATTTTTTGTGGGTTTTTTTTTAGAGAGGAAGGGAGAGAGTGATAGAAATATCAATGATGAGAGAGAATCATTGATTGGCTGCCTTCTGCACGCCCCCTACTGGGGATTGAGCCCGCAACCCAGGCACGTGCCCTTGGCCAGAATTGAACCTGGGACCCTTCAGTCCCCAGGCCAACGTTCTATCCATTGAGCCAAACCAGCTAGGGATTCCCTCTGTTTTTGAAGCACGCAGTCTTATTTTCTCCTAAGCACTCCTAAGACACTATCCTTCCCCAACACTTTATTTTGAGCCTTTCATGCCAGCTTCATGGGCATGGTAAAAACCTGGTTTTGTGGCGTTAGGTGGAACAAAACTGAATCCCAACCTTTTCACTTCCTGTTCAGATGATTTGGGGCAAGTTGTTTAAACTTGCTGGGCCTCAGCTTTCCCATTTTAAAATGGGGCTGAGAATAACCATGCCAGGATGTTATAAAAATTAAGTAGCCTGTGAAAGCAACTGGCACATTGTAAAATGGTTAGACATTTGTTTATAAAGATAATAATTAAATGGAGGTTTTGTTGTTATTGTGTCACATACAGAACACTCTGAAGTAAATATTCTCAACTGGACTATAAGGAGCCCTATGACCACAATTAAATCATCCTGCTTTCTAATATATTCCATAAAGACCCAAACACATAGGGCTCAGTTCATTCAAGCGTCACTCTCACTATTAGGGTCCCAAACTCCTCCAGTCATGAACATGCTCATGAAATTTAGAGGATTTTTTTAAAAAGTTAATTTATCCTAATACCAGTTTAATAAAATGAATTTTAAAATGGCGATGTACCATAACTCTTTTTAAACAATTAAGCTAGTAAGCCATTGGGTTAGTAAAATTTTAAATAAATGAAAAATTTGAATTTATTATTTCAAAATAATGAAAGTTTGTTTTTGTTTTTAAATTAACTCCCTTCTTCACAAACCCTCGATTAACTTCTCCTTGCATGTGAGAGAGTCCTATATATCATTTTGCAGCACAACCAGCCCATTTACAAATGGGCCCGTTTCTGAAAATAGGCCTTAACATAAACACAAATCCTTCCCAGAAATCAGAACTTAAATTAAAAAAAAAAAAAAAAAGTGTGTTTGGTAGAATTTCTTGGGCTACTCAGCTATTCCTTCTCCTTTCTGCTCATTTGAGGAAATGAGTTGACTAGAAGGAAACCACAATAGCCCAGTGTTCATTTACCTTCACCAAGGAAAAACGACGAAAACGCAAGGTGGTGACTTTTTATCATTTGTTTACATAAAAAGTGCAAGGGGGGGGGGCGCTCTGTGTGTGATGTTCTGACTGTTTGTATATCCCTGGTAAACTTGATTTGTGCTCACTTTATACTTGTAAAATCTCTTTCACATGCAGTGTTACTGGATCTCGCTTTTTACCCCGGGCTAAACAGAAAGCTTTCTTCCTCATCAAAGTGTGAAGCTCTTGATCTCCTTAATCTCCTGCTTCTTCGCAGTCTATGCATACACAAGTAAGTGATGTTCTCTTCAGCGTCTATTGAATCTCTTAAAACTCTGGGAAATGTGCTTTTTTATTTCATTCTCCATCCCTAGGGACCGCTGATAGTGATTGAATTCTGAAGAGACGAAGGTGATGTAGGCAATTCGTGCCCATTTTTATTACTGCTTAAGTTTTGAATTAGATTCAGCATTTCAGAAAAACAGCTTGATCTATTATCATCTGACCTGAATTCTTATGGTGTCATTTAACTGCTTTATACTCGGGAACTCGATTCACCTCTTCAAGCCCATCCCAGCCCAGCCTTGGCAACAAGCTTCAGAGGAACTTTCTTTAGCCCTGATCTTTGGAAATTTTTTGCCATGATTATTGGTAGTCAGTTTTGCAAAGAAATGTTGTGAGAGCAATCTTTTTTAAGTTATGTGTTGACTTGAATTAAATATCGATATTGAATGTTAACCCATTTTGTATGGTAGAAAAATCGAATAATACATCATCCTACTTCTCACAAATAACTACTCTTAAGAGCATAGTTTATTCTGGTCTTATTTGTCTGTGTTTTCTAAATGCTCGACACCATTCTTTTAATATGCAATTTTATAGCCTACTTTTGTTTTGCTTAAAAATCATATTAGGTAATCATTAAATATCCCTCAAATATTTTAATGGTTACCTATGGATATACCTTACATTAATGATCCAAGGTAAACATTTGGGTGAATTTCCTACTTATATTAACACTGTCATAAATACCATTATTTATAACTCTCTGTCTACACTTCTAAACATATCCCCAGGATAGCATCCTAGAAGCATAACTTCAGGATCAAAGGATCTTGGATTTTAAGGGTATTTCCCTCCACAATTCAAAATCTGAATGACTTTTAAGTTTTGATAAAATATGGCATTTCCCAGTTGTGAAGGAGACTATGCAGACCGGGCAGTTTGATCATGAAAACAGTTAGACTCCATTGCAAAATATTATAAAGTTCTTTCTAGGGAGTCTCAGGTCTCTGTGTGTATGTCCCTCTCTTACCTCACATTTCTGGAGGCTTATTAAATACAGTAATTTTGTGTTACTTCCCTGTAAAAGCCAACAATTTATACTGAAAACGGATGATATAGAAGAAAAAGGAAAACGAGGGCAACTTTTTCCTTTCAGTTCTTCCCTGCTCATCAGTGGCTGAAGGTGGGATGTGTTGGTAGAAAGTACACATATGAAGCAGTGAAATAAACATAGTTGGGTTGGTGTGTGTAGCATTTCCACTGCCCTGGCAAGAACAAAAATCAACATGGATGTACGAGCTGTGAAACACAGTGAGTCTCACTGGGTTAAAATCCAGGTGTTGGCTCGGCCGGGTTCCCTGCTGGACGCTGGCCTGGAATTGTTCTCTTGTCCTTTCCAGCATCCAGAGGCTGCTGCCTTTCTTAGCTCATGGCGTCTTCCTCATCTCCAAAGCCAGCAATGGCAGGTTAAATCCCTCTCACGCTTTAAATCATTCCTCCTCCCTCGTCTGTCTCATCTTGCTAACCTGCTAAGAAAGTCTCTGCAACTTTAAGGATTCACATGAGCAGACTGAGCCAACCCAGATAATTCAGGATAATCACAGCTTTCCTGGTATCCACAGATCTGAACTCCACAGGCAAGTCCACCTCCAGGTCTCACAGAAGGGCAGCCACTGGCTGTACTTAGAGGACAGGCAGAACCCTTACAGCAGCAGGTTAAGGATCATGGTCTTTAGCTTTCCTGGCTAGGGCACATAGGAAGGCAAAGCAGATGCCGAGTGAGACATGTAGAAGTGTCTGCAACAGCATGGTAGTTGGTGCAGGAGATGGCAGAGAGAGAAGCAAGAACTACATGTGATGCTGGTTCTGTAGCAACATCATATAATGTATCAGGAGCACAGGTTGAAAAGACATGCTACACCATCACCATAGCCCTCACCTCGATGCGAACAGCACTGGATTTGCAATTGCTCGCCATACTCTACATGGCGTAATTAACCTTCTTGTCTTACTGTCTCAGTTTTCTATTGTCAGATATATTTTTTCTTTTGCTTTAGTAAATGCCCACAATAATCATTTCAGAGAGAGGTTAGGAAACTATAGGAAACATGAAACTCACATATAGTTTTTGATTAAAGTCAAAATGGAATTTTAAAATCTGGTTATTATTTATGGTGATATTAAATTTGGTGGTTGTTTCCCATGCAATTTAAATTGCGAAGAGGCATAAAACGACAACAACAAAAAACGATTTTAGTAACACCTAACAAGCAGGCAATGTGATTTAGGCTAAAAGCCTAAAACTTAATTAACTTTACTGTAATCTAGCAAAGGCCATGCACCATGTGTTCAAGGACTCAAAATGAAGGGGGGGCGGATTTATGTCTACATCGACAGCAACAGCATTTTTATACCGCTGATTTCCAAATACGCAAAGCATTAGTGTCAGAGAGTATATTCCTTTTTAATTTGCATATATTTTTGAAGAAAGAATATTTTCTGCTAGAGAAAAGCATGCAACGATTTAAAAAGAAAATGACTCTAAATGCATGCATACAAAAACTCTAATTTTCACACAACCTAGATGGGCTACACACACTAGAAAAAGTTACAATAACAAAGCCTTTTATTAGGGAAGCTGGTGCAGACAGAACACTGGACAGCATGGTAAAACTGATTAGCAGACATGGGAAGTAAAATGTCAGGATTAAGAAAGAAAAGAATGGAAGATGGCCTCACAATATCCATGGGCCACAGGGAATTCACGGAAATGAGTTTTATTTATATGTAAAGACAAATTCTGTCCTGGACTCCAGTGAGTAAGTAAGCATAAATCCTTGCATTAAGCTGAGGGGAGAATAAAGGTGTTTTCTCATCCTGGTTTGGATGAAAGAACCTTGGGTGGGCTCTCAGCTTCTGACCGCCCGGAGCAGCCTCCTCCAGACGAAGGTCAGTGTGAAGTTGGAGGAACATGGACGCAGCCATCAGTCTAGGCCAGTGGTTCTCAACCTGTGGGACGCGACCCCTTTGGGGGTCGTACGACCCTTTCACAGGGGTCGCCTAAGACCATCGGAAAACATATATATGATTACATATTGTTTTTGTGATTAATCACTATGCTTTAATTATGTTCAATTTGTAACAATGAAATTGGGGGTCACCACAACATGAGGAACTGTATTAAAGGGTCGCGGCATTAGGAAGGTTGAGAACCACTGGTCTAGGCTGTTTCCAGCACCATAAGGTTTTCCCAGCTGAGCTTTGATCAGATGCTAAATTTTCAACTTACATAAAAGCTCTTGATTGGCAATGGCACCATTGGGACCAAAATTGTCATAGTAACAAGGCAGCTCCATGGGGATCCCAAAGAAGGGTGGAGAGATGATGGGAAAAAAATGGGGTGCATGGAGGCCAATCATTTTCTCTTTGTGGACATGCATAGTGTTTTGATAGAGCATACACATGAGTGATATCCAGAAGTAACTACCGACTGTGAGGCGCTCCCAACCGGAATGAATGCCTGTACAATCACAGGGTCCCCATGGGGCCCTGAGACCCCCTTTACTTGGGATACTTTCCGATTTATTCCTTCTTTCAAACTTGACTTTGTTTACCCCCTTCTCTCAGAGACCGGCCCTCTGCTGTCCTTCCCAGGAAATGTGACGGCAATCCATGTAGAAGAGGAGTCTCTAGAAAGCTGCGAGAGATGCGCCTGTAGCAGCATTCCAGGGCACCGGGGCAAACCAGAAACATATCATTTTCAACAGGTGGTCTTTTCAGAGCCCCCTCAAATTATACTGTCTAGTAATAATCATCATCATTTTTGTCTTCTGCTTTGCTGCTTACGATGCAATTATACACACACAATTTTGTTTGACTGACTGTTAATCCAGCAGGTCTATCTCAAGCAACTAAGGGGGATGGGAGGAAACAGACACATTCTCTCCTTTGTGGAGGGAAACAAATAGATGGTTGTGAATGAAAACATGCAGTTGTTGCTGAGGAAGCCATTATTTCAGACTGGGGCAAGTATGGGGGAGATGAGAGAAAGCCTGATGGGAAGAAAGCATGGTGCCAACTGTGTTAACAGCTTAAGAAACTGCAATAGCCAAGGAGTGGCGATGTCAGTCACAGGGTGTATTCGAGGAAGGGCAAATAGCCCTTGTGCCCACATCATAAACAGATCCTGCATCAAAGGTGACATGATAAAGGTGGTCTGCAGTCAATTTATGAAGACTTGACTATGATAAAAAGTAATGTGATTTGACCCACATAACAGATATCTTCTCTAACTGGGAGAGACCCCATCACTCCCTTTCATAGACAGGGAACCTGACAGGCCAAACCACACAGCTACTGAGCAGCAGATGTGGTCCTCAAATCCAGGTCCCCTACCTCCTACACACTCCCCTCTTCACATGGACTAGCTATGCCTGTGACCTTCTGTGCCCCTTACTCTCAGGGCTGATAAACTCAATGCTGTACATGCCTATTGTGGGGTGAACTGAGTCCCCCCAAAAACATGTTGAATTCCTAGGCTCCGGTACCTGTGAATGTGACCTTATTTGGAAATATAGTTTTTGCTGATGTAATTAAGATGAGGTCACACTGGAATAGGATGGGCCATTAATCCTATATGACTGGTGTCCTTATAAGAAGAGAAAATATATACAAACACAGAGAGAGCACCATGTGAGGCAGAGGGCGGGGTGATCAGCTGTGAGGCAAGGAACACTGAAGATTCCCAGCACCCACCAGAAGCTGGGACATGGCCCTGTGGACTCTTTGATTTAGATGGCTCACCTCTTACACTGTGTGAAAATACATATCTGCTGTTTTACTTTTATATATATATATTTTCTATTTATTCCAGAGAAATGAGAGGGAGAGAAATACAGAAACAAATTATGAGAGAGAATTATCCATCGGCTGTCTCCTGCATGCCCCCTACTGAAGATCGAGCCATAACCTGGGCATGTGCCCTGACCAGGAATCGAACTATGACCTGCTGGTTCATAGGTCGATGCTCAACCACTGAGCTACACTGGCTGGGCTAGCTCTGCTGTTTTAAGCCATCCAGTGTGTGGTAGTTACAGTACCCTTAGGAAACAAATACCATGTCCAAAGCAGGTCTGAAGCTCACAACAGCTCTCTGAGTGCCTGGCTTAGTTCAACAATAAAATTTATAGAGACTCTGTGAGGATGGATGGGCTTTTCACTTTCAGGCAATTCAACTCTGGATGTTGCCTCACCTTCCAAACAGGCCAGAGCTTAACACTCTCCCTTCACCCAGTCCAGTGGCCTGGTCCCTGTTGGAAGAACACAGAGTCGTCCTGCCCGGAGAGGGAAACAATGTGCTTTCCTTCCCCCGCTGTTCCCATCCAAAGTGGGGTAAAGGTAACTAAACATTCTCTAAAATGGTAAATTGGGCCGATCCCAGGCTCATATAATTTGCAAGAGCATTTGAAATGAGAAACGTTTGCCTCGAACATTTACAAAGAGACTAAAAGACGTTCACCCTCCTTTGCCCTCTCCCTTTCTCCAGGGAAACAGAGACTCGGTGATTAAACCTGCCTGGTGTTTACACACAAACTTCATCCCAGAAACACATTGTGGAGTTAGCGCAACTATAAAGAGGCCAGGACAGAAAATGTAGACGGCAGAAAGTCAGAAGAAAAGGGCTGACTTTTCTAAAAAGTATAGAAACCAAGACCAAATAACAAAAATTGTTCTAGAATTCAAAACAGCTTGGGAGAAAGCTTCTTTGCCAACAGTGGAAAATGCAGTAAAGAGACAGAACAGAGGCAAACTCTAACCAAATGAAGAAAAGAAGGGAGAATGGGAGGGAGGAAGGTATATGAATTACATATGTACTATGCCCAGCGACATCCAAGCTTATCTAAATGTGGTATCTGATTTCACTCTCAGGAGAAGCCCAGGAGATAAATATTATAAACGTCATTTGACAGATGAGAAAACAGAGACATAGGTGTTAGACTTAGTTGTCCGAGTCACAGAGCTAATAGGTGGAAGAGCTGTATTTCAAGCTCCTGATTGAAAATATCGTAGTTTAGATTTTTTTTTTAATTGCCCAGCCGAGGCAAGAAGAGTGGATTTGGCATCCTGATTGAAACATCAGTCCATGAGATGAAAACTTAAAAGAATTAATCTGAATACACATTGGTATTTCTTTAATATGGATGGTGAAAAATGAGGGCTGCCCAGGTACAAAAAAAAAAAAAAAAAAGAAAATTTAGTTTTGTTCAAATATCTTAGTTCTAAGACAAATGTGAATAAAACAGGCAATAATGCAAGAGGGGGAAATCTGTGGAGGAAAATGACAATTTTTTATCTGCCTTTGAATCTTAAAATATTTGGCACAAACCTTGAGAATAGTTCAAAGATTTTTTTTTCTACCAGCTGTAAGTTAAATATTAGAAGTGAATGTCCTCATTTTGAATACAAACATAAATGCAAGAACATAAAACTGTCAGTTTCAAAGAAGATTATATTTCTTGTGCAGCTGGTATCTTACAAAGGAAGCATGAGCCCCATTCTTCTCTTCATTCTCATATGTGACCCTTGTGTTGGGGTGCCCGTGGCCTAAAGCAAGATGATGTACTCTGGAAGGTTTTTAAACAATTTGCTTAACTCAAAACATGGGGGGAGGGCAGGACCTGAGCCGGCAGGTCATAAATACCAATATTTGAATCCTAGCTCTGCCACTCTCTAGGGCAGTGATGGCGAACCTATGACACGCGTACTCATTTTTTTGGTTGATTTTTCTTTGTTAAATGGCATTTAAATATATAAAATAAATATCAAAAATACAAGTCTTTGTTTTACTATGGTTGCAAATATCAAAAAATTTCTATATGTGACACGGCCCCAGAGTTAAGTTAGGGTTTTTCAAAATGCTGACACGCCGAGCTCAAAAGGTTCGCCATCACTGCTCTAGGGTAATGTAGTCAACCTCTTTTTTAAGTCTCCTTATCCACGAAATGAAGCTATTGCAGAGCTGTTGTAAAGACTAAATAGATATTTTGTGTAAAATACTTGTCCTGGATTGAATGGTGGTCCCCTCCTACCCCCAGAAAGATATGTCCACTTCTGACCTCCCAGACTCTGTGAGTGGAACTGATTTGAAAAAGGATCTTTGTAGATGCAATTAAGTTAAAGATCTTGAGATGAGATCATCCTAGATTACCTGGAAAGGCCCTAAATCCCATGACAAATGTCCTTACAAGAGAGGTCAGGAGAGGAGAAGAAAGGGATGTAGGGAGGAGGTGGCATGTAAAGATGGAGTCAGAGATTGGGGTGATACAGTCACAACAAGAAGCCCCTGGATGAGGCAAGGAACAGATTGTCCCCTGGAGCCTTCAGAGGAGCTGATGCCTTGATTTCAGACTTCTAGTCTCCAGAGCTATGAGAGAATAAATTTCTTTTGTTTTATGTCACCCTGTTTACGTTAGTTTGTATGGCAACCTTAAGAAACTGATACACCTGGTAAATCCTCAAAAGAGATTTATTCTCCCATGGCTGGCATGGCTCAATGGTTAAGCGTTGACCTTTGAACCAGGAGATTATGGTTCCATTCCCATTCAGGGCACATGCCTGGGTCATGGGCTCGATCCCCAGTGTGAGGCATGCAGGAGGCAGCCAATCAATGATTCTCTCATCATTGATGTTTCTATCTCTCTCTCTCCCCTCTCCCTTCCTCTCTAAAATAAATATATATTTTTTTAAAAGAGGTTCATTCTCTTCTCCCCTTCTTCTCCTTACCCAGCTTGAGTGATGCTCCCAACGGTGGGACTAGGGTACAGTTCCCAGTGGACAACCTGCCATGCTCCCCTCCTGTGAAATGGGAGAAATGAAGAGTGCTCCCCATTGTACCATGGCATCACCACAGTGAGAAACACCATGGTGCCGTGGTATGTATTTCCACAGTGACGTGTGGTCCTGTGAGGGAGGAGAGGCAGGCTGTGATGCACATAGGAGATCATCTGTTAAAACAGCCAACATGAGGAGAGTCCTCTATGCCGAGCACTATCTATATGCTCTCCATGCACCAATACATTTCATCATTGCAACGAGTTTATAAGGCACATCAAGCCCCATCTTACAGAGAAGAAAACAGATGCACAGAGAAATTAAATAACAATCACGTGCTTATGGTCACAAAGCTAGTGAATGCCAAAGCTGGGGAATTCATGGCCAGCCATTCTAATTCCAGAAGTCATACTTTTAACCACTGTATTAGTTTCTTGTGGTTGCTGTAACAAAGTAGGTGGATTACACAAAAGAAATTTATTAGTTAGTCTCATAGTCTAAAGACAGAAATGACAGTCTGAAATAAAGGTTTCAGCAGAGTTGGTTCCTTTTGAGGGCCCTTATCTCCCTGTATCTTCACTTTGTCTTCCCTATGTGCATGTCTTTGTGTCCAAATGTCCCCCTTTGGAAGGACACCATGCATTTTGGATTAGAGCTCACCCTAATTACCTCCTTTTACCTCATTTATCTCCATCAAGACCCTATCTCTAAGTAAGATCACCCTCTGAGGTATTAGAAGCTAGAACTTCAACATAAGAGTTTTGGGGGAACATAAATCAATTCAAAACAACCATTACACCATACTTGCTCTAATAAATGAAAAATGAATGAAGAAATAAATGAGAAGTGAATGACTCTCTTTCCTGCCAGAAGTCACCAGCTGTGAAGCACATCTCCATTGCTAGTCCTTCTCTTAGTTCATTGCAACCTAAGCTATTGCATAACCATCAGATCCATCAATAGCAATCAGTGGATGCAAGCACAGACGTTTGGAATCAAATTCTGGCTCTGACATTTCTTAACTGTGTGACTTTGGGGAAATTTTCTACTTCTGAGTTGAGCCTCTGTTTTCTCTTCAGATGAGAAAATAATTTCTAGTCCTTGCCTATAGGACAGTGGAAGAATGAAATGAGAGAGCCCAAGTCAAGTAAAGTGTCCTATGGGCTCCCTGAGGGCTAGCCTGCCCTTAGCCGCTGCTGCCTTCCTCTTTTTTCCATGCTGACTGCTCTTTTGCTGGCCTCTTCCCTAGACAGTGCTAGAGCCCACCACCAGACAGGGGCCTCCCCAGTATCTCACATCTTGATTTCCTACAGCATTTCCTTATCATCCTATTCTTTTTTAACCATAAATGGAATTCGAACTTTCTGAGAAACTGGTCTTGGTGGAGCAGGGTGACAGCAGGTCTGGGCATGGCCAGGGCTGAGCAACCAAAGGCTGGCTGTCAGGTTGCAAGTTATTCAAATTACAGGGTCCAGAAAGGCAGAGAAAACTCGGGCTTTACTCAAGCCAGTGTCTGTACCAAAGGGATAAAATCCAGCTGAACTTTCTGGGCTCCTCATTTAATCCTCAAAAACCCTCTGAGATTGACAAACTAGATGGTGTCTTTTATAACCTAGAGAGACCATATGAATGACTTGTTCAGAGCCAAACCAAATGTAATAGCCAAAGTCAATGACAGTACAAATGCCAGAGAAGTGGGGCGCCATTTAGCTCAGTTCAATTGGTTCCACAAACATTTACTAAGAATCAAGTAATCATTAGACCCAGTGCCAAGAAATAAGGGTATGAAAGTAGAAACAGAGATGTTCCTTTCCCAGCTCTCCAAGCACTCACAGGCAGAGGGGAACGTGGGTGGATATTGCAGGAGAGAAGTGTGCACATGGTCCAATGGAAGGCTTGTAAAGGGAGTGACCACCAAATCAAGGGCTTCAAATGAAATTGCATGGAATAATTGGCAAGGTGGTAAAATGGAAGAATTTCCAGGTAGAAAGTGAAAGAGGGAAATGGAGATAATGGTGTGGTCAGCCTTTGTAGGTAGAGGAAAGAGCCACAGAAACTTGGAAAGATGTGTGTGCAGGAAAACCATTCCTTTCTACTTATTGGAGGACAAATCTGGGCCAGGGGAGTGTGGCTTTAAAATCCAAGCTGTATATGGAGGCAGGGGCCAGGTGACAAAGGGCTTGGAACTGTTATATTGTGAGTTACAGTAAGGCTTTTAAGTGTTTTAAACAGAGAAGAGACAAAAAAAAAATCAGCATTGGATTTGAAGAACAACTCACAGCAGGGAGTGGACCACAGCAGTGGTTCTCAATCTACTATTACCAGAATTACCTAGAGAACTTATTCCAACACAGGCCCAATCCCAAAAGTTCCTGATTCTGTAGGTTTGGGATGGGGTCCAAAGAATTTGCATTTCTCACTTCTGCTTCTGCTCTTGCTCCAGCAATCTTTTTTTGAAAGTCACTGCATGAACAGTGGTAATCCTGAAGGTAGGGAGGCCAGGTGAGACCCCTGCCAGAGGAGACTCCTACTAGAGATAGGGCACTAGGCTAAGGTAGGGTCTGTGGGGTGCAGAGGCAAGGCTGAGCAATCTCAAAAAGTAGAGTCTGGTGACCAGTAGAATATGATGGGACAGTGAAAGAGTGTGAGGTGCCTCCCAAGTTTCTGGCTTATGAGATTGGGTAGATTGGGGCAAACACATGAGCCAGATGCTGGTGGGTGGTGGGGGAGAAGGTTCTGAAAAGCCAAAAGGGTGAAACCATGAGAGACTCCAAATATCTTGAGCTAGAGATGTCTTTCATAGAAATGGAGAAGCTCTTGTTATGGGTTCACTCAGCGAGATAGACCACCGACTCAGAATTTAAATTTAGGAGCCTTTATTAAGCTGGCCAATGACCACAGTTATAGCACCCTGCCGAAGCAGAGGCTGAACTGCAGTGCCGACTACAGGAGATACATTTTATTATTAAATTCTGTGGAGGCCCAGAGAAAAATGTGTCTTTCAAATTCTGGGCCCCCCAATATGGAGGAAACTCTCTTTATTGATACTTTTTCCAGTCCTTTGTCTCCCAAATTTGGAATGAGACTTCCGGGCCTTCCGAGAAAGAAGACCTGTGTGCTGGGAAGGGGCCATGAGACCATATCTCAAGGCCTGGCCTGATGTCAGTACCTTCCTATCTATGTGTTTTAGGAAGAGACAGCACAGCATGACCTGTCTGGCCGAAGCGCCAGATATGCAGCCTAGCACACTCTCTCATTTGGAGCTCAAGGAAGGGGTCTGCACTGGAGAGTAGCTTGCTTTTATAACCATCTTAGTGATGCATTTTGTAGCATTTATTTGATCAGTCAGGCAACTGATGGAAAATTTCAATGTATTTATTGTTTTAGAATTATATGATAAATTGACAATATCTCTTATTGTGTGTTTAAATACCAATTGTTCATAAAGACTCCACAACAGTGCAAAATAAGATAGTCTAAATTTTGCATTAATTTGATAATCACCTTCTTAAATTACTATTTAATAATGAATTTTAAATACCTACAACGTGGTCTGTTCTATACCTCCAGGCCTTATCTTAAGAGATAAACTAGATAATCTATGTTAAGCACCATAGTGGGAAATGTGTAATTTGTATTTTATTGTTTTATTCATAATTTTTCTCTATAAACTAATTAAAAAGGGGTATCAGTAAGTATATTATGATTTTTGTTATGGATTGAATGTTTATGTCCTCCCAAATTTTAGTTGTTGAAGTTCAAACTCCCAATGTAACGGTATGTGGAATATGCAGGTGAGGACTTGGGGTGGTAATTAGGTCATGGGGGTGGGCCCCCTGATGGGATTAGTGTCCTTATAAAAAGAGGAAGAGACAATATATTCATCTCCCCCCCTTCTTCCTCCTTCTCTCTCCCTTACCTCACCCCTTCCTCCACTTGTACCAACAATGGCTAAGGGAGGATATAACCAGGACAAGGGCTCTCACCAGACCCCAGCCATGCTGGCACCCTGATCTTGAACCTCCAGCCCCCAGAACTATGAGAAATAAATCTGTTGTTTAAGCCACCCAGTCTACTGTTTTCCATTATAGCATCAAAGGGACTAAGACAGCTCCTCCTGAGTGGTCTCAAAACTCATCTCATCTTCACCATGGTCTGAAGCTCTTACTTCCCAGTCCTGCTTGCTCCCCTTTCCTGCACAGGTAACTGCAATCTAGACGTTTCCCTGTCCAATACTGCACAATAAACCTAACCATACTTCTCACAACACCCCTTAATACATCTCAGCAGTTTTCAATTGCGATGATGATCAAAGTCCTTATGTGTGCCCTAAACTTTAGGGCCTAAAGCATGGCGGGGTCTGGCATTCCTTCCCTTGCAGCCTCATCGCTCACCACACTGGCCCTTCCTCTCCCTTTGTCCCCATCGCTGTCTCTCTGCTCCAACCACACCAGTCCTTGGTGATGTTATATGCACCACTCAGTGTCTCTCCTCAAACCCTCTGCTTCCTGTCATTCCCTCTTCACCAAGTTGAACCTTCGCTCTTCCTTCAGAGCTCAGCTTGAATTCTCTTCCCTGACTTCCCTAATAAAGCAATTTCTCCTGTTATTGATTCTTACAATACCATTCACCGCTTCTAAGAAACACCCCAGTTGTTACTTTTACACTTTTCATGACAATGAATTTTATTAATATGTGTCTCTTTCACTAGATCCTAAGCTCCACAAGGGCCAGAGCCACGACTTCATTTTACTGTTATTGCCACTTCGCTTACTGTATTCTCTCCAACAGGAAGTGCAATACCTGGCACAAGGAGACTCTCAAAAAGCATTTGTTGACTAAATGAATGAATAAACCTTTTTATGATAATAATGAAAAAGCCAAGGTTCTCCCATGCCAGGTTCTATGATTCAAAGATGAGAAAATGCTGGTTTCCTTGATTTGCTTTTTCCAAGTCTTCTTCCCATTTTCTCCTCCTGGAATCAGTTAATACAACTAAAGCATATGAGAGCTGAACTCTGAGATCCAGCCCTAAACAAAGGGCAGTATTTGTAAACATTTAACCCAGGACACTCTGCCAAAAAGCCCGTGTTGGAGAGAATTGTAGCCATGTGGCGTGGAGCTGTGGGGAGCTTCTTTGTGGGTTTTAATTGAATTGGGGGTTGTGGGCCCTTGCTGGGAGGCCCTCCTCCCCCAAAATAAAAATGTTTCTTAAACCTCTAGAAAGCTTCCATTTTTGAACCAACTCTCAACTTTCACCCGTTTCTACTGCAAAGTTCAAAAGTTGGAAGTTCCTCTTGCTTCACTCCCAAAACTCAATTCCATTGTAAGCTGGGCTTTTCTTTCCAGTACAGTGGCTAAATATCTCAGCCATTGAGTTAAACTTCCAACCCCCAGTTCAGCACTGTTGAAACCATAAATCCTCAAGGAGCATTAGCAATACAGAAAGAATGAACAGTTTCAATAGGAATGCATTTCTTCCTTCCGTTGCAGCTAGGAGTCAGAAACACCTAACATCAGCAAAGTTAGTGAGGCCCATGCAGCCCGTAACCTGCACATCTTTTCAACATATGAGAAGTGTGTGATGTGAAGAAAACGATAAAACTATAAAGAACTTTAGGGCTCTAAGCCCCTATTAATAAGCTCCATGCAGGCAGATATTTTCACCTGTGTCATCTACAGCTAAAACAGTCCCCGGCAGATAACTCAATAGACATTTCTTGAATGAAGAATGGGTGAATGAGTGAATGAATTAAAAAGTTAGTAAGTTCCAGACAATTTTCTAGGTACTTCATGTATAACAATTCACTTCATCCTGACATCCACCTTATAAGGTGGTAATTATCGCTATGCCTGTTCTCAGATGAAGAAACTATAGAGAGATTAAATAACTTATGTACGGCCACCAAGCTTGGCAGTCACCTTTCCGGGTAGCTTAATCCCCACTCTGCTCAGGCTCTCCCTGGGCAACAGCCCCCTGAATACATCGATGAGTGCCCACACTCAACGAAACGGTGCCTTCAAGTATACACTGCCACCAAAATTACCACTCAGCCCTATACATCTTCCCAGGTTTCTAGGCTTGGGGTATACCAGCCAGGCACATCTTATTATCACCCAATTAAATGAGATTTTTGTCTACTAATGTATTTTTAGCACTAAACTGAGTTGCCCATCAGTGAAGAATATTTATTAAGTAGAGCAAGTCATTGGTAAAAGCAACAAGTCCTTGAGACTGAAGGAGATTGTGCCTTGCTAATATGTTTTTTGCCTACATGGCTGGCTTCACTAGCTTCTGACTATGAAATTTTTAATACAGAACTATTTATGGCAAAGCCCCTGGGTCTACATGCCCACCTGGGTATGGTTTCTGCATCTGACTTCTTCCTGCAGCCATGCTGTTGCCTCTGCTCTTTTGGACATAGCATCTCCCAAAGATGACTGTTTCCTGACACTCTGCTCCTTCTTGAATAAGGACACTGCTCTCCTAATCTCCCTGCTCTCATTGTCTCCCTCAAATGACAGCAACTGTGACCTTTCACAAGAATGCATGGAGCAGAAAGACAGCATCTTATCACACAGACACCCCTAGCATAGGTACGATTAGCCTCCCCAGCCCAGGGCTCCCACCTGGGGGAAGCCATATCGATCACCATCAGTGGGAATCCAGACTGACTTTTCTCCTAGTCCCAGAGACAGTTCCCTCTCCCCAGTCTCAGGCTTACCTCACTGAGAGTAGCCACAGCTATTTCCTTCAGGGTGGATCCCAGGACCCACCCTCTGAAATCTAACTCAGAAGGCATGAACCAAACAATGACAATAATTCACAGAGCAATACCCAAAGTCTGGCTTATTCAGTTTTAAATAACAACATGTGTGGGAATCCAGCAGCCCAATTCCCAAAACTCTGCCCCGAGCCCAGTTTCATTGTCTCCCATCCCACACGAAGAAAGAAAACATCAGGCCTGCTTGTCCCTCGTGTCATGGTCCAGTTTTCAAACTTGCCATCTAAGGGCTTAGGCAAGAATTCACACACACACACCCTCTAGGAACAAGCAATAATTTCCAGACACAGAGACCTTAAATCATGATTCAAGAAAGAGAAAGAACATTGTATATGATTCCGCAGGAACACAATCTTGGTAAAGCCTACAATTTACATTACTCAACAAAACACCGATCAGCCCAGTGTGGCACATCTGCCTTTATGTTATAGTCTGGTATTCCGGGCTGTCCAATGGCTACCTTAGCCCTTCTAAGCCCACTCTCCCTCCCCACTCACCAGGTTCTCTGTTTGGAGTCCAGTGGGCTCCCTTGCCCTCTGAATTCCAGTCAGACTTGGCCAATGAGGAGACTGAGAAGAGAGTTAGAAACTTTATTCCTCCAGCTCCTTCTCTGTGGGGTCCCTCCATCCTCCAAAGGTGGTCCTCTCTACATGATTCTCCCAGGTCCTAGTAACTACCTCCTCCCCTTGTCCCTCTGGGTCCACAGGTGGTAACCGCTCTGTTTTATTAGCACTGGATATTGCACGATTATTTGGGGTTTCCCAACAGCCTGCCCACACCATTGTAAATAGCCCCTTTATTCACCCTCCTGAATCATCCTAACTTGAAACGCCAGCAGTTTCCTGGTGTGATGCTGATTGATACAAGGGCTTTGCCAGGAATAGAGTTGCATGACTGAAAGAGCTGGACATTACAGGCCCGTATTGGAACCCTAGAAGGTCTTCTGAAACTAAGGATTGTTTTAAGTGACTGTAGGGTAGTGTTCCTATGTCCAGTTCTTTCTTCTTCTATCTCCCTCCAGCACTCCCTTCCTCATGCTGTAGGCGGGCTTTTGTTCCCAAACACAATTAAGAGAAGTGTCTGAAAGTGAACAGTACAAGTCTTGGCACCTATAGACAAAATATATTATTATACTTGTTCTCCTAAGACCTGAAAAAGAAACAACATAAGAAGAAGAATTTTATTGAGCTGAACCCCTCCATCCTGGCCTTCCTAGGCTAATGTTTAGAACTTTTTGCTTTAGAGTCTATTTTATAAGGAACATTGGTTATAGGTGTGTGTTTTTGTCTTTACAACCACTTGCTTTTTATATGTTATTAAGCATTCAACCCTAGAGAGAAGTTCTATTGAGTTTTTAAAATTTAACATTTGTCAAATAATTTGAAAGCACCCACTTAGAGCAATGCAAATGGTATTCCAGGAAATGCCTACCACACCCTTAACAGACATTTGCTGATGTTTGGTCTCGAATGAAAGGATTAGAATAGAGCGCCCTATGTGGATACCCATACAGTTTCAATGGCCAGTGGCAGGGCTCCTGGGGACGGTTCCACTCTGTTCTCCAGCAAGCACCATGTTAAAAAAGGATGGAAATGTACTGGGCAAAACTACAATGACCAAGAAGATGTAGGAGCCCTAAACTACAAAATAGGAAAAAATAGATGAAGAATGGAGACAAATTGGCCTTAAGAAAAGAAAACTCTAGGGGAATTTACCAGGCACCTTCAGTAGTAATTATAATGACAATCTGTTACTGAGCAGCTACTATACACCAGGAACTGCGCTAAGTGCCTTATCCACATTTTCTGGAATCTTCCTAACCACCCCGTAAGTCCGGTTTTGTAATCACCATTTCATGGAAGAGGAGACCTCAGGTCAGAGAGAATAGGACCTTGTCTGCCTACAAATCTCTCTCGGTCTACCCACTGCCTCGCTTCTGGGAGCTGAATGGCTTCCACAGAATGGAAAACAGGCCTGTTTCTTTCTGGGTCTGAGACATAGAACTGGGAACAATGGGTGGAAATTACAGGAAGACAGATTTCAGTTTGATAGCAGGAAGAACTCTGTAACACGGGTTGTTCACAGACGGAAGGCGCTGCCTTTGGAGACTAAATTTCCCATCGCTGGAAATATTTGAGCATTGTTTGGGGGTGGGGGTGCGTTGAAGAGGAGAATCGAGTAGCAAAAGTACAACTGCATTAGATGATTTTTTAAAATATTTGTTACTGATTTTTAGAGAGAGAGAGAGAAAGAGAGGGAGAGAGAAACATCATTGTGCAGCTGCCTCAAGCCCACATCCCAGGAATGTGCGCTGACCAGGAATCAAAGAGGCAATTTTTCAGTGCTCAGGACGATGCCCAAACAACTGAGCCACACTGGCCAGGGCTGCATTAGATAATTTTTTAAGATTTCTTTTCACTCTCCTAAAACTTGTTCAGACTGTGAAACAATCACTTCCCAGATTCGGAGGAAAGAGGGATACTTTGCTTTCCCCTTTATGTTCTCCTCTAAGACAGCAAAAACCTCTGTAATGTTTGAGTGGTCTAGAAAAGAGCTTCCCCCATGTCCACTTTCAGCTCATCCTGCAAAGACTCTTAGCTTAGGAGTTTGGAAGAAGCCCTGAAACCATTCCTAGTGTCTTGGCATGTGTGTGATCTTAGCTTGGAAGCGTCCTGAGTCCTCACCCTCAAGCACAGTACCACGTCCCAGGCTCTTTAATCCTTATAATCGTGCATTTAGGAGTAGTTATTCAATATCTCACAAAACCTTAACAAAATGAAATGAAACAGAAAATGTAAAATAACACAACTTTCTTTCATACAAAGCTTTAAAGAGAAAGCCAGAAAACGTGTTTTAGACATCTCACAAAGTTCACATTGTATTGCGAAATTATTTTTAATGAAGCTGTTATTATGTTACAAGAATGCAATAAAACATCTGAAACCTGAAATTTCCTATTTTTATCACCTCCTGTAAATTTTTCAAAAAAGCCAAAATGATTTGTTTCAAAATGTGTACAGGAATAATTGGATTGAGAGTTTTCATGCCAACTTTCCATTTGGAATGAAATCTAGAGATTGTTACTTCATAAACCACTGAAAATATGAGCACAAAATGAAAAGGGTAAAATATTATGGAATATAAGTGTAATCAAACAAAACAGACCCGGGAAGGAACCACTGATTTACCATCTCCCAGTGTGTGGTTCAGCACAGGGACCTCTTTTATATAACAAAGCATTCACAAATAATTGGTTTTACCTGAATCCCCTAATTACTTCTGGAAAGAGAAATGCAATATACATGGAATTCTGTATGTTGAACACATAATGCAAAAATGCAAATCCTACACTGGTTAGTCGTTAAGCACAATATTATTCTGGATTGTTCACAAAGAGGACATACCAGCTCCCTTAATTTTCTCTTCGCAACACAAATCTTAGTCATTCCTTGTTACAAACTCTTTGCAAAACTCTAATCCTTGAGTGCTAAGCAAACGCATTTTTGCACACAAATCGAGTAGAAAAAGTTTATTTCAGATTGTGGTTTGTTTTAACAGTCCTGCCAAATGACCAGAAATGAATCATGCGCCCAAACGTGTAAGTATACAGGAAGATGTTACTTATCTCGTGATTTCAGATTTAATTTCAATTCACACCTTTCTTAAAGGTATTCTGGAAGCTCAGTCTCTTAGGAAACAGACAAACCCTCCTCAATTGCAAATCGAGTTTCTGTTTTTGGTGGAAGTCTTTTCCAAACCATTCATCTCTGTCAATGTATACAGAGCACACTCTTTCATGAACAGTTTCCAGAATTAAGTAGAGCAATTCTGTTGACCATCTGGCTCTGTGAGCAAAGAGTTTTTTCTATGTGAAAATATAAAACTGACCTGCCCTGTTATAGTCTAGACTTACAATCTTTCTAGGGATGTTGTCCATCTCCTCACCCATTCCAAATGAACGGAATTTTAGATGGACCAGTAAACAGAGGCCAAAAGGACTGGAATCTTATTTCATATGTTTACTTAAGTTACTCTTAAAGAACATAGAAAATAGAATCACTTTTTTAAGAGTACCACCATCCCTGGGAACCAGCCCAAAATATACTTTTTACTATGTGACAATTGAGCACATTTTCAAAAATACAGTAGGAAATGCTACTTAACAGAAGCAACATGGGTCTTATTTAGCTGTTGCAATGTCGGTGGTTAAAACTACCCAGCTTTCACTGGTTGATCTGAAATTAGATTTCCTATCCTTGTAATAATTCTAACCACACAAGTTTATGATAACATATTAGATAAAATCACAGTTGGGGGTTAGAGGGGTAGCAAAAACTATAAGAGTGAGTTTGGTCTCTCTTTAATTGTCCTTTTAATTCTATGAGTTGCCTGCATTTGCAATGTAAGTTTAGGTTTCAGTCATGGAATTGGTTTTTTTCCTCCACCTTTGGCCCCGCCGGAACAATATGCTGTACACTGACAAATACGGTCAAGGCCTCAGAGGATGAGTTCTCCAGCGTCTGTGGCTAAGAGCATTTTAAATTGTTTATTTTTCAAAACACTTAAACCACCATGACAAGATTTTCTTAAAGGAATCTTATTGTATTTGTTTTACAAAAAGCAATTAACGAAATTGGTGTCCTTTGTGGGGAAAAGAGTATTCTCATCTCTACCATGCAAACCCAGGGACGTTGAGGCCACCTGGATTCTGACCCATCAGTGCAAAATTCAGCTGAGAATCCAGAAGAATAAGACGTAATTCTGCATCCTAAATTAAGCATCAGTACCAGACTATCCTCTTTCAGACATAGTAGCACTGATAATCAGTCAGTGTTGTCTAAAAACTCTTGGTAGATCCACTGCATCAAGTCATCTGGATTCATGTCCTACAATCTGAAAAGCTCACAATCTGGAACCCCAGCCAAACCCTCCTCCTGTGGGCATGAGAGCCCCAGCTTGTGTGCCGACAAGATCAGGCTGGAATCTGCCCCTCACTTACTTGCTAAGGGACTCTAAGCATGTCTCTAAACTTCTGTGTGCCCCATTTACCTGTGCCGGGAACATTATAACAGCACCCACCTCATCATGTTGTTGGGAGGATTTAATGAGTTAACACTTAACAGGCAAAACAAAGGATGAATGTCTTTCTTTAAGCTCCTGACCTACACCACTGACATTCTGGGGGAGAAATTTTCATAAGGACTCATGGGTCATCCACTTTATAAAGCTGTGCCTGAGAAGAGCTGGAGGTAGAGCTATGAGCTCCGTATTCACACTCCTTTTCCACCTCTTAGAATGCTCCCCCATCCTCTCCTTTAACTTCTTTAACTTCCCCATGGCAGGAACAGCTCCTTACAGTACCATTTTTTCCCCCACCTCTTTCCAGTGCCTCAGAGTTAGGCTTTTCGAGGTTTAACCATGAAAAGAAAAAAGTGTTGATAATTAATTGGTTTGAATGACATCTGCCTATCAATATGAACATTTGTCTTCAGCCCAAGATATCATGTCAGGCCATGTGACACAGGGTAAAATTTTTAGCTGCAGCAGAGACTTCCTAGCCTTTCTCATATCATACAGATCAGTCCACCCTTGTTTTTTAAAATATTTTTTCATTGATTTCAGAGGGGAATGAAGAGGGAGAGATAGAAACATGAATGATGAGAGAGAATCACTGATGGGCTGCCACCTGCATGCCCCCCACTGGGAATTGAACCATGACCTCCTAGTTCACAGGTCAATGCTCAACCACTGAGCCACACTGGCCAGGCCAGCTCACCCTTCTTAAAACTATTATCAACCTCAGAAACACCGGCATAACCCTAGTGTTACACAGTTTTTTCAGTAAAGCATGTAGAGTCCTCTCAAAAGGTCAATTAAAGTGAATAATATCAACTTTACCGAACCAATTTCATTTACATTGCAATTCAGATATAAACATGCAGACAAATCATTTTTATTTTTCATAAGTTACATTTTACTGTATAATAGAAAAATACCTAAAAGGTTTGATTGTATAAGTTATAAAGTCTGATTTATACAGTTGTAATTTTGGGTGTGTATGTTGTAATCAAGTAATGAAAGATAAATATCTCATGATTTTTTATGGGACCATCTGTTGTGCTTAAAATAAAAGTTGAAACTCCCCTGAGTGACACATATTTGTCTTCTCTTGTTTTAACATCATTTCAGTCTGCATTAGAGCAAGTAAGCTGGAGCTGTTGTAAGCCACACTCCTATGGGTAATTTACCATACTTGCCGCTAGGGGGAAGTGAAGCTAAGATAGTGACTCAGGCCTGCAAAGAAGGGAGACACGTGGAAACAAAGTAATAAAGACAAAGCCCAAATAAAAGGGAAAAAGAGGTAGGGGGAGAGAGAAGAGCTCTGGCTGGGCGCCAGGGGTACTTAGGGAATCAGTCGTCAATATCTTCAGATTAATGATTAGGTGCCCTGATAAGTTGGCAAAGGTAGGGCCTGCCAAAGCAAGATTGCCAGGAGCTTCCATTTGTGAGAGAAGGGAGTGTCTGCTCCCCTTTTATCTGTGCAGGGAAATGAAGTCATGGTTCCTGATGAGAACCAGCACTTTTGAGGAATTAGTATCCGTGACACGAAACCTACTGATAACATGCTTGGTTCTGTTTTGCTTTTGTTTACTTTTCCTACTTAACACAAGCTCCTTCCATAAGCTCAGTGAGGTAGATTGTAGAGCGGCAGATGGGCTAGCGGGAACAATGCTAAGTGTGGGAGCTGCAAATCAAGGCCCAGTGACAAGCCCAGTAGCAATGATCATTGTGCCTCCAGGTTTAAAAACAATCTCTCCTCCCAAAAGTCATGTTCCATTCAGCAAGTCCAAAAATAATGGCAAAAGTCACCACTGAAATGGATTGTTAATTGTCTGGTTTCAGTCACTGACAAGAATAAACCTGCTGAGGCCAGCTGGTCTTTTGTCACTGTGGCTCATAACACTATTGTTCTAGCACTGGGGATCCTGAGAGGGTAAGAGAAGGAAGAGGAGAAGGGGAAGGAGGTACCCAGGGCAGATGCCTGGCCCTCTGGGAAAAGCCTACCACCCAAATGACCAAACCCAGGGGCCAGAAGAATCCCTACCCAGTTCTCTCCAGGGGCCCAGAACTCGTCTCCAGGGGAGCCTTTGTGCCATGCTAGAGTCTCCACTGTACCCAGAAGGCAATGGGAAGCCTATCATATTACTCTAATTCTTGGCATAGCATTTATCACTATCTACTATTTATCCATTCATTTCTTTATGGTAATTGCCTGTCTCTCTACACTAAAATGTAAGCTACATGAGAGCAGGGACTTTTCTGTATCATTTTCCATGGCATGCCCAGAAAATAATCCAGGCAGTCATGGCGCATATTCAATAACTATTATTGCATGGCTAAAGATTTGTATTTGAGAAAGTGTCCTCCAGCAGCAGGGTGGATGATGGACTAGGTTTGGGGGTGGAAGGAGAGAGCAAATCATGTGCCAAGACATTAAGTAGAAAATGTGCAGTAAGCTATCCATCCCATTTCCACTTCCATCCAGGCTGTGATATCAGTGCTGAGGATAGGAGAACCAAGGCCCAAGTCTACAGTGTGTGTGGTAGCAAGGTATTCAAGACACAAGGATAGAAGCAGTATTTAGGGGGTGAATAAGACAGGCAGGCAATGAGAAAGGTGGGCAGTCAAAAGGGTGGGTACAAATAGAAGCATGAACCAGCGAGCAGAAAATCATGATGATCCAGGTGCAGGGCGTAGTTAAAGCCATGGGAGAAGATATGATACATCCCTCCACCCCCCCCCCCCAAAAAATATGCATCAAAGAAAAGGCCTGAGAATGAAGCCTGGGTAGACTCCATCCTTACTGTGGAGCAGATGAGACAAGAGAGTTTAAAAAGGGACAGTAGTAGCTTTAGTGGTTCCCAGGACCCCTATACCATCCACCCCCCAGCTGCTGGGAGGGGTTGGTGGCTCCTGGCTGAATCCCTCTGTGAACTGCCCTCAGTGAAGAAAGCTGCCCTGCCCAAGTTCATGGCAGCTCACATCCAGTGAATGGTGGATGAAAGTGGGATATAGAGGCCTGGCCCTTCCCTCGTGGTCAGACAATTCTAAAAGGTCATCCCAGCTGAGACTCAAAGTGGGATTGACTGAAGCCCTTCAAACTCAACAACAGACTTCAGATCTCCCTCTGCCCAGGGTTACTTCTGCTATTTCTTTATGGGCATAGATATTAAGGTCATTCCTCAATAAATTTGTTTCACACAGATCTTTCTCCCCAGGTCTGTTTCCCAGAGAACCTTACCTAAGACAGATGATGGCAGAAGTGATCCAAGGAAAAAGACTCTGAAATGGAATCATAGAGCTGGATCATCCCCATGCCGGCTAGAAATGAAAACCCAACAACCTGGTGGGAGGTGAGGCCCTGACAACCTCCAGCTTGCTGGAAAGGTACAATTGTTAAAACTTTTATTGGTGATGAACTGGGATGGGATACGTGTGGAAGAGACTGCCTTGGTAGGTGCAATATCCAGGCTTTTGAGAGATTCCAAAAGGTACCTCCTCTGAGAACAATGGAAACTGGTGGCTCTTGCTGAATCACTGATCACTAAAGAAAGACAATGGGAGGCTTAGAGCTGTGATTCAGCAATTGAAAGTGAAGTGTGAAAGTTAGAAAGCCTCATTGGTGACATCTAAGACTTTCACCTCCTATGAATGGAGGGCAGAAAAAGCTAAGGCTTTTTTTTAATGCCCAGGACTTTTTTTTTTAATGACCAGGACTTCATTTATGAGAACAGCAGCACTTCCAACAATCTGACTCTTCATCCCTGGGAAATCTGCTATGACAATGTCAGTGGCTTCCTTGGTCTGACTGGGACCCTGCCACCTGAATGGAGACATCAGAGTTAATGCTGGTGGTTGGAATGTTAAAACTCCACTCGGAGCCATGTGGGCCTGCCAAAGGGGCCCTCTCTACCCTGTTGAAGCGGTACGTGTGCCTTGTTTGAACATGAAGCAGAAATCTCTGCATTGTAAGACAATACACAACCTATCCTTACTCTCACACCCATCAGATCAATAACTACAGTGCGGTGCAAACAGCGCATGGCAGGGAAGTGCTGGGCCTGCTGCCGAGTAAAAGGAACTAAACCCCCAGGGGCTTGCAGAATCCAGCCCATGTATACTGACCAAGACAGAGATTGTTTATGGGACTGCATCTTAAAGATGATGGATCAAAGGCAGCAAAAGATAAAGTTGGGTAGGGGTGAGTTGACCTATCTGAGTGCAGTCTATTGCACTATATGATTTAAATCCTGACAAGGACTCTGGGAGATCATTTCAAAATGCTGCTGGGATGACTCTTAGAACTTTGAACAAAATTATGGCACACATTAAACAAAACTGAAATGCCAGAACTGATGTCACAAATGAAAGGCGTGATAAAATTCAACCCCTGAGCCAGTTTTCTGACCCAGGCTCCACTTAATAGAGACCAGTTCCTCAGGAGTCCCTATGGCAGGTGAATACAGTAAGGATTCCTAGTTCTTTGACAAATGGATTTATAGTCATTTATTTAGGGAACAATACACTGGAAAAGTGGAATATTAAAGAATGGAAGTACATTTCTATTTTCTCTACTTTGTATATATTTGAAGTTTCCCATAATACAAAGTTAAAGAAAAATACAGAAAAGGAGTGTGTGTCAATGAATACTGTTTAGGTGGCAAGTATAGAAAACCAGGAAACCAAAACTTACCTTCCCCTCATGTCTCAGCAGCTGTTCTAGGCACTGGGGATGCAGCAGTGAGCAAAACAGGTGAAAAGTCTTGCCTTTATAAAGGTAAGTTTCTAGTGGGGGGAGACAGACAATAAACAAAATAATTAAGACTAGAAAAGTGTGTGTGTGCAGACCCTGCTTTTTCTTCCCTTCCCTGAGGGTAGAGGAAATAGCCTTTGAGAACATATAACTGATTCAGGGATGAAGGCAGTGCCATGAAAATATTCTATGAAGGCACTAGGATCACAGATTACATATACAAGTTCTCCCTGGATCCTATTTTTATGGTATAAACTATATTTCTACCATAAAAGGACTTACAGCATGGAAAGAATCACCTATAGGGAACCCAGAGTCAACTATGCACTCCACAAGGTTGATTTTTACTATGGGCTTCACGAGATGCAAAATGTCTATAGCAGATCCACGCCCTACACCCTCTGTCATTCAAGTTGGCTGGGAAGACCAGAGTCTCTTTCCCAAGATATTAAGCAAAAGCTGCATTATGTGTCATTGGCTCTGATTGGGTCATGAACCCTAAACCAACCATTGTCGCCCGATGAATGAACTGCATTGATTGACTCAGGACTGAGTCTCCTGTGCCTTTCCTGAGCTGAGGGCGGAGTCTTGCTCAAGGACTATTCACATATTACAAATGGCAGGATTTGTTTTGACAGTAGAGCCAACAGGACTTGATGATGAAGTTAAAAGAAATAATAGAGCAGTGATTTTCAATGGGGGTACCACCACTCAGAAGGAAGTTTTAAAAATTTATGGGAGTATTTCTGATTGTCACAATCAGTGAAGGGGAACTACTGACATTTAGTAGGCAGGAGTTAGAGACACCCTGAGGCTCAGCCAAGGAAGAAAAGGTATACAGAGCAATTTGAAAAGAGCAGATAGACCCGTGATGGCGAACCTATGGCACGCGTGTCAGAGGTGACACACGAACTCATTTTTTTTGGTTGATTTTTCTTTGTTAAATTGCATTTAAATATATAAAATAAATATCAAAAATATAAATCTTTTTTTTTACTATGGTTGCAAATATCAAAAAATTTCCATATGTGACACGGCACCAGAGTTAAGTTAGGGTTTTTCAAAATGCTGACATGCCAAGCTCAAAAGGTTCGCCATCACTGAGATAGACCTTAGTCCTGCACCATTTTCACATATCTTATCTAAAATTAAGCCTGAATGTCTGCTCTCAATGAGGTGGGCTACAGAGAGGAGATTTGTTTTCTATGATACTATCATCACCCCTGACCCATATCATAACAAAGAAAATTATTTTGTCCCCATATTTACAAATAATAAATAAAGCGGAGTTCATTTATGAGTACAGTAATTCCTCCTTTTTTTCTTTTTTTACTTTAAGAGTCTCAGTCTGTAAATTGTCTGGACACATTATCAACTTACACACTTTAATTAAGGATAGTTTCCTCGTCCTCTTATTTTATCGCCTTGGGGGGAAAGCACCATCAATTGTGAAGCCCTTCTGATTTTCCCGATGGTCATTAGGGAGGGAGGGGCCTCACATAATCAAATAGGGAAAAAGGGACATCCTGATGCTCAGCAGAGGAGGGGAAAGTGCAGCTGGAGTCAAAACTTAGTACACACGACACACAATACTGCGGGGAAGGCCTGGAGAGGGGGCGAGCAAGAGAGGGAGGAGGTCAAGGCGGGGGGAGCATTTGTAATACTTTCAACAATAAAGTTTAAAAAAAACTTAGTACACACTTAAGTGGAAAAGGCTATTCAAAAGAATATTAATAATATGCATTTTTAAAACATTAGAGCATTTGTCTAGGAAAACATTTGAATCCTATAAACCAATCACAGTGTTTGTCCAAGAAGTAGAGGCAACGAGAATTCATTTGTTGGTTACGTTTTTTTAACATATGAAGATTACTGGGCTATAGAAGGGCTGATTTTTTTTTTCAACATTGGAGTAACTGTCGTTTTCCTAAAACTAATTTCTAATAATCCAATATTGGTTTTCAATCAGGGTCCACTCAGATCTCTGCTCTTTCATGTCCCTGGGCTTTCTATTCAGAATGACTTCTGATCTTACTTCTCTTAAATCCAAATGATTCCCAGAAGCGGATGCAGGAATCTCATGACTTTATTGTGGATGGTTAGTTTCCACTGCTGAGTAACTCATCACCCTAAAATTTAGTGACTTAAAACAATGACATTCATTATCTCACAGTTTATCTGGGTCAGGAATCTAGGTACAGCTCAGCTGGTTCGTTTGGCTCAGGGTCTCTGATAAGGCTGCAACCAAGATAGCATCTGGAGCTGCACTCATGTGAAGGCTGAGCTAGGGATGGTCTGCTTCTAAACTGGCTCATGCGGGCGTTCCAGGATTCAGTTCCATGCAGGCTTTTGAAGGGAGGGCCTCAGTTCTTCACTGACAATGGGGCAGTGGTTGTACATAGTTTGTTTAAACATGAGCCTCTCTATATAGTAGCTTGATTCATCAGAAGAAGCAAGAGTCCTTTGGTTGCTCTCTAACCAAAGGACTTGTATGCATGCATATTAGCATAACCAATGGACACAGACACTGGTGGGGTGGGGGCTTGCCCAGGGTGGGAATGACTGGGGGCGGGGGGGGGAGGGCAGGGGGAGAGTCGTCAATTGGGGAAAAAGGAGACATACGTAAAACTTTAGACAACAGATTTTAAAATAAATAAATAAAAGAAGAAGCAAGAGTGAGAGTGGGCAGGAGTGGGGTTGTGGGTGGAGGGATGATGGAAGTCATAGTTTTTATCAAAAAATCTTGGAAGTGATTTCTCATTTATTGCTGTATTCTATTCTATTCTATTCTATTCTATTCTATTCTATTCTATTCTATTCTATTCTATTCTATTCTATTCTATACATAAAGCCACTAGGTCCACCTGCACTCAAGGAGAAAGGATGACACAAAGGTATAATTTAACTAGGAGCCTTTTAACAAGCTACTAACCATAAAGCCCAAGCATTTGCGTATTAAAATATATATTTAGAGGGAAACCAAGATAGCAGCATAGGTAATCACCTATACTTGCTGCCTCTCACAACCACATCAAAGTTATAACTAAACAGCAGAATAACTACCACCCAGAACCACGGGAAAGCTGGCTGAGTGGAAGTTCCACAACTAGAGAGGTGAAGAAAACTCATTGAGACTGGTAGGAGGTGCGGAGGCATGAAAAGTGCTGGAACCTGGATGTGCTGTTCTTTAAACTGGAGGAAGATACAAGCTCCTGCTTGCTCTGAACTCCAGTTCCGGGCGAGACTCTGGGGGACCCAGATACATATGGGGAGAAACTGGACTGAAGGCATCGGGACAGGAACGCGAGGGTGGCTTACTCTTAGAGGTGCTCCCAGCGAGCATTGTTTCTGCACGGGTGTGGGGGATGCGGAGAACCAGGGACTTCTCCAGTTCAGGGCAGCCATTACTGTTTGCTCCCCCTGGTGATTCCCAGAGACCCTGCCCCACCCAATTTACAACCCTACCCAAGCTGTGTGCATCAGCTTTTGCATATGAATGGCCTGTCCTTTCGCCTAAAACAAACAGCAGCTGGGTCAGAGAGCCCCAGAGATTTTAAAAGAAGGCCCACTACCTGGCAGCAGCAGCAGCCTTGCTTCACAGCTGGGCCTCATCTGGGCACTTCCAAACCCCATACAAAGAGGAGGAATCTGCAGATGTCTCTGTAGCTCCTGCTGGTCTGCCCCAGACAGTGGCTGACCTTGCATCGCCTTGGAGATCCAAGAGCCAGTGTACCCAGTGGTCAGCGTGAGACTATAATGGACTACAATTCTTCACACCTATAAAAGACACACTCAAGGGGCAGACTCAGTGAGCACCAAAGCCCTACTGAAGCAAGTCTTGCCCCATAAGGGTGTCTCCTGCGCAACAGATCTTCCAGTGTAGACACAGCTGGTCATCACAGCCAATTGGCCAGGAGGTCAAATCCTCCCAGTGATACCAACAGCAATCAAGGGTTAACTACAACAAGACTGTGCAAACAGCCCACAAAGGGGTGCACCAAGAGTGTCCACCTCAGGTGACTGGGGAGGCTGAGTCACTGGGCCCTATAGGACACCAACCACTCAAGGCCACTCTATCAACTCAAGGAGACCTACCAAGTACATAGAAACAAACACAGGGAAGCAGCCAAAATGCGGAGACAAAGAACATGTCACAAATGAAAGAAATGGATGAAAGCAAAGTACTGGATATAGAGTTCAAAACCACGGTTATAAGGTTACTCAAGAATCTTCTAGAAACCTCCGAGAAATTTAGTGAGACTTTCAAGGATATGAAAAAGGGCCAATCAGAAATTAAGCATACACTGACTGAAATAAAGAATAATATGCAGAGATCCAACAGCAGACTAGAGCAGTGATGGTGAATCTTTTGAACACGGCGTGTCAGCATTTTGAAAAACCCTAACTTAACTCTGGTGCCGTGTCACATATAGACATTTTTTGATATTTGCAACCATAGTAAAACAAAGACTTATATTTTTGATATTTATTTTATATATTTAAATGCCATTTAACAAAGAAAAATCAACCAAAAAAATGAGTTCGCGTGTCACCTCTGACAGGTGTGTCATAGGTTCGCCATCACTGGACTAGAGGATCCCAAGAATCAAGTCAAAGATTTGAAATACGAAGAAGCAAAAAACACCCAACCGGAAAAGAAAAAAGAATCCAAAAATATGAAGATAGTGTAAGGAGCCTCTGGGACAACTTCAAGCATACCAACATCCGAATTATGGGGGTGCCAGAAGAAGAGAGAGAGCAAGATATTGAAAACATATTTGAAAAGATAATCACAGAAAACTTCCCCTACTTGGTGAAAGAAATAGACTTACAAGTCCAGGAAGTGCAGAGAACCCCAAACAAGAGAAATCTAAAGAGGATCACACCAAGACACATCATAATTAAAATGCCAAGAGCAAAAGACAAAGAGATAATCTTAAAAGCAGCAAGAGAAAAACAGTCAGTTACCTACAAGGGAGTACCCATACGACTGTCAGCTGATTTCTCAACAGAAACTATACAGGCCAGAAGGGAGTGGCAAGAAATATACAAAGTGATGAATAGCAAGAATCTACAACCAAGATTACTCTACCCAGCAAAGCTATCATTCAGAACTGAAGGTCAGATAAAGAGCTTCATAGACAAGAAAAAACTAAAGGAGTTCATCACCACCAGACCAGTATTATATGAAATGCTGAAGGGTATTCTCTAAGAAGAGGAAGAAAAAGGTAAAGATAAAAATTATGAACAACAAAGTGACAACAAATACGTATCTATCAACAAGTGAATCTAAAAATCAAGTGCATAAAAAATCTGAAGAACAGAATAAACTGGTGAATATAATAGAATCAGGGGCATAGAAAGGGAGTGGACTGATAGGTCTCAGGGGAGAGGCGGGTGTGGGGGGTATGGGAAGAGATTGGACAAAAATCTTACACCTATGGACGAGGACAATGGGGGGCGGTAAGTGCATGGGGTGGGGTGGGAACCAGTGGAGGGGAGCTATGGGGGGAAAAAAGAGGAACAACTGTAATAATCTGAACAATAAAGATTTATTCAAAAAAATAAAATAAAAAATAAAAAAAGAATTTAAGTGAAAAAATATGTATTATATATTTATACAATATAAGCTCTATTATAAATTGCATTTCTTTTATTTCTCTATTTATGATGTTTAAGGTATTTTATTAATATTTTACTAGGTTTAAGTTATATTGTCAATGAACTTCATTTTAGAAGATAAAAGAGAGTACTGCAAAATATTTTTTATAAAAAAAAGAAGGACATTGAGTCTGACAGAGGGGGGGAATACTCTCCCAGATTATGTACAGTTCTAAAAAAAATGAAGCATTAGAGAGCTTGACATGGGGCAAAGAAAGGGAATAGAAATCCTTGAGAAGCCAGTGGAGATGGGAATCAGGGCACATTAGAGGGATGGAATTTCAATAAGGACAAAATAAGTATTAAAGAAACTCAGAGGAAACAGGATAATGATTTTCAAATATTTGAATGGCTATCTTGTGGAAGAGGAGTTATATTATATTCAATATTGCCCAAATCAGTAGAATTAGACCAATAACTGGTATTAGAAGTCATGATGATGCATGAATAGGAAAGAATAAATTTTTACCAATCAGAGCCATACAAAGATAAACAAGGCAGCAAGGAAATGGATTTAACAAACCTTATTGCATGCCTGTATAGGATACATACCTATGCTGCTTCATCAAATGATGGAAGATTAGAACAGGAAGTGACTGGAATAAATACCATTAAGATCCCTCCTAACCACAATGTCCTCTAATATTACAAACTGACAAATGAACTCACATTTGCTAAGAAGCTGTTTTATGAATACATCTATGTTAGACTTTTTTTGTATTCTTGAGGAGCTTGTCTTTTAGAAGAATAACTTTGTCTTTTTAGTTTATGTCCTGTTTGTGTGCAAGAAGTCAGCATCTACTCAAGGTTACAGATAGTAGAAGGCAGAAGATACAAACTAGAACAAGGAAAACAGAGACAAATGGATAAACTCCATTAGAGGGTTACATTAAATAATCCCTTCATTTAAAAATATTTATTGAACAACCTCTATGTGCCAGCTCTGTGTTAATTATTGGGAACTGTGCTAGAGGCTAGTTACAATTTCAATAGAAAGATATCCTGAGCTGAGTGAAAGTAGGACAGGGAGAGAGAAAGACTGAGCAGCACGTAACTACCTCTGAACATTTCAGACACATGATACACTGACAACTTGGTGGAGGTTAATTATGATAGCTAAGAACATTTTATGTTTGACACAGATGTGGAAAGTTTTTCTCAAACATCCAGTGATGAGGCAGAGAGGAACTGTCTTTCATTGGGCTTCTAGAGGCAGAGCCTGAGAGAGGATATTTGTTCAAGAGGTTTACTTAGAGAGTAATCTTAGGAGAAGAGGAGCACAGGAAGCAGGATAGAGCAGGAGGAAAAGCCAAGCAAGAACGTAATTTCAGTCTGATCCCACAGGGAGATTTGGAATGGTGATTGTGCACAGAGTTCACTCTACCTTGAGGCAACGGGTGGCCATTTAAAAGCCCTGTGTCATTCAGTTATTGGCCACAGTCCATGTGGATTTAGCAACATGAATATGATTTATGACCTTAATGGAAGCAGGTCCAGTGGTGAGGTAGGGGCACAAACCTACTGAGTATCCTCAAGGGAGAATGGAAAGGGAGAAATTGCAAACGGTGGGTATAGAGAGCTCTTCTGAGAAGTACTACTACAAACGGGAGCAAAGAAATGGCATCATGGCTGGATAGGTACATGGGGTCAAGTGGAGGATTTTTAAATAGAAAAAAGAGATATAATTTTATGCTGAGAGAAATATTCTAACAGAGTAGACAAAATGATGTTGCCAAGAGAAAGGCAAGATTTAAGGGAGCAAAGGGAATAGAAGCCAGTGAATAAGTGGAGGGTGTGGCCTTAATGAGGATAATTCATCTCTAGGAACACAAAAAAATATAGAGTATAAGGAAATATATTCATATAAATAAGACGGCAGGTATGGTGATGGGAGCATGCAGAAATTCTCTTCTGACTGTTTCGTTTTTCTCTGAAATAGAAAGCACAGTCAGGAGTGAAAAGTGACCAAGAAAGGGCACTGAAGACAATAGAAAAAATATAGGTTTAAGGAGAGAGGAGAAAGGGTTAAATAGTTACCTAGAAAGTGAGAAAGTAAATGGAGTAGGGAAAATTAAGGTTATAAATATCTTTACTAATTCAAATAACTTTTGAGTTGATGATTTGAGATTCCCTAAGCATATAGTCTGAAAATAATGGCATCTGATAGTCTATGTCATAAGATGTCCTTTATTTCTGTTTCCTTCTCATTGTACTAGCCAAAACTTCTAAAACACAAAGTTCTGTTGATTTTTGTCTCAAATATCTCATTCTACTCTTTTCTCCTAATTTCAACTATCACCACCTTAGGACACACTAACATCTTGCCTGAATACTATGATAACCTCTTGTCTGGCCATCTTCCAATCCATTCTCTATTCCAAAGGCCAAGTGAGTTTTTCAGTACATAAATCTGATCCTGTAACCATCACTCTGAATCCTGCAATGATTCTCACTGCTTTTTAGCTAAAGACCCTAAACAACCTGCTCCTGTGTACATCTCTGCTTCATCACATACCTCTTCCTTCTTGGTAAGTACCAGCCACACAATCCTTCTCTCAGCTTTTCTCAAGTAACTGCAAGCTTTCCCCTCTGAAATACACTGACACCTTCCCAACTTTGCTCAGTTAATGCCTATTGACCTTTAATTTCTTATAAAATATTAAAGAGAGGTAAAGAAAAATGGAAGGTACACTGAGAAGATTAATATATATTTAATTGGAGTTTCAGAAGTAATGGAGAGAGAAAGAATGAAGAACAAGCACTATTTGGGGATGTATTTACTGAGACATCAAGATGCTGTCAAAAATTTACCATTGCCTTAAAATTTCCAAAAAGACATCAGTATGTATACTCAAGTACTTAGTAAATACCAACCACAATAAATAAAAGGAAATTCATACCTGTACACAGTACAGAAAAATGAAAGAACTCTGGGATTAAAAATAGGAGCCAGAACAAAACAAAAAAACACACATACTAGTATTACATTTAATGGAGTGGCAATTAGAGTTTCAGATTATTTCTCAATAGTAACAATGGAGACCAGAAGGCAGAAGAACGATGCTGTCAAAAATTTACCATTGCTCTAAAATTGAAGACCAGTAGAAATATCTTTTAAGAACAAGGCAAAGTAAAAAAACATTTTCTGAGACTGAGAATTTTCCCCTGGCTGTACCTCACTATAGGAAAGCCTAAAGGAAACAGAAAGTTATCCAGGTGGAACATCTGAGATGGAAGAAGAAATGAAGAGCAAAATGGAGCAAATCAGTAAATAGGAAAAATGGCAATGTAGGACAACGATAGTGACACAGTTAGAAGAGTTTAAAAAATGAATTCAGCCCTAGCCGGTGTGGTTCAGTGGATAGAGTGTCAGCCTGCGGACTGAAGGGTCCCGGGTTCAATTCTGGTCAAGGGTACATGCCCGGGTTCCAGGCTCCATTCCCAGTAGGAGACGTGCAGAAGGCAGCCAGTCAATGATTCTCTTGCATCACTGATGTTTCTATCTCTCTCTCCCTCCACCTTCCTCTCTGAAATCAATAAAAATATATTTTTAAATGAATTCATCTTTTAAGTCCTTATATTTTTCTAGATGTAGGATAGATATTGATTAATTTTAGACTTTGACAATTTAAGCATATGATTGGACTTCCAAAATTCCAATCTTTTTATTTTAACTGGACCATTTGCCCCATTTGCATTTGATTGATAAATTAAAGCTTAGCTGTGAAAGGTAAAATTTGAAACATTATGAGAAGTATGGAAGATGTTAATGACCTCAAGGTAAGCAAGGATGTTTAAAAACAAGACAGAAAGATACTTTATTAAAGAGAGGACTGATACATTAGACTACATTTAAATTAAGAACATTTGTTCACCAAAAGACATCTTAAAGAAGGTAAAAATACAAGACATAAAGTATCTGAAGGTTTTATAATACATATAATATCATGAGTACCATAGGAAATAAAGAACTCCCATTACTCAATAAGAAAAAATAAATAATGGAAAAGATATAAATAGGAATTTTACAAAAGAGGAAACTCAAACGGTCAATAAACATTTGAAGAAATGATTAACCTTATTAGCAATATAGGAAATGCAAATTAGGACTTCAACTAACCAGCATTTTCATATCCAACGGCAGAAAAGGTTAAGAAGTCTGAAGTCTATACCCTAAGGTTGTCAAGGGTATAGAATGATGGAAACTGTGAAATGCTTGGGGCAGTGTAAATTTGTTTAACTACCTTAAAGAAAAATCTGCAATCTAGTTAGTCTGAACGTGTATAATTTTATTACCTGTCAACTCAATTCCTGGAGAATTTCTTGCATGTACCTATATATAATAATATTCATAGAGCATTATTTGTATTAGCAAATAAAAAGGGAAAATGGAAACAATATAAATATCCTTCAACTGTAGAAAAGAGAAAGAATCTTAACATATTCATATAATACCATACTACATTGAACATAATTCAGCTACCCACATGAACACAATAGAAATTCAATAATATTATGTAAAGCAAAGACAAAAAAGCAAAAACTAGTCTCAGAAACAATAATATGGTTTACATAACAGAAAGACTACAAAAATGTGTAGTTTATGGGGACATAAAAATGGTAAACTATAAAGAAAGATACTGTAATTATCACAAAGTTCAGGAAAGTGGTTACTTCTGTGAGGGGCAAAGTATGTGATTCAGGAACATCACATGGGGGACTTGTAAGTTGCTGCTGATGTTCTATTTTAGACACAGAGATTTCTAAATACATCTTCTATTTATATAAATAACAAATTAATATATGAAAACAAATACACTTATGGTTTACACACTCTTGAATGTGTGCTATATTTCACAATCTATCTCACATTTAAAAAATTAAAAATAAATAGTAATTGAGGAAGCTAGAGCAATAAATGTAAACAAGTTTTTCAAGTTTTTCTGTGATACAGAGTAAAGAAATAGCCTTGTAGGCAGAAAAGTATGACAGGTCAGTGAAAGATCCTTTTAAAGATGGAGAACAAAAGTGCCCATGTGAACAAGCTAGTAGAGAAAGAGAAATAGACAAAGCAGAGAAAAAGAAAGAGAAATTTCAGAAATAAAAGCCAGGAGCAGGATGGTGAGGGAGAATGCCATAGGTCAGAAGGGAAGGAGTTTGCTTTTAAGAAACAGCAGAGGTGTCTCACTCTTATAACAGAATGTAGGGGCAGATATGTGTAGCTTTGGTGAGGAAAAATGAGGGATTTCCTATCTGCTTGCTTGGAAGTCGAGGTTGACAGCTGACAGAGAGGGACGTGGAGAGGAGGGGATATATCAGTTTTGAAAAGAGTAGAAAAGTAGAGAATATTTTAAAGAACATAGCAGAACAATGAGGGAATGCTGAGTGTTCATATGGGCTTTGTGGTCATTAATTTTCATTGAAACCCTTCAACCTGGTGTACAATTTTTCCAGGTAACTTGTAACTTCCAACAGGTAAAGTTACAGAAGAGCTAGAGAGTTGGGTCTGTGGATTAACCAGGCTTGGAGATGGCTGTAATCAGAGCCAGAGTTTATAAATTATAATATGGGGGAAAGATCAAGAGATTGAGAATGTTACCAAGAGAGGAAGAAATTAAAAAGAGTGATGTTTCCAAGAGTCACAGAGTGATAAGGGAGTGTTCAAATCAAACAAATGCAGTTCATGTGTGGTTCAAAAATTGTTGGAGTAAGTGAGCTTGAAGAAGAAATGGCCATGAGATGACAATGAATGAATGAACTCATTGCAAACTGTTGCCTAGTTTGTACATTGTTAAGTGCCAGAGGCAAAGACCAACAGTAGTTAATATATAAATGTGAGAAGTCTGCTATAAGGCTAATGGACTTTGATATTCTATCAGCATTATATTACCCTGCTGTTGGCAAGATGGCTGAAGGCCATCCCCTAACCTGATAATCCTTTTATTGTTTACCAAACTTTACCATTGATATGCCTGTTTGCATTCCTAAAGGGCAAATGTATATTCAAGTAAATAAAAGCTGATGGGTCCAGGGTTTCAGAAAGCTTCTCCTCTAGAGGGAAGTTATCTGCCTGGCTCCCCTATGCCTTCTAAATTTATATTTCTTGTCTAGTGTATTCATTTGTGCATCAGCCCCTTTTCCAGATCCAGAATCCTTGCTGCAAAAGGTTGCAGCAGCTAAGTGGATGTCAAGAAGCCCCATGACTACCAGGTTAAGATCATCTTTAGGAATTACGTATCTAAACAGCTTCTGGGAGGCCAAGGAGGTTCCAGCAGGAGAGCTCCAGATGGGCTAAGTCAGACAGACAGACAGACAGGGGAGTTATCTGGGGCTCTGAGAAGCAGAGAGAGTCCAAGAGTAAATACAGAGTCTACTGAGGTTCAGGGCAGTGATAATGTCTGGATGGGGACTGGAAGAGGAGATGAAGCCTCAAGGGCAGGAGCTGAGTACACAAAGAAAGAAGCAGACGCTCTGAGGGAAGATGGCAACAGAATAAGAAATCCAAAACTTTTCACAAAAGTTGTCAAACACCTCTTATTGTAAGTGTCATCCTAGGTTCAAGGCCCAGGATCAGCATGAGAGCTCCTTCCCACAAAGCAATCATTATTGGGTTTTGAAGACACTAAGAAGCAACCTGGAAACGTAGGTTTGGAAAAGACAAACTGTAGTTCAAACGTGGGCCGGAGGGAACAATTCACATGAGCTGCTTCATGAAGGTCAGAAAGAATGTATGGCAAAGAAGAAAATACGTCCTAAGTTTTTCTTCTTATTTTTCAGATTAATAAAAAAATAAAGGAAGTTAGTATTTAAAATGTTGTAAAGTTTTAAAGCAATGAAACACTTTTTTTTCGGCACTGAAATGGATCTACATGAGCCAAACCCAATGGAGTAAGTCAAACAAGAAGCCAATTTAAGTGTCATTTTTGCTTCAAGGCGGATTTATTTACCTTCTTGTTCACCTTCTAATGTAAGAGATTTGAAGGTTTGAAGGCTAAGTGACTCCCTTTCCTGTCTTCTTCCACTATGCGCTCACTGTTCATCTCCTCAACCCTCTGCTCCTCCATTCCATAGCTATCTCTTGCTGATGACCTCGAAAACTTTGATCTTTGCTAATACTTGTGTGCTAATGATTCTTAACTCCTACCACCAGCCCCAAACTCACTCCTGAGCTCCAGTCTCCTGTGTTTTAAACTACCCATTGAAAATCTCCATTTGAATGTCCATGCAGACCCAAAAGAGGTTCTTCATTATGAATGTCTCCCAAAGTCTCCTCAAGCTATTTTCTATTACTGTTCCTTGAAATCCCAATTATCAGAGCCCTGAATGTTCCCAAACCCCTGGAGGTCATCCCATGCTGCTTTCCACACTGAACATCCTATCACTCATCAAAGCTTAAGAATTTCACTCATTTGACATCTGATATTCAATCATTGAACATTAAAACAAAAGTGTTCACTAGTAATCAGAAAATACAAATCAAGAGAAAAGGGGGAAAAAATTGTCAACCAGATGAAAAAGATACTACTGACTGCAGTTAGGAATCAAATGAAAGAAAGCTTTCAGTGTGCAGCTGGTGGGAAGGCAAAATCTTTGCAGGCCAGTCTTGCAATGAGCAACAGAAGTCTTTATAAATGCATTTCCTTTAACTCGGTCACTTCATGTCTAGAAATCTACACCAAGAAAATAAACCAGGAAATACATAAGTATTTAACTACACATAACCTCACTACACTTTTTTTAAATAGTAAAAAGTTATAAATTGCATAAGTGCGTAAACAGCCTAAGTAAAGGATTTGTTAAATTATGGTACATTTGTCATTTCTATGAAGGCTTAAGAATGATTATGTAGCCCTAGTCGGTTTGGCTCAGTGGATAGAGCATTGGCCTGTGGACTGAAAGGTACCAGCTTTGATTTCGGTCAAGGGCACATGCCCAGGTTATGGGCTCGGTCCCCAGTGAGGGGCATGCAGGAGGCAGTTGATCAGTGGTTCTATTTCTCATTGATGTTTCTCTCTCTCTCTCCCTCTCCCTTCCTCTCTGAAATCAATAAAAACAAAAAATAAAAAAGAATGATTATGTAGGTATGTATTTACTGACATAAATGATATCCACACATATTTTAATTTATTTTTTAAAAGTTATTATTTGAGAGAGAGAGAGAGACAGAAAGAGAGAGAGAGAAACATTGATTTGTTGTTCCACTTATTTATGCATTCATTGGTTGCTTCTAGTTAGTGCCCTGACGGGATTGAACCTGCAACCTTGTTGTATCGGGAAGACACTCTAACCAACTGAGCTCTCTGGTCAGGCCTTCCATATATTTTTAGACATAAAGAACGATTGTAAAGCAATATATCTTGTTTCCATTTTAGTTAAAAAATATTTATGTATGTATCTAAACAGAAAAGATATTCTAGGGACTACTACCTATATAATTCTTTTTTAAATATAACATTATTTCAAAATAAAACAACTAAAGGAAAAACACTGAAACACTGGTTGAGGATTTCTGTTTGCTAAAAAAAAAGCATATGAACTTCATTAAGTTAAATCTTAGATCAGCACATAAATATGCGGGAGTAAACTTTGAGACCATAAAAGGTAGGATGGATGTAAAACTGCAATACCTATGATCTGAGGTTAGGGACTGCCTACTAAAAAACAGAGAAAACTGCCTCCTGCTCTCTTTCTGCAGCCAAGTTGTTCCTAAATCAGGTAAAATAAATGTCTCACATTTTTATATAGAAATGAGATAAAATAAAACAAAAATTTAAAGTCACAAGTTCTAGTTGGACAGAAAATACATTTACTTAAAGTAAAACAACACCCTGAGGCAACATATGATAAGTACCAGAGAAACACAGGTTAAAGGTGTGGAAGACAAAGGACTGATGAGGTCAAGCAGGACGTCAAGAAGAAGGCAGGCTTGAGCCTGACTTAAAAAACAGGCAGCATAGTCCATGGACATGGGCAATAGGGTAGTGAAGATCAGGGGGGTAGGAGGGGCTGGAACGAGGGGAATAACGGGGGGTGGAAGGAATGGGAGATATCTATAATACTACCAACAATAAAAATATTTTACAAAAAGGTAAATATGAGAAAGAAAAATGAAAAATTCATTTCAATTAAGATATATATTAAGGAAATGAAATTGTGGATAATGTGTTTAGGAAAAAATAGATGACAAACTGAAATGAAAAGAATTCTCTTATAGTAGAACTGTGAGAGATAAAGGTGGCAAGAATTAGATGCAATACACAATCCACACACCCCACACTCAACATATACAACACACATACACAATATACACAGCACACACTCACAGACATACACAACACACAGCCACACCCAACATATACAATACACACACACATACAAACTTGCACACCCCATACCCACAACATATATAAGACATATCTCACACAACATGCACACACCACACACAATATATGCAATCACACAAACACAACACACACACACACAATATCCATCTAAATAAACCACAATACACAGATACATACAAAAACACACAGCACATATAAAACACATACACATACAATATATACACTACACACAAAACATACAATACACACACCACGCACACAGATACCACACATAACACACCCAATATATACATAAACATACCACAACACACACATACACCCTCCACATCCCCACACACAATACACACAAACACACCACAGCACACACCACGCATACATAAAACCCAAAAAATCACACACCACACACACCACAAACATCCCCCACACACAACACACAGCAAACATCAAACACAAAACACACGTCACAGATCATGTGCATAAAATGCGAATAAACATGTAATGCCTTATCTAAAATAAGTTGTATTATGGACAAAATTACATTCGGTTATAATATAACTGAATTTATTAATATTTTTGTCATAAAATATTTGTCTCCATCTGTCAAGTTCCCACTCTCCATCTCCCTCCCTGGCTTTGTCTCCAGCAGACATATGGGGAACTGGTCACCTGGTGGTGGATGGGAAGCAGCGACCAGCAATGTGACTGTTCTATATTCAGGTTTTCAATCATTCCTCCTTCCCCCCAGGCCTGTCCCCTGTCTGCTCCCACACCTGCTGCTTCCATTGGCTCAGTTCTTCTTGATACCGCCTTCCAGAATGTTGAGATTTGCCTTCTGCTCCTCTCCTAACTCAGCTAGTTACCATTTTGCTTCCACTTTCCAACTTGTAAAAATACTCTGAATTCATCTGCTATTGTCTCTTCTCCTTTTCTTTTTGTTTTTATGTTGATTGTTTATACCTTTGTATTACAATGATTTTTCGTAATTCTGTAATTACATGTGTTCACTCTGTGTTTAAACAAAAGTCCCTATATTAAATCCTAATTGTGGAAATGCGAAAGGGGTCTGGATAATAGTAATGGTTAAACCTATCCCCTCTCATTTGACTTAAAGTTTTTCTTGAATCCAATCTCTAAGTTTTTCAAAATAAATGCACACAAAAGCACACACATACATATCCACCCCCACATACTGCAGAGCATCTGAGACCAACCAAGAAACACCACATTTAAAATAAAATGATCTCAGACTCTTGGCAGTAGGAGTGCCCAGCATGATATATAGCCATTTTAAGCAAAAATAATAATAACTTTCCCCACAGATATAAATTGATTCTAAGCATGCATGGCTTTGCATTTTAATCCTGTCACTATCAGGTGGAACCACCTTTTATGAAACAAACTGAAACAATGGAAAGAAAAGTCAATTACTTAAAAATTAGCTGGAGTCCCTACTCACCCATACAACTAAGAAAATCATAAACTTAAATTTCTGGATAGTGTCTAGTTTGGCTCCAGCCTTCAGATATCATGCAGATGAATCTTCAAAACAGTATTTATTTATCTGTTTCATTCATTTACTCATTCAGCCAATCTTTATTGAGCAAATACTATGTTCTAAGCACTGTTTTAAACGCAAGGGATGTAGCACTGACTGAGATGGATAAGATTTCTCTTTTGTAGCTTTTGTTCAAGTTATAGGCAGGAACAATGAACACACTGTGATAATCAGGAAGAAGAAAAACAATGCAAAGTAAAGCAGGAGGATGATAGTGTGGAGAGGAGTACAGGAGAGCTCTTTTAGTAAAAGTGGTCAGAGTAGGCCTGCCTCTTTGAGGAATGGTATTTGAGCAGACATATAAAAGACGCAAAAGGCAGATGAATAATTCAAGGGAGTCCCAAATGTAGTGAGGAAATGAACTTCTGAAAGTCTGGGGGTAGAGAAACAGCTAAGTGCAAAGATCCTGGGGGAGAGATAAGTTTGGTATTTGTGAGGAAGACCTAGAACAGTGATGGCGAACCTATGACACGCGTGTCAGAGGTGACACGCGAACTCATTTTTTTGGTTGATTTTTCTTTGTTAAATGGCATTTAAATATATAAAATAAATATAAAAAATATACGTCTTTGTTTTACTATGGTTGCAAATATCAAAAAATGTCTATATGTGACACGGCACCAGAGTTAAGTTAGGGTTTTTCAAAATGCTGACACGCCGAGCTCAAAAGGTTCGCCATCACTGACCTAGAAGGTCAACATAGCTGAGCCAAAATGAATAAGCAGAAGTTCAGAGATTCAGACAGTGCTCTTTGTAGGCCACTAAAGAACATTTGAAGATTGTTCTAGCAAGGGAGTGTATGTGGTTTGATTTACATTGCTTAAATGAGCACATCTGTGCCTTTGCTTCCAGAATACTGACAGTGAAACAGAACCAGTACTAGGGAGGTCCGTTAAGGAGAACTGGGAGTCATTTAAGAGAGGCTAAGGTGGGCTCTACAAAGATGGTGAGAAGAGATCAGACTCAAGCTATGTACCTAAGTTAGAGCTTATAGGACTTGGTGATTTATTGGACATAGGGTAAGGATGGAATTTAGAGAAGGCCTGAAGGACTGAGTGGCAAAAACTTGGGATGCAGAAAGTTTGAATAAGGAACAATAAAAGTTTTGTTTTGGATATGGTAAGGTTAAAATTCTCACTGCCCATTCAAGTGGTGATAATAAGTGAGTGGGTGGATATACAAGTCTGGACCTCAGGATAAAGAACAGGGCTGGAAATACAAGTTTGGGAGGGTCATTAGCATTCAGGTGAAATGCAGGGCCTGGAGGATTCCCTGGGGAGGGAGTGTAAATCAGGGGAAGAGAAAGAGAATGCAGAGGAATGACCAGTGAAGGGGGGAAGTGTAGGATGCCCTGAGACCAAGAAAGAAGTGTTTTAAGAAGGAAGAAAGGATCTTCTCTAAGCTGCTGAGGGGTAAGTAAGATCAGGACTGCAAATGGATCATTGCTGAGCGGGAGGTCACTGGCAACAAGGACAAGAGCTGTGGCAGTAGAGAAGTAGGGATCCCACCTGAAGAGAGTAGAGGGTAAGGAGAATAGTGGTGAAGACATAGAAACAGTAAACACAAAAATAGGTGTTTGGAGAACTGCTTGAAGAAGTGTAGAATCAGGGACTTTTTTTTTTTTTAACATGGGAGTTAATTAAGCATGTTTGCAAATTGACGAACTAACTCAGGAGAAGGAAAAAAAAAATTAACCATGCAGATGAGAGGAGAACAAGCAGTAATGGGATCTGGACCCAATTCAGGGGTTGAGCTTTGGGACAAGGACAGTTCTTCCATTTCTATTCTGACCCATTCATCTGTGACTCTAACCTTGGCCTAAATCCACTTATATCTAGAAATCTATCGAACTTAATGTCTGTTAAAGCAAGGGACCTCTTGCTGACATTATTTTTCATCTTATTTTAAAAACTTATCATGAGTATTTCAGCATATATGTATTTCCAGCTGACCTAAGTTTTGTTTCAAGGTCATTTTATTTAAAGTAATCATACTTTCATATAGTTTGAAATTAAAAAGTTACAAAAAGCATACAATAAAAAAAAATCTCCCTTTTGCTAGTATCTCCCTAACATGCATTCTCCCACCTGGGGCCAACAATGTCACCATTTCAGAAATAGTTTATGCATATACAAACATTTCTATTTCTCCTTTCTTTTATACTATTAGTGACACATGACTCTGTCTGTTGCTTTATTCACTTAAACTTCACCAGATATTATTTGACATCAGTAACCAAGGAACACCGTCATTCTTAAAAAAAAAAAAGAAATCTAATAAGAAAAAAGTCTTTATTAAGGCCCCATAAGAGAAACACGAGAACACAAGTAAGAAATGTCAAAACAAAACAAAACAAAAAAACAAAAAAAGAAAAAATCATACAGAAATGAAGATAAATTGGAAGTCAAATAAGGGATAAGAGATACTATTGACGGCATAGTAAATAATAGAAGCTAGAGATAAGAGAAGTGAACAATGTCAATTAAAAATTTAACAGTATTAAAAGGAAGCTAGAAGCTGCCAAAGGCTGCAAAGGAAAACAATGTACACATGGTTAGAATCCCCTCACCTATAATAATAGTAATAGTAATAGCAATGATATAAAGCATATTTAAATACAGAATTAAAAACAAACTTTCCAAACATAAAAGCAAACATGTTTCTAAATAAGAAGAGCACACACTATGTTCGAGAAACTGTATTAGTATCATCAATGCAAATACATATGGTAGGAAAGTTATCCAACCTTAAAGAAAGACTCCTCTGGGTGGATAGACAAAAAGATCAGTTTGGTTTCTGATTTCCTCAGAGCAATGGTCAACACAAGAAGACAACAGAGCAGTCACTCTAAGATTAGAAACAAGCAAACAGCAACAAAAACAAGCAAACCCATGATTCAAGGATTTCATATCAAATGAAGGTATCCTTCAAATACACAGGGGACAGAGAGTTTTGCAGTTGCACAAACTCAGTGAGCACGACTCCCATTAGACATTCTTGAGGAATTCTCAGAGAATGAACTTTAGTCAACCAAAACCATCGCAGAAGGACTGGCTCCAAAGGTACTGCGGTGATGAAGGGGAAGGAGAAGAATGGATATGCCATGGTGCTGATGCTGTAGAGATGACACAATTAACAAACAGAAGCAGGGGAAGAGAATGGAAGATAGAGACAATCTGCTGAGCGCTGAGAGTGGGAGGATGTGATTCAAAGCTGACACACCAAGTAAGAGAAGTATAAGCAGATCACACTGTTCAAATGTAAATCCTAAGAAATATATTATTATTAATTAGAATCAAGTTAAGAAAAAGAGGAATGGGGATGATTCTAATGTCATCAATACTGTCTAAAAAAAATAAGTGAGTAAAAAGTATGTGTAGTATCTATACTAATAATAGAGAAATATGCAAATTGTCAGTGATGCCATCACAGTAACAGTAATGACCAAACAGCAGGCTGCATGGGGCGACAAGGCTGGCAGGGGGGTTAGTGAGAGATGACCAAACAACTGAACAGCAGGCTGCGTGGGGCAACCAGGCAGGCAGGGGGGGCAATTGGGGGTCACCAGGCTGGCAGGGGCCAGTTAGGGGCAACTAGGCCAGCAGGGGCAGTTGGGGGCAACCAGGCCAGCAGGGGGGTTAGTTAGGGGCGATCAGGCTGCAGGCAGAGGTGGTTAGGGGTGACAATCAGGCAGGCAGGCAGGTGAGCAGTTAGGAACCAGCAGTCCCTGATTGTGAGAGAGATGTCTGACAGGAGTCGGACATCCCCCAAGGGGTCTCAGATTAGAGAGGGTGCAGGCTGGGCTGAGGGGACCCCTCCTGTGCATGAATTTCGTGCACGGGGCCTCTAGTTATGTATATAAAAGTAGTCAATAAAATGTGAATACATACCTTTAATATAAAAATTCTGTACACAAAGCAAACAGATTATATCGTGAAAGACTTTTTAAAAATACCCTAAATACTGACATACAACATAAAATAATGTGACAGAGCTAATACAAAACATATCTGTTAATCATTAAATGAAAATAGGATTAAATCACCTATTAAAAAAGAAAGATTTTCAGATTTTATCACAAAGTAAAATCCAACACTATGTCATGCACAAGAGATATGCCCTATAAAAGTGATTCAGTTCAGATGAAAATAAAAAGATGGGTAAAGTACAACTAAGCGAATACAAACAAAAAGAAAGCTTTGGTCCTGATACTAAAATCAGACAGAGTAGAATTCTGGCCCCAAATCATTACAAGTGACATGAAGAGCACTTTGTAATGCACTAACTACCCACAAACAAACCAGGATACACAAGGAGAAATAGACACAGCCCACTCATGGGAAGAGGTTTTAATTCTCCTATAAGCATATGACAAATCCATAAGCCAAAAATAAATAAATATCAATAGTGAAAAGACATGATAATATCAATAAACTGAGGAAAAATATTTTCAGTCATATTCAAAACAAAGAATCAATCTTCCTGGTATAAAAGAGTTCCTAGAAATTGAGAGGGAAAAGAACTTAATGGGGAAAAAAAGAAAGAAAACATACACAAAGAATATAAACTATTCACAGAAAAGCCAATGTAAGCCTTAAACGTATGAAAAAATACTCAACGTCCATCCATAATAAGAAAAATAGTTATAGGTCTGGCCAATTGCTCAGTGGTTAGAGCATCAGCCTATAGAACAAAGGGTTGCAGGTTCGATTCCCTGCAATCGATGTGTCTCTCTCACGTACATGCTTCTCTCTCTCTCCCCCTCCTTCCTCTCTTCTACTCTCTAAAAATCAATGGAGCCCTAGCTGGTTTGGCTCAGTGGATAAAGCATTGGCCTGTGGACTAAAGGGTCCCGGGTTCAGTTCTGGTCAAGGGCACATGTCTGGGTTATGGGCTCAATTCCCAGTGCGGGGCATGCAGGAGGCAGCCAATCAATAATTCTCTCATCATTGATGTTTCTATCTCTCTCCCTCTCCCTTCCTCTCTGAAATGAATAAAAAATATATTTAAAAAAATAAAAATCAATGGAAAAAATATCCTAGGCTGAGGATAAAAAAAAATAGTTATTGAAACTACACTGGCAGGTGTAATAAGCAAGGGACCTTCTATATCAGGCTTGTCTTGCGTAAGACAAGTAGATCTCCACACCCACCTGCTGGAATCTTACAATTTACATAGAGGCTAGAGGCCTTAACCAGGGTTCATGTACATATTCGTTTCAGGTGATCTTAGAAATACATTACTATTTCAAGGCCACATCACTGAAATGACTGCTGGTGTGAGGAGTGGGCACAACATATATTTTAAGGACAAAGGAGTGGGTGGGGCCCTGATTGCACTGGGTTCAATTTGAGGGTCATTGGTGGCTGCATCCTCTATGACCTCTTCATACAGAGGGATTCTCTTATCTCAGAGTGCTCTACAGGCAAGAGCCTACCTTGGCAAATCTGAAGGGTTTGGAGGTTGTCCTTGAAATATATAATCAGCAGGTCTCAGCAATTCACAGGGTACAGCAAGAATTTTCTTGACAAAAAGAAAAATGGGAAGAATATGTTGTTCATGTTGTGAGATTTAGCAAATAAAAATACAGGTCACCCAGTTAAATTTCAGATAAACAATGCATTTTTGGTATAACTATGGCCCATGCAATAAGTAAGTTCAATGTGATATACTACCAACACATCTAGTTAGAGCAGTGATGGCGAACCTATGACACGCGTGTCAGAGGTGACACGTGAACTCATTTCTTTGGTTGATTTTTCTTTGTTAAATGGCATTTAAATATATAAAATAAATATAAAAAATATAAGTCTTTGTTTTACTATGGTTGCAAATATCAAAAAATGTCTGTATGTGACACGGCACCAGAGTTAAGTTAGGGTTTTTCAAAATGCTGACACGCCGAGCTCAAAAGGTTCGCCATCACTGAGTTAGAGTTTGGTGGCAATATCCTTCACATAAGACTTCAATTGGTCAGTTCAGACATTCCACCCCTACCCCCCACCCCTCCTACCTCCTGACCATTTTCTATTTTGATAACCACATCAACTTTGCTTTTGAAAGTCAACAGCCTTGACTCTTGGCTATTCTAATGGAAGCTGAGAAGCCATGTCCCCATGAGGGAGTGGGCCTGAGCAGATCCCCCAAAAGGTATCTAAAGAAATACCAAGGTTAGGGTTGCTATAAGGATGGAGAGAAAATAAGGCAAAGGAGGCAAAGAAACAGCATCTAGCACTTGCAATAGGTGGATGCTATGTTTACCAGTAATTACAATGGGCAGAACTAGAATTGGAGGGTGGTGATATGTGTTTCTGTTTCACTCTGCCCTAGAATGGCATGCTGCTCTCAGTGGCATCATAGCTTTCTCTCAGATAAAGGTCAGATATGAAATTCAAACTAGACTCTCTAAGGTTTTGATTATAGGAAGAGCCATAAAATCATAGCTCTGCAAAGAGCTGTGGAGCCCACCTAGTGCAGCCCTTCATCTTGCAGTTGAGGAAAGTGAGGGCTAGAGAGGTACAATATCTTACTCAAATCAAGCAGGAACTGGACATCTTCCAACTAGAATGCATTACCATTTTCATTACAGGTTATGTGAAACATTGACTTGTAAAGGATATTGTGATGATTTTTTGACACACTTGCACATTCTTTGAGTTCTCAAGAGGTGGTAAGTAAGTATTCTCCACTTAAATTTGGGCTAACCTTAGTATCTTACTTATAATCTATTGAATGTAGCAGAAATGAGCCACACAGCTTTTGAAATAACATGAGAAAAGGCTAGATAGCTTCTGTCTCACTTGTTCTCTTACTTAAGTCACTCACATCTGGAGCTGCCACAGGCCACCATGTTGTGAGGAAGCCCAGGCCACATGAAGAGACCACATGAAGAGGCCACATGTAGGCGATACAGCTGATAGTCTCAGCTAAGGTTCCAGACAATGGCTAGCATCAACTGTCATGTGAGTCCATGTGGCCCCAGGTTATTGAGTCACCCTCCTTCTTCTGAATTCCTGACCCCCAGAATCTTGGACCATAATGAAATGGTTGTTTTATGCCACTGAGTTTGGGGGTGGTTTGTTATGCAGCAGTTAAAATATAAACACTATTGTTTCCTTTCTAATGGGGCTTTTAAATGGGGAATGAAGAGGGAAAAATCATTTCTAGTCTATTTTATTTCACCTGAGGCTAACTAAAGCCAAAATACTGTATTTGATTTGAGGAGAAAAATGAATTAAAACCTGGTTTGGAAGTTTAACTTTCTGTAGCACAGATTCTTTGAGGAAAAAATATAAGGCAATCCCAAGAGGTTTTTCTTTTTTAAATGTCACAAGATTTTCAGATGATAAACAATTGCTTAGCAGTGTAGTTCCCAAGCAAGTATCTAGGCAATTAATCACACATATACAATACTGTTTCCTGTGGAGAAAAATTTTTTGTTGAAAAATACAGCTTTACTTTTAAAAGTATTTTAAAACAGCAAATGAGGGGCTTCTCTGCTCTAAAGTACTGCATTACTATATTGCTGATTTACTTTATAATGTAAATATTATTTTCTTTCTAATTTTGTTTTACTTTCTAGCCATGTTTAATCTTTTCTCTCTCTCTCTCTCTCTCTCTCTCTCTCTCTCTCTCTCTCTCTCTCTCTCTCTCTTTCTTTCTTTCTTTCTCTCTTTCTTTCTTTCCTTTCTAAAAGAAAACCCCTTTTTGCCTAACTCTGGAGACACTTGCAGATCTTATTGTCAGGACATTCTCCCTATTTCCATAGGTCTCCCCCTCCCTTTTGTGATAGTCTTCCAACCCCCACCCTAGCTCTGGCAATAATCCTTTTGAATAAAGTCTCTTCTGACTAAGTCAGGATTTGTTTCTTATTTGACACTAAATTTGGCCTCCCACTTTGGACTGGTTCCACGTCAGGGCCTGCCAAGTTCACACGCCCATCTCAGAGATCAGCTCTAGTCACCAGCCAGTCTCAACAAGTTTCCAGAGGGCTTCCTTTGCCTTTTTGCTGCCTTGCTCTTCAAGCATCTGAGCAGAAAAGATAGAGATCTCTGCATTTGTTGCTGCTAGAACTATTTGTGTTTCTCTCCGTCTGAAAACATTTTTTCCTGCTTTCTGAGTAAAGCATTTCCTTTCTGTTTCTTAGGCAAAGTTGGCTTTTGTCCCCCCTTTAATATTTGCATAGGGACATACATACAATTTTATAATTTACCTTGCCTAGCATAGAGCCTCCTGACAATAGTTTTAGATGAAGAATAAGAGTATCGTTTGTTTTGGGGGTGGGGGGTGGGGGTGGGGAAGCAGTATGTTGTATGTAGAACCAAATATTCTGAATTGAATCAAAAGATAGCTTTTCGGAAACTAGAGTTTTGCTGATTTTACTGCCAAAGCTGTGATGGCAATCAGTTTTTCTAGGTTCAAACTATGTAATATTCTGTAATCTTGAATTGTCTAAAGCAGTTTTAAAAGAAGCAATGTTTTAAGGTTTCTAAGGGAAAACAGGTAACTCATTCCATGTTTACCATTTCAAATTATGTTTTGTCGAATGCTTCCCATGTGCAAAGTTCTACATTCAAAATGGAAATACAAGTAACAAATCAGACATGGTCCCTCCCCTCCCCTTGAGAAGCTCACTTTTTCATAAGAGAGATGAATATTAAATAGCTAATTAACATTTTCTAAACATTACAAATATGAAAAGTGCTGCCAAGGAGAACTAACCTGCCAAAGGGCAAGGGACTGAGTGGGGTAGGGAAGGATGTGTATAAATGGGGTTTCAAATAGCTTAGGGAAAAGTTAGGAAGATGATCTAAGAAACAGCAAAGACTGATCAGTTGATAAGTGAGCTACCCAGAGATTGGTACTTGGTGCCAAGGGCTCTGCCTATTTCTTCAGCAAAGGTATAAATCTATTAACAACTAGCACAGTATTTTGCACGAACTAGGTACTTAGTATTTATGACCTGAATAAATGAAGCTTCATTAACACATTACAGGATAATCTCATATTCTGAGAAATTGACAAAAGGTGTTGAGAATTAGTAAAGAATTAGGGGGAAAAATAAATACAAGCATCTCCTTGGTAATTTCTTCATTGCAAGATTATTCTTTAGAATGATCTGTTTTTGAATAACATGGTACTTATATTTGGTTATAATTATTCAAAGATGAATGGAGGAAACACTTTTAATAGGAGTGAATGGGGGGGAGGAGGCAACAGGAAATTTAAAGAGAGTCTAAAAACAAAACAATAGAAATAGGACCATTGTCGGTGGAAGTGGAGTTCTTGCAATGTCATGAGGGAAAGAATTCCCTGAGATCTGCACTGGAGGGTGGGTAATAATTCGAGTGGAACTAAACTCCTGGGTTTCCAATGTCCTTCTCACCATGGAAACAGTCCAACCATGTCTTCAGCAGGGACAGAATAAAGGCCACTGCCCATAGTTTCTGCTCTATATTAAAGTACAGTCCAGTTCAGCATCCTGCATGTAGAGTCCCCACAGCCAGGGGCCATGTGGCTGCCAAGGCCACAAGGCTATGGTGAGGGAGCTTGCAAACCCACAGGTGAGTGAGTGCTGGTCAGGGAGAAAGAAAGATAAAGTTCCTTTGTTTCCTTCAAGAAAGAAGCTTGACCAATTAACTTTCCAAAATTTCATGTCACTCCACCCTCCTAGCCAATTATCTTTTTCCTAGGTTAGATTGATGGGCAACAACTCCCCTGAGCCATTTTCACTTTACTGAGTGTGTGAGTATGTGTGTCTGCCTCCCCCTCTGTTTTATCCCTTCACCTCCATAAACTCTGGTACTGACTTCCTTTTGCTCTCTTCCCTTTATTAATATAAATAACTAGCTAATTATGATAATAACAGAACCAAACACATATGCAAAGTAAAAGTCACTCAACTATTATTGTTGGGGTCCAACCCTAACAGGTCCAGGGGTTCCCAAAGGTGTGGATGGAGTTGGCAAAGAAACGACATGGAGACAGCATTCAGTTGATCAGCAGCCTAGCCAGGTTCTGTTCTTTATCCTCCTGTTACATCTGTATTTATACCAGTTGATTTTAATCCTATCCATTCTATTCCAAAGGTTAGGGCGTTTGTTATCTCCATTCCAAGGTCACTACTCTATTGTTCTGTTAAGCTACAAAGAAGCAACTGAAGGAGATTATCCTAAGTAAAGATTATGTAGCTTAAGCATGATTGTTCATAGTTAAGGTGATTAACTACCCGCCTGGCACTTAATTAAGGGGTTTTATTCCCTTCCTTAGTCCTGTTAATCCCTAACTCCAGGGAAAAATTCCCACCTGGGGAAACAGCCTTTCTCAGAGAGGTGACCTTGGTTAAAACACATAGTGCTAAGAAGGGGAGCAAACATATTAAGAACAGTATGCCATATACACCAGGTCCCTTGAAACATATGCTGTGCAGATATTTCTTCCCTGCAGCGACTATGTCAAGCAGCAAGGATGGACTGGCTTCTGGCATATTATTCATTCAACATGTATTCAGCATACATTTTTCAGGTTAATATGCTAACCCATGGGTTTCAATGAACATAAAACATTTTCTTCTTTACCATTTGTATTTTCAATTGTCTACCATTCAAACAATGCTGAGATAAATGTTCTTACATATCGTATGTCATATATAGTTCTGTTATACCTTTGGGACAAATTCTGGAAAATGAAAAGACTGAATCATGGAGTATAAAAACTTAAAATGCTTATAGACGTGTCCAAATTACACCCTAGAAAGGTTGTAATAAACTCCTACTAACAGTTGTGTTTTCTCTGTGATGGCTTGTTTATATCCTTTGTTCATTTTTCTATTGAATTATATTTCTCTTATTGATTATTAGAAACTCTTTATATACTAATGATATTAATATCTTGCTTGCTAAATATTGCAAATATTTTCTCCCAAAGTTGTCTTTTATCTATGTAGATATATATATTAACCTATTCATTTATACCAGTGTTTCTCAAACTATGGTTGGTGGAATGCCTGCAAGAGAATTATGTGGAATGCTTCTTTAAAAATTGAGATTCTGGGGCTCAAGCACTGTATGAAAATCTCTGGGAATAGGGTTTTGTATTTTTAAAAAAATCTCCAAGTTGTAGAACCATTGTTTCATATTTTTATGTTTTACATGATTATATTTAAAAATATTTTAAGCTTTTGAATATATTTAGATTTCAATCCATCTTATATTAGTTTTTTGTTCCTGTTATGATACAAAAATCTAAATTAATTGTACCTTATTTTTAAAATATATTTTATTGATTTTTTTTTACAGAGAGGAAGGGAGAGGGACAGAGAGTTAGACCATCAATGAGAGAGAAACATTGATCAGCTGCCTCCTGCACACCCCCTACTGGGGATGTGCCCGCAACCAAGGTACATGCCCTTGACCGGAATCAAACCCGGGACCCTTCAGTCCGCAGGCCAATGCTCTATCCACTAAGCCAAACTGGTTAGGGCTGTACATTATTTTTAATAACTTTAATTATGACAGCAACATTTATTAATAAACCATGTTTTCACTAAATTAAAGCATTATCCTTATCATATATTAGATTGTGACATTCTCACATTCCTGTACTACTTAAAATAAATATCTCCTATTCTTTTCATAGAATATCATGCACTTATAAAGAATTCATGACATGCAAAAAAATACTAAGAAAAAAGCTTTTTAAAATTCAACTATTGCCTGGCTGGTGTGGCTAAATGGTTGTGCATCCACCTAGGAACCTAGAGGTCATGCCCAGGTTGCATGTTTGATCCCCAGTAGGGGGCATGCAGGAGACAGCAGATCAATGATGTTTCTCTCTCATGGATATTTCTATCTGTCTATCCCTCTCCCTTCCCTCTATCTATCTTCCTTCCTCTCTCTCTAAAAACCAATATATTAAACAAAATTTTCAACTGTTCCCTGGCCAATGTGGCTCAGTGGCACATACTTGGGTTGTAGGTTTAATCCCAGGCCCTGATTGGATTGTGTGTAGAAGGCAATCAATGTGTCTCACATCGATGTTTCTTTCTCTCTCTCCCTCTCCCTTCCTCCCTTCCACTCTCCCTAAAAAATCAATGGAAAAGTTATCCTCTGGAGGGGATTAACCATATATATATAAATTGTAGCAGATTGAATAGTATGTCCCCCCAAAATTCATGTGACCTGATTTGGAAATAGAGTCTTTGCAGATGTAGTTAACATGAGGTCATAGTGGATTACAATGTGTCCTAACTTAATAATTTGCATTCTTGTAAGAAGAGGACACACAGTAAATAACATGTGAAGACAGAGACTAAAATGGAATGCTAAGGATTGTCAGCAACCACCAGAAACAAAGAGAGAGGCGTTGAACAGATTCTCTCTCAGAGCCTCCTAAAGAACCAGCCTTGTTGACATCCTGATTTTGGACTTCTGGACCCCAGAACTATAAGTGAATATGTTCCTGTTATTTTATACCATCAGTTTGCAGTGCTCTAGGAAAAACTGTCTTTAACATTTGATGGGCATCATTCCAAATGTATGTATATGCATGTGTGTGCATGTATATAATATAGATAATAGATTGACATAAATATTTCCAGTATAATGGGGGTAATTCTATACATTCTAAATTATTAAATGTTATTTTACTTAAATGTATCTGAAGAAAAAGAATTACATTATCCTTCTATTAAACTGATTATTTTCCTATTTATGTGCTAAAACCTTTGTGTTTAATTTTTTTTTATAGGGCAAACCCTTACTACTCTTTTCTTTCAAGGTTTTCTTTATAATTCATGACTGTGTGATTTTCCATATAACATTTAAAATTAGTTAGTTGTAATTAATCCTCAAGAGAATTTGGCGTTTTGATGGAAATTGTGCTAATTTTGTCATTTGACTTGGAAAGAACTGGCATATTTTTGATACTGATCTTTCACTCAAAAAAGGGGCATTGGTTTTTATTTACTCAGGTCTTGTTTCTGACTTTCAACAAAGGTTGAGGGATTTCATCATCAGGATCTTTTAACTTGTTAAATTTGATTCCAAAGTATTTTATAGTTTTTGCTGCCATTGTGGAGAAAATGTTTTTATTTCACTTTTCATAGGTTATTGCTTAAAAGTTTGTTGTACTATGTAGGATTACAGCTTACCTGGCTAGGGCTTGGTGGGGTTACTGGTTATGTGCAAGGATTTTGCACACTCCTGCTCTGCCACCTGCTAGCTGTGTGACCTGGGCAACTCTACCCTCTGGACATCAGCATACCCATCTCTAAAATGGGAATTAAACACCTGTTAATAAATTCAAAGCATTTAAAACAATGGCACATGGAGGCCTATATAAAGCATAGGCTCCCACTTATCAAAGCCTATTTTATCTCCTGTAAGCCTCACAACCACCTCATAGCGTGTGGTTCTCTCCACTGTACCAATGAGGAAGTTAGCTCAGAGAGGCAAGTCATCTGCGAAGGGTCACTCTGATGTAACTTAGGGCTGCCTGACAAAACCAAAGCCTAGAAAAATAAAGCCGTCAGTTCCTGCCAAGACATGATTTCGTTCGCACCACAGCGTATTAGGTTCATTCTTAAGGCGTTGGCATCTTACCAGAAAGCAAAAGTGTACTACGTATCCAGAAGCCAGGGACTTCGGGCTCCTGCGCGTTGGGAGGGGCGCGGGCGCTGGCGGAAGGAGCCGAGCGCACTCGGAAATGCTCGCCTCGCCTTCGGCAACAATCGTCCGGGGGCGGGGCTGGCGCGACAGCGCGTTCCGCGCGGGGCATTGTGGGAAGGGCGGCCGGTGCAGCAGCGGCTGCCATCTTAGTAACTCCGGGTGTTGCGGCCTTGTCTTTGGAGGTGGCCTTCGTGGCGGCCGTGCACCTGAGGGAGTGACGGAAAGTCAGCTGGCGGACAGTCTTCCTTCCCCCGGCTTCAGCGAGTCGCCAGCCGGCGTCCGGAGGCCCAGGCGAGAGCGTCCAGGCGCGTGGGGGCTGAGGCCAGCGGTTAGTTAGGCACAGCGCCGCCCGGAAGATGGGCCGGTCTCGGAGCCGCAGCTCGTCCCGCTCCAAACACACCAAGAGCAGCAAACACAACAAGAAGCGGAGCCGGTCCCGGTCGCGGTCCCGAGACAAGGAGCGCGTGCGGAAGCGCTCCAAGTCCCGGGAGAGTAAACGGAACCGGCGGCGGGAGTCGCGGTCCGCGTCTCGCTCCACCAACACGGCCGTGTCCCGGCGCGAGCGGGACCGGGAGCGCGCCTCGTCCCCGCCCGACCGCATCGACATCTTCGGGCGCACGGGTGAGCAAGCGCAGCAGCCTGGACGAGAAGCAGAAGCGAGAGGAGGAGGAGAAGAAAGCGGAGTTCGAGCGGCAGCGAAAAATATGAGCGCCCCCGGGATGGACCGGAAGTGGGGGGTGGGAATTCGGGATGAAGGCCGCGCCGGGGGCTGCGGGGGGTCGCGGGGACCCTCCGGGGAGCCTAGGGCAGGACATACCCGGGACTGGGCTGGGGAGGAAAATAGTGGGACTTTGAGCCGGATAGGCGTAGAGGGGAGCACGCGATTTTGGCGCGAGAGAGGGTGAAGAGCGCAGGAAGCAGGGGGTGGAGTTCCGCGTGGGGCCGGAGGGCTGCGTGGCCGCGATGAGCCAGCCCGGAGACGCGTGTGCAGGGCTGTTGCCGACCCGCAGGACGAGAGCAGGAAGGAGCCCACCCGTGGGATGCCGGTCGCCGCTGCCCAGAGCACTGTTGCATTGCCGCTTACACGTGGGACCGGGCTTCCCCGCAATAAGATACTTTTTAGGTCTATAGGTCCAACAGTACCCCCTCACCCCCAAATGCATTCTATTTTAATGTATTCCTAGTAGTTTAAAATGTCGCGGCTGCTGTTCCGTGTTTGGTTTTGTGATGTGAGGTGTAAAGACAGATTGTACACACCTTAAGTGTGCATGCAGTACCGTCCGTTTTGACGCCGGCATTCACCTGGGTAACACCATCCCTGTCAGTCTCTTTCTTCGAACTGCTTTGGATGAGCTGTGAATTATATGCTTCTGCGGCAAACTTCTACAGTCCTGACATTCGTTTCCCCTTGTAGTGTACTTGATGTTGAGACTTTGCTCGCGTGCAGGAAGTCTTGTTTGGGTGGAATGTATTTCTCAAGTATCTTTTGATTCAAGAGTAAGCGTAAATAATCGCAAACGGAGGGACTTTTGCGTTTAAAACGTAGCATTTAGTTTTGGTGCTCTGCTCTGGATAGTCCTTTCCCAAGGTTTGGTTGAAAGGTAGAGTTAGGTAGGTTCACTTCCGCTATTGAACTGGCTGTCTTCCTCCGTTCTTCAGTGCATGTTTAGAAAATGCTCATGAGGCAGGGAATTGACAATTTTCCTGAGACAGTTTTCCTTTAGCTTATGTGTACTAAATTGTCTGGGTTTTTTTTAATTTTTCTGCATTTAGGTTTTTTAGCAGAACCTGTTTCTAAGAACAAAGTTACTGAGAGGTAGGGGACTGGGAAACTAATATTACAGAGCATACAGTACCTGGAGAGGTATTTTGCTGCATTCATTTTAAAATGTAAGCAATGCTTTCATCTTTCCTTTATTTTTCAGAACTGTCAGCGATATATATGAAAACCAAGTACAAGGAATTGTTTCTCAACCAACCTTGATTATATAGAATCCAGTTTTTTTGGTCTGGAACAAGATTAACTGTAAAGATGTAGCTCTCAAATAACTATCAACAGATGAATATTTTTTAAAATTACCTAAGATATTGCATACATTTTTCATGTGAAAGCAAAGGAGACCTTCAATTCACTAGACATTTTACATTCACTAGAAAGCTAAGACTTGTAGGAAAAGTGAAAGGAAATGTGGTATGCAAAGAATAGTTAGAATCATTTAGCAGTAAGCAATACATAAATTGCAGAGAAATCCAAGGATGAAACTCAGAAAATAGAGCAGCTCTGTAGTTCCAAGTTGATAGGAAAAGCAAACTACCTTTAGCATTTATAAAGGAAGGAATGGGCAGAGCTAGCAACCACCTGCACACTGAATTCGTGTGTCATACTGTGGGCGCTACTTAATATGGTTTAGTAGTGCCTTTGAAATAATGCAAAGGAAATAAGGGAAAGACCCAGGTTTTGAAGCCACGGGAATGGGCAGAACTCTTCTGTTTGCAAATCCCTATTGGTTAGTTCATTCAACTACCCAATTTATGTGCCTGGTAGTGTGCTAGGTGCTGTTAATATAAAGATTGACCCCCATCCCCCCCTTGCCCTAACCGGTTTGGCTCAGTGGATAGAGCGTCTGCCTGTGGTCTAAAGTGTCCCAGGTTCCATTCCTGTCAAGGGCATGTACCTTGGTTGTGGGCACATTCCCAGTAGGAGGTGTGCAGGAGGCGGCTGATCGATGTTTCTCTCTCATTGATGTTTCTAACTCTCTATCCCTCTCCCTTCCTCTCTGTAAAAAATCAATAAAATGTATTAAAAAAAAAAAGATTGACCCCTCTCCAAGATCTTGATCTAACTGGAAGACATAGGTACAGATTCAGTGATAGTGATGTGACTGTAGAAAGGAAGAAGTATCTTGGATGGGTCAACACTTAAGTTCTACGGAATGAATGGTGGATAAAAATAGAGATTGTCAGAGTAGGCCTAGAAGGATACTTGAAGAGTAAAAAGGTGGATGTTAATTGGAACATGAAGTTCTATAAATACTAAAGTCATGGAGTAACTGGAAAGGTCAAGTAGAAGCTGGGAATCATGGGAAGGGTCTTGTATGCCATATTAAGGAGCTTGGATTTCACCCTAGAAACAGGAAAGGTTTTAAGCAGATAAATGACATAAGGCCTTTTATAAAAAAATAAATAAATAAATAAAAATTCCCTGATTGCTGTATAGGGTAGAAACTAGTTATGGTAAGTCCACACAGGAGTAGTGAGGGAGCAGTTGTGGGATTGCCAAAGAGAGATATTTAAACATTTAGAACAAATAAAATTGGATGTGAAACATAGGGAAAGAAAGCAGTAATAATGTTGGTTCATGTTTATATTGTGGCTATTACATCTCAGCCACCGAATGTTTAACTACTGTGTCTCAGACACTGGTTAAAATGTCAGAAACCCAGTGGAGAGGGATGAGGGAAAGGGAGTTTCCCTCAAAGGGAGTTTCTATCTCGCACTTTCACTGTGGGCACTAATTTTTGGATATAGTCAGTTTACACAACGTTGATATAGGGACAAACCTGGGGGAACCTTGAGAGTGGAATGACCCCTGGAGAGGGTGGAAAAGAGTTCCAGGGATTGAAAGAAACTAAGGGAATCTTTGTATTTTCAATTGGGTTGGGTGGAAGCTGAGAAAAGGTACCAGAAGAATGCCTAGTGTCAAGTGTACCTTCAAGAGGTCCAGTGTGCGATGGAGAGAGACAGCAAAATTAGAATCTTCTGCTGGGCTTAACTAAGAAAGTTTGTGGTAAGGATGGAAACCAGATTGCCTTGCCATTTTAACAATTCTGAGGCCTTGAATAAATCACCTACCTGTAAGTTTGATTTCTTATCTGAAACGAAGATACTTGACTTGCTTATTGTGAAGATTAGAAATTGTGCATTTAAATTATCAAAACAATGGCATATAATGGGCCTCAATAAGTAATGTTGTTTAATATAATTTATGTAAATGCAGCCATATTGAGCCTGGTGAATTTAAGAAGTGATCTTACAAGTTACAATCTTAATGCAATAAAAGGCAGACCTTTAAAATTTAAAAAGATTTTTTCCCCTTGTTTTTGCATAGCATACTATGCCATAGCTAATTCACCTGGTTCAAAAGCTCTGCCTCTCCTCCCCAAGTCCGGGCCATTTAGTGTGAATCCCTCTCTGCCCTCCCCTGCACCTTTATTGTTGTTTTCATATGGTTATCTTTTGAGATGCTGTATGCATGTTGTATTAACTGATGAAAAGTGGGCAGCTGAAAATGACTTGCAGCAAATCAGGAAAATGGTAATTGGCGATATCTAGATTCCAGTAGGCTTAGTGTTTAACTGCATGACCAATCGGGAGCCTGCTAAGTTAGAATATCTAAACTGAACATGGGATCTATATGAGTGATTATTTGAAGACTACTTGAACTTGTTGTGAGAGCAGCATTTGTAAGCAAATTTAGTAGATGGAACTATGTATTTTGGGGAGGTGAGGGCATCAGAACATACAATCTAGCTAGCTGGTAAGATTTTTATGAATTTTTAAAATAATTATTTTGGTATTTAGATCGTTGTGTATGCCTTTGTCTCTCACTTTTGTCAGAGAAGCCATGAGAATGGGCAGAACTCTTCTGTTTGCAAATCCCTATTGGTTACAATGATGGGTAGTATAGTGGTTAAGATCATTAGCTCTGGAGTCTGCCCAGATTGAGAATCACCTTTTAGCTCTTGCAGTGAGGTATAGCCGAGTTAGTAACCTGCTTAGCCTCAAGAACCATCAAAGATGTATGTAGATGACATGGTATATAAAGCTGTTGGCAGAGTATTTGGTACCTAGTCAATACTTAGTAAATGTTGTTTGGTAATATTATGAAAGTAGTTCTGAGAAGTAAGCTCCTAGGGTTGAGTTCATACATTTTAAAGACATTTTAAAATAATGTTTGAAGCTGCTATGTACAAATTCATGATCTCCTTTAACTGTTGTTTTTCTGGGCTCTTGATATTTTAATAGTTGCCATTTTAAAATCAATTGTGACTAGTGTTTTTAAAACACCTGAGATCAAGGAGACCTAATGTTACGCCATTTCCATTGAAAAACTTGAAGATTTTGATATCTCTTTCATCAGTGCCCCAAAATCTAGGCAAGGAAATGGACTCTGCAGAAGAGCCAGAGGAAAAGATTAGAGAGAGAAAAGGACATCAAGAGACTGACAATTCCTATGGCAAAAGTTTGAGGGAGTGGATAGGCAATGATATTAGATGATACATCTTTTATAAGGTAACAAAAGTGATTATTTGTTTTACGAAAGTTGCAATGCCTCTTATGAGTTGGTGTAATAGCTGCTTTATCATTGATTATGGTAAATTTGTCATCAATAAAGATTAACTCATGCTTAATTCAGTTGTACAAGTGCCCTTTGGTTTTCTGAATTCAGTGTAATGGGGAGGAGAATTACAGCAATATTAGATTTTAGCTTTTTCAGCACTAGATCTAAAAATTGATTAAAATTCTTTTTTCTGATTTACTAGAGTAGCAATTTTAACCTTACCAAGAATAACAGCAACAACAAAGATTATGTTCTTGATAATACTCTGTTGTAGGGGTGTAACCTTCCTAGCCTGTCTCCCAGTTGGACACAGCAGCAAGGCTTAATTATAGTCATGGTGGGCTGCTCTGTGGCTCCTCCAGGAACAAAGGGAGATAAGCAGCCTTGTGAGAAATTCTATAAGGCCATTTCTCATCCTCCCTGTTTTAGTTGAGCTTGGGACTTTCCACTTGCCCTCCCCTTCAGGCTATAAAACTGCTGAGCTATAGTTAGAATTTACTTCTTAGCAGCAGAGCAGCAACCCACCACCTGTGCTGGTACCTGTCACCCAGCCCCTGTGGTTTGGTATCCATCAGTGGGAGCAGAGACATGGGGGAGCTAACACCATGCTGATCTGGCTTTTGTTGTAAGTGATAAACTGAATTTATTTAGGCTCCTTTTCTCCTTGCTTGCTTGCTTACCTACTTACCTTTGGAAATGAGGCCCTATTAGCCCTTGTGCTATTGCTATTACTTAAGGACTGGTTGACAAAAACCCTGAATCTGTATCAGGTCTTTTTACCTTTACCAAATTTCTAAGTTAATTTGGCAACTTTTCTATTGATAAGCTAACCAAAGCTTTATCCTGTTCTTTTCCTTCTTTTTTACTTTACATGGAAAATTTTAATTGAAACTTTTTATTTTACATTGTCCTTCCTTTAAGAGTTGAATTGTACCATTATAAAGTTTCTTCTTAGGCTTTTCTAATTTATTAACTGCATTAGAACCAACTAACAAAATATGTATATATGAGTGTGTATACTTTTAAAACTTTGTGTTATGAAAACTTTCCAACTTAATGCAAAAGTAGAGAGAATATTATAAGCTTAATACATCCATCATCCAGATTTAGCAGCTGTCAGTCTTACTTGTTTTATCTTTTATTTATTTTTTTCTGGATGAAGTAGGTAAACAAAAATTTTCTATTTGAAATGTAGTTTAATTTCCATTGAAATTGCTGCCTAATTTCCTTTAGACATTCCTAGCTATTTATTTTTAATGTTGGGGTAGGTATCTGTTCTCTTACTAAGCTGCTATAAGGTTTATACCCTAATGCTGTATTTTTATTGGATATTAAAAAGGAGTAAAAGAAAATTCCAGTTAGAGCATGTTAGGCTTTTGTGCCTTTTAAAAATAAAATCACTAATGTGGTGGGGAGTAGTTATTTTTTTAAAAAAGCAACACAACAGTATGGTGATGGCCAGAGGGAAGGAAGGGCGGGGGCTGGGTAGAGGTGGGCAAAGTGGGGGGAAATGGAGGCATCTGTAATAGTGTCAGTAATAAAAATAAAGGTAAAAAAAGGAATTAAATATCTTCAAAATAGATATTTCAAATACGTAGAAATTTAAAAGAAGTTATCCTTTCTCAAGTAGCTGTTATCTTGACAGAAAAAAAATGTAGAGATTTTAAATGCAAAGATATCTTTCACATGAATCAGAATGTGAAAGGTAAGTCAGTATTAGGATGGTATCACTGTAGTAACAGGAATTGAGAATGAAAGCGCTAGAGTGGAAATTGAATCACCCCCCAAAATGTAGTTGAAGTGGATTTGGGTGTTTAATGCTCACTTTATTAAAGAAACCTTTGAAATTAATTTTAATATATTTCCAGTCTATCTCAAAATATTGTCATTTGGTGTAATCAAATCAAGATATGAGGTCTTTTTTTATGTTTTGGTTTTCAATTCAACCTAGATATGTGTGAGGCAGTCATTGGACACCAGTGGTATAAAACAAGGTTTCCACTATACTGATTTGATAAACGACAGTACTTTCAGTGCAGAATTTTATTTTAAGTAAGTTGATTCATAATATCTAAATGGAGTTAAATTAAAACAGTATTTGGTTCATTGGGCTTTTTAATAGAACTGATGATATATTTTTTATCCACTTTCCATCTCTAGAAGAACTTTTAATTGAAAACCAATTAAATAAAGAAAAGATACAGTAAAGTTCAGAATCTGAATAAGGTATATTTTCACTAAAAGTTATACAACTATTGCCTTGGCACTCTGAAACTCTTTGAGTCTGTCTTCTGACTTTGCCTGAAGGGTAGAAGAGGGGAATGAATTTTGCCGGTCTGAATTACTAGTAATTGCTACATAATGATTGTTCCTGACTTCTTTGCAGCTCAACCCTTAAACTGGGTGGATTGGCAAATGAGCAAGTCCATATACTAGTATTTACAGTTTGTCTTTTCATTGTAAAGTTGATAACAAAAGTGGATTTCCTGTTGCACATTTGCTCTACATTTCTAAATAAAAACTGGTGAATTAAGCTCTTGTATGTACTGTACTGCTTTTTTAATTTCAGAAAGTGATGGAAAAAACCATGCTTTTATGTTTATTTGAATTTCTGTATCACTTAACATCATGGTTTCTATTATATCCTTGAATGTTGCATGAAAATGAATTGCAAAATCATAGAAACCTAATATCAGGCTCAATGTTTTACAGATTTATAACTAGTTTCAAATTTTAGGTTTATTATATTATCTAAGTCATTTTTTCCATTTTGTTTGCTAGCCGGCAGCAGGAAATAGAAGAAAAACTCATCGAGGAAGAAACAGCACGAAGAGTGGAAGAATTGGTAGCAAAAAGGGTAGAGGAAGAATTGGAGAAAAGGAAGGATGAAATTGAGCGAGAAGTTCTCCGAAGGGTGGAGGAAGCCAAGCGCATCATGGAAAAGCAGTTGCTCGAAGAACTCGAGCGACAGAGACAAGCTGAGCTTGCAGCACAAAAAGCCAGAGAGGTAACGCTCGGTCGTTTGGAAAGTAGAGACAGTCCATGGCAAAACTTTCAGTTTTGGTTGTGCCTCCTGCTCAGTTCAGAAAGAGATGGAATACAGACTAATTCCTTTCTCATCTAAACTTAACATTGCTGCGAAAGTTAATTTTTTAGCTATTCAGAAGTGCTGACTGATATTTAAAAGTTATTTTCATAAAACATATTCAAGGAAACTTTTTGATTTAATGGAACTGGCTTACATATTTGAGAAGTGTTTGAAACTTTTGCCATGGCTGCAGGACTTATATTCTTTTTTTGGGAGGGTCGGGGACACAGGGAGTTTTAAAGGGAAAAGGTTAAAAATCCACCTGTGGTTATGTATTCTTTTCTGTTTATCATTCTTATTACCTAGACTGTGAGAGGCTTTTTGCCTTCAGTCAGATTAAAAAGAGCAGGGCCTAACATTGAGTGACGAGAGCACCTGCTTTTGATAAATAGGTTTTCTTGCTCTTTTTTTCCCTTCTTTTATCCCTCATCTCCTGCCCCAAATTCTGCCTCAACACCATGGACTAATTCTAGTGTTTTGATCATAAGGCCCTCCATTTTCCTAATGTGTTTCAAAGAATCTTTTTAGGAAAAATGTCCATATTATTCATCCACTTTTTAGTATCTACTAACAACTCCTTTTTTTCTCTAGAGAGTTATGAAGGAACAGGTTGTCCTTGTCTGGAGTCAAGCTAAACACATGATTTGTTTTATCAGCAGCTGGAGCAGAAGTTGAAAATGTCTTTCTGTGAGACAGTAATTTGCTACTGAAGCTTTATGGCTTATTTGCACTGATTACTCCAGGATCCTAAAACTTGTTGAAAGTCTCTGAAACACACTCAGAGCAAATTATTTTACAGCACTGAGTGTCCCTCAACATAGTTTCCATAGTGAATATGAATTCAATTGGTGTGTGCCACTGGAAATCCTATAGTTATATTTTCTTGAATTTAAATATTTGACTCAAAATATATGCCTCATTGTCATTTTTAGTCCTGGCATTATTGTGGACAAATTGACATTAATCTCTGTTTTCAGTAAGCTTAGCTTTTCAAATGTATTTTCCCTTGTGCTGTCTTTAACTGCATATATACATGTCTGTATTTGGTGGATATCACAGACTTGATGCAATTGAAAGTATGAAATTTTTGTATCAGGGCTTTTAATTATGAAGATATTTTTGGAGTAATGGTGCTGTGTTGTAGCGAGTTATTAATCATAGGAAGATTTTTTTCTCTTCATGTGCTTTTTGTTTCATATTAACAATATTTTTTTTTAACACGGACACAACCCTCTGCCAGTCTTTCCAAATATTAAAATCATTTGAATATGTCTGCTGTGATCTTAACACTGCCCAAACCATCGAGCAATCTTCATATAGTTTGCATTATAAAAATCTCATTAAATTCTCCAAGAAAAAATAAACTACAGAATTTTATTTCCTGACTATGCACCCCATGGATTCCTGAATTTCAGTTCAGACTGTAGATGACAAGATAAGCTGCCTTTAGAAATTGTCAACATCTGAATGTTAAGTCCATTTTCCCCATGGAAGAAGCCCTTAGTTCCATGAAGTATGGATTACCATTTGTATTTTTCACTAACAGTAAATGTATTTTTCTTATTAATTGTTTGCCTTAGGAATGATGAATTACATTTTTTGTTCCTTCTTACCATAAACATCTGCATTCCTCAGCTCAGCCTTCCTTGTATGTTGTTTATAAATGGTTGAGCTGCTGATGCAGGTATTGCCAAGCTAACAGTACAAATCATTTTAAAGAGGAAGCTGGCGTGTATGGCAGCCGAGGAGCACACTCTGCAGGACACTGGACAAGACAGTAAATATTCAACTTTTAATGCTGATTAAAGGAGTATAGGTAAAGAATACGTAGGTATACATAATTGGTGAGACAAATATTCACTTTATTTATATTTTATATTATTTTTTTTTAATTTGGTAAATACTATTCCAGTTTTGTTAGTTGTCCTTGTTGATTTGTGTGATATTAAAGTACTAGTAATAATTGCCAGGAAACTATCAATTAGGGAGGGTTTAGTCGGTTGCTGTTTGGACTGGGAGGGATGATTGAAATTTAGGGTTAGAAACAAATTTTAGTGGCTGCACAGTTTATCATTTGTCAGACAGAAGGTAGCTTTATATAAAGCTACCCTGTAAATCAGATCAAAAAAGTTCAGAGGAAGATTAGTAAATATTTATCAATAAAATTAAACATTTTATTTTTCTAACATCTTAACATGTCCTCCCCTTTAGGAGGAAGAACGTGCAAAACGTGAGGAGCTAGAGCGAATACTGGAAGAGAATACCCGAAAAATTGCCGAAGCACAAGCCAAACTGGTATGTATAAAGCATACATGAATAATATTTTTTTGTTTTTTCTGAATTTGTTGAATAATTTTGTGCTTTATGATTATTACTAGTGTCCTGGTGCACGAAATTCATGCGGGGGGGGGGGGGGATGTCCCTCAACCCAGCCTGTACCCTCTCCAATCTGGGACCCCTCGAAGGATGTCCTACTGCCAGTTTACAGGGATCAGGCCTAAACTGGCAGTCGGATATCCCTCTCACAATCCGGGACTGCTGGCTCTTAACCACTCACCCGCCTGCCTGATTGCCCCTAACTGCCCCCCGCTGCCAGCCTGCTTGGCCCCAAATGCCCCACCGCCAGCCTGATCACCCCCAACTGCCCCCCGTGTCAGTGTGCTCGCCCCCAACTGCCCCCCCTGCTGGCCTGCTTGCCCCCACCTGCCCTCCACACTGGCCTGCTCACCCCCAACTGGCCCCCTGCTGGTCTGCTTACCCCCAACGGCCCCACCCCCATCAGCCTGATTACCCATAACTGCCGTCCCATCCTGGCCTGATCACCCACAACTGCCCTCCCCTCTTGGCCTCTAACTGCCTCTACCTTGGCCCAGCCACCATGGCTTTGTCCAGAAGAACGTCTGGAAAGTCTCCTGGAAGGTCTCCCAGTCTAATTAGCATATTACCCTTTTATTAGTATAGATTAGTTCTCTGGGTCATTTTAAGGTATTTGAGGCAAGAGTGGAATAGTTGACTAGAATTTAGCTACTGTGTTCCACAGTAATCTATTTGGGGACCATCCAGATATTCTAATTAATCTGAAGAAAATTCCGAAATTTGCAGTTGTTTAAAACCAGTTTCCTGGAGAAAATTGTACTACCTTCATTCCCAATTTTTTTTTTTTTTTTATTCTACCCTCATTCACACTTCTGTGCCTGAAATAATGAAAACAGTCTTAAAAGTATTTAAACCAACTAATAAGCAACATTTCACTTTGCATTAGTTGCCTTGTTACCGATTGCTAGACAGAATAGATGGATCATATATATTCATATATATATATGATAAGTGTACCAGATTAGTAAATTCTTTTTCCTACTCCAAGTTTATAATCTAATAAGTATGGAGAATCAATTAATTATAACATGATACAGATATGGAAAAGGTGACATAAAGCAATTTTTAAATTTTAAAGAAGCCAACATAAGGATATTGAGGTAATTTTTTTCCACTTATTTATGCATTCATTGGTTGATTCTTATATGTGTCCTGACCGGGGATCAAACCCCCAACCTTTACATATCGGGACAACGTTCTAGCCAACTGAGCTATCTGGCGAGGATGAAATAATTTTTTAAAAATAGAAAAAAAATTGATGAAAAAGAATGCTAGAATTAAAAGTCTATGGACATAAATATTCCAAAAACCAAAGGATAATCAGACATTTCTGTATAGGGGAAAAAAGCCTTTTCATCATGAACATGGCATATGGGTGATTCTACTTCCAAGTAAAAATATAAGTCAGAGATGGAAGGGATTTTACTTTAGGATGAATGAGGGATTAGTGCTATTTAGTACCCAGAATGAAGACATGGCTCAAAAGAGACTCTTGGTTCTAGATGTCTAAAAAAGTTTTGTCTATTTAGAAATGTGTTGAAAATCATACAGCCATAGGAAGACATTTGCAGCTAAGTCATACTGCTGACTGGAGGGGGAAAAGCAAGTTGCAAGCTCTAGTTAAGTGGTTTAGAAAAAACAAATTCTGTGACTGTTTATAAGGGCACTGAAAAAGATCTGGGATGGTATTAGTAATTAACAGTGGATCTCATTGAAGGTGGAAGTGAAAGAGAACCATAGAAAATGTATCCATAGTTGATAAGAATATAAAAAAGTTAGAACCTTGGGGGTAGTTGGTTCTAAAGCAGGGGTGAGGAACATCCAGCCCACAGGCCATATAAGGCCTGCAAAATCATTTGGTCTGGCCTTGCCAAGGCATTAAGGGTTAAGTTAATTAAATGTTTGGCCGAATATAGCAGGCTAGTTTTTAAGTTGATAATTTTGTATGGCCCGCAAATGATGTTAATAGATATCCAAATAGCCCTTGGCAGAGAAAAGGTTCTCCACTCTTGTTTTGGAGCATGGTTTTTTAAAAAAGATATTGTGCCCCCGTATAAGAGCCAATGCTGGAAATACCTTAAGCAACTTAGTGAGCACAGTATAATGAATTCTTAGTTAATAGCACTGTCCTGGTTTTTTTGAAAGCCAGAATGGAAGGGGAAGACTTAATTCTGCTTTTTCAGTAAAAAGACCTTAAAATCTGCTTAAGTAGAAAAAGCAATACAAATGGATTGGAGAAGGAGTCACTATAAGATATATCGCTACTTATCAATAAGTAGCGGGTGGGGAAAAAGTAGGTTTATAGTTCATGTAAAAATAATACAATAATAATACAAGAATATATAAACTTGTGTACTCACTACTATAAACATACTTTTAAAAAAATGTTTTTATTGTTTAAAGTATTACATGTCTCATTTTCCCCCCAGTTGACCCCACCACCACCACCACTCCCACCCCAGAGGGCAAGCCCCACCACCACACTGTCTGTGTCAACTGGTTATGCTAATATGCATGCATACAAGTCCTTTGATTGATCTCTAACCACCCGCCTTTCTCCCCCCCCCTCCCCCCCTTCTCTCTGAGGTTGGACAGTCTGTTCAATGCTACCTTGTCTCTGGATCTATTTTTGTTCATTAGTTTATGTTGATCATTATATCCCACATATGAGTGAGATCATGTGATATTTATCTTTCTCCAACTGGCTTATTTCACTTAGCATAATGCTCTCCAGTACCATCCACGCTGTTGCAAATGGTAAAAGTTCCTTCTCTTTTATATCAGCGTAGTATTCCATTGTGTAGACATACCAATTTTTTAATCCACTCATCTGCTGATGGGCACTTAGGCTGTTTCCAAATCTTAGCTATTGTAAATTGTGCTGCTATGAACATAGGGGTGCATATATCCTTTCTGATTGTTGTTTCTGGTTTCTTGGGGTATAGTCCTAGAAGTGGGATGGATCACTGGGTCAAATGGGAGTTCCATTTTTACCTTTTTGAGGAAACTCCATACTGTTTTCCACAATGGCTGCACCAAGTATGCAGTCCCACCAGCAATGCACGAGGGTTCCTTTTTCTCCACATGCTCGCCAGCACTTGTCCTTGTTGATTTGTTGAAGATAGCTATTCTGACAGGTGTGAGATGGTACCTCATTGTTGTTTTGATTTGCATCTCTCGGATGATTAGTGACTTTGAGCATGTTTTCATATGTCTTTCATCCTTCTGTATGTCCTCTTTCGAAAAGTGTCTATTTAGGTCCTTTGCCCATTTTTTTATTGGAATGTTTATCTTCCTTTTGTTAAGTTGTATGTGTTCCCTGTAAATTTTGGAGATTAAGCCCTTATCTGAAATAGCATTGGCAAATATGTCTCCCAAGCAGTGGGCTTTCTTGTTTTGTTGATGGTTTCTTTTGCTGTGCAGAAGCTTTTTATTTTGATGTAGTTCCATTTGTTTATTTTCTCCTTAGTTTCCATTGTCCTAGAAGCTATATCGGTAAAGATATTGCTACGACATATGTCTGATATTTTGTTGCCTATGGAGTCTTCTAAGATTTTTATGGTTTCTTGTCTTACATTTAAGTCCTTTAACCATTTTGAGTTTGTTTTTGTGTATGGTGTAAGTTGCTGATCTAGTTTCTTTTTTTTTGCATGTATCTGACCAAATTTCCCAGCACCATTTATTAAAGAGACTGTTTTGACTCCATTGTATGCTCTTGCCTCCTTTGTCAAATATTAATTGAGCATAATGGCTTGGGTTAAACCTACTTTTGTACCACCCTGTATGTGATAATGTTTCTTAGTGATTACATGTAAGGAGAAAATCTCAGTGCAGTTAGGAGGAAGTAAGAAAGTGTGCATCTTAATTTGAGCTTTGAAGGTTGAACTTTGAAAGGTAAATACAGTATGGTTTGTAAGGCATGGATATTTCTAGAAGAGAGGGACTCTATAATTGGTATTTAAAACATTGATTGAAACAGAATTTCCATCAAGTAGAATAGAATTTCTCTTAGGACATAAGAGATTGGATAGTGTAGTGAGTTCTTTGTGGGTGGCCTGGAATGCCAGATTGTGACTTCTAGAGCAAAGCTTCTTAACTTAGTGTGCCCTGCCAAGATTTTGATTCCTTCTAACTCTGGGTTGGGTGTCTGGGTGCCTAGGTGTCTAGGGACAGTTTGGCCTCTTGATTTTCATCTAGTAGCCTTTTTGTTTACCCTCATGAACCGTATTTTCTGTGTGTCTGGGAAAAGATGAGCAAATACATTACAGAGCAGTATTGCTCAAGTGGTGGTAATTGTTCAGTTATTTTTTGTATTGTAATTTCAATATGCCTTAGAGTCCTACTTTTGCATAATACTGTTAAGACAAATAATAGAAAAATAAATTTTTTTAAAGCTTCTAAAACACTTTTATACCTGTGGATCTATTAGTTTGCAGACTGCCACTGGTCCATGGGCCTTTAGCACTAGTGGTTCTAGAATATTTGTGTTTGACACTATTCTGACTTCATGTTATCAATAAAACTTCAGTGAAAAGGTATCTTTTGGAAAAAGAAGTTTGAATTTGAGAAATTTTGGTAAGAATTTAGGCATAATTAACTAATTTACTTCTTGTGTTCAGTAAATTTGAAAGCATAAGAAATTATTATTGATGTTGGAGAAACTTTTATTTGGTTCTATATGCTTTCAAGGAAAGTAGAATATCCTTTGTGTAGGAGGACACACAAAAATGTTATTGTAGCCCGGCTGGTGTGGCTCAATGGTTGAATCTTGACCTATGAACCAGGTCACCGTTCCTCACTGTCCATTTCCTGGGTCAGGGTACATGCTGGGCTAGACCCCCGATGGGAGTGTACAGGGGGCAGCCAATTGGTGATTCTCGCTCATCATTGATGTTTCTATCCCTCCCTTTCTGAAATCAATAAAAATGTATTTTTTAAATGTTATTGTATAAAGATGCAAGACACATATTGAGATTTCTATTTTTGTTGTCCTTTCATCTTCCTATTGAAAGCCCCATTAAAATAATAAATATTTAAGGAAAGAAGGGAAATATGATAATGTTGTTGGCAGCATGGGACTTTAGGTCAGTAGTGCTAGTTTATCTTGTTGAACCAATAGTTTTGAGTTATTTCTTAGTGGCATTATTCCTAATTATAATATTTTTTTGTTTTTTTCCATCATTCCTATAACATATAAAATATTTCTATCTGTATTTTTTAAATTTAATACATGTTTCAGGTGGAGAGTAGTAGATTTCAGTATTCTTATTTGTTAGAGACTGCTGCAAAGGATTACCTTAATCTAAAATTAGACAGTATAAGAAGAACGCTTACGATAATTTTTTAAATGGCAGTAAGACCTCTAGGTAAAGGAAGTTGGAACAGAAGATACTGAGAGGGATAAATAGGCCTTCTATAATGGTATGTTTTGCTTTTGTGTATTTCATCTCGCCAATTTTTGGAGTGAGGTATAGAATTGAAAGCCATCTTTGTGAGACATAACAGGGCCCTGGGTGTAATGACTCTAATATTATGGGTGTTAGCTTTCTCTTTGGCCTCCATGATGCGTAACATGTAATTCTTATAGGAGAGCTTAGTATTGTTCATACTTACACACATGCACATACCTTCCTCCCTCCATCATTGCGAATAATGCCTTTTGCATAAATTTGAAACAAGAGGGGAAGGAACAATGTATATTCTCTATCAAATGGAGTCATCAGGAAGGATATAGCAAGTCAGGCAGTTACTGCAGAGAGAGGGTAGGGTTTAGAAGAGTACCAAACAAATAAGGTATAGGGTCGGACCATACAAATGGATGGGCAGGAAACCAGTTTTTCATCACTTGAGAGCCACTGTATTAAGATGAGAGATGGCTTTGGTTTTTACTAGACAAGTCTATTTTTTCTTTCTTGTTGTTTGTTTGTTTGTTTTTGCCAAGCTGTGATTGAATAATGTTTAAGCTTATTTTAAAGCTATAATAGAACAAAATACAAATATTTAATGTAAAGACAGGATAGTCACCTGTTTAATTTATTTATAAAAGTTATTCCATTATCAAGTACTTACTTGTAAGACACTAAGGGTACCCCTGTTACCTGTGGTAATACAGCTGCTGTACACACATACATACTTTTATCGCCTATATTTGTAGACCTAAGTGAAACTGAAACTTTTTCTTTATCCAATCTAAAAGTAATTTCAGTGTAGTAGAATTAGTATTGTTTGTCTATAAAAGAAAGTACTTTTAAAATCTTGTTTGTTTTTAATTTTTTGATTAGGTAATGTGATTGTATGATTCAAAAATTTGTTTTAGAAAAATAAGCAGTGAAATCTTCTACCTTTTTCCCCTGTCCATCCACTAACCATTCCCATTTCCAAAAGGTATATTCAATTATGTTTTTGTTTTTCCAGAGTTTATAATGCATTGTTAGGCAGATACAAATAGCATACATTTTTATTTTCCCCTTTTTGCACAAAAGTAACATATGATACATAGTATTTGGTACTTTGCTTTTCTCACTTAATAGTGTAACTTGGAGATTTTTTCTATTTTAGTATATAGGGGACACCTTTTCTAAAAAAACTTCACGATGTTTTGTTTTATAGATCTGTAATTTATTGATAGTTCCGTATTGGTGAATATTTGGGTTTTTCAGTCTTTTACAAACTATGTTTGCAATAAATAACTTTGTATAATTTTGCATGTGTGCAAGTTCACTTATGGAATAAAATTCCAGAAAATTAAATAGCTGGGTAAAAGTACTAAGAAGATGCAATTTTAGTAGATTACTGCCAATATACTCTTCATAAGCTAGCACTTCATACTATACTTTGGAATTTCTATCAATGTGACAGGGTAAAAAATGCTATTTGTAAATAGATTTCTCTTATGTCTTGAGGTTGTGATGTTCAAACCCTTTACTCCCCAAGGTTATAATCTACTTTCCTCGGGGCTGAATTAGAACCTTAGGGAAAAGTGAGTCTGGGTGTTGGTGAGGGTTTCCCAAGGATATGCGCACACACTAAAAATCTTTACTTTGATTCAGTTGCACATGCCAGCTCTTACCTCCAAATGTGTGATGATTTATTAAAACTGTGGGTAAAGTAATTGGCATATGATTTTACTAAAGATGGTCAGAAGCAGATAATTTTTTATTGTAATTACCAGTGAAAGTCTAAGCAAGAGAGTGGTGATTTGAAGTGGATTTTGGTGTACAGACTGGATTTCAATAGGAGGAAAAGTGGCATGAGCAAAGAAGGAGGAGGGGAAGCAAGATAGAAAGGACAATTTAAGAGAGAACAGTAGAAACAGTTGGGGCCGTATAAAAGGAAGTCCTAGGTAGTATGCTAATTTAGGAAATTAGCTATATTCTGTGCACATTGAAAATCATTGGAAGTTTGAGGGCAGGAGAGAGCAATGCTTAAGAAGGTTGAGACTTGCAGCATTGTGTAGGGTGGATCAAAGGGCAGGGACTAGAAACAGAAACGATTTTAAGTTTGTAAGAGATATGCCCTGAACAGTTACGGCAGTGATTCCCAAAGTGGGCGCTACCGCCCCCTGGTGGGCGCTGCAGCGATCCAGGAGGGCGGTGATGGCCACAGGTGCATTTGTTTTAACTTTTTTTGTATTACCTTTCTATTCTGAGTTCAATAGTTTCATAATTTCAAACTTCAATGTTTCTAATTTACACCTTTCTTTACTATATTTTACGAAAAAGGTAGAAACATTAATACATATATCTTTCTGTTTAATTGCTATTCAAATTTAAAAAAAATTAATTTCCAGGGGGCGCTGAGTAATATTTTTTCTGGAAAGGGGGCAGTAGGCCAAATAAGTTTGGGAACCACTGAGTTACGTAACAATTGGAAATGGAGAAAAAAACTCTAAGTGAGAGAACATAACTTTATGATTATTTGATGTTGTCAGGAAAAGAGGAAAAAGACAGAAAACTATAGTATGTGGATGGCAGTGGGAAACGTTGAAAGGGCTGGTGTATTTTAGGGTTAGGCTACTGGAATTTAAATCTTGAACATGTTGAAATTTGAAGGTGCCCAGAGCTTTCCCAGGTGGATGTTCATTAGCCAGCTGAAATGTAGCTTAGGAAAAAGATCTGAGAGGAAGAAGATAGATTTCAGTTCTGTGTTGGATTTTCCACCTTATGAGACTATGAAGACCTAGAAATACATGGAAATCTACTTTTCCATCTTGCCTACCCACCAGATTCCCCCTATTATAATTCTGATCTACCTCATCTCTGACCTTACTTGATCACAGTGGATTTGCCCCCCACTGTCTTACCTTTCACCTTTTAGCCTGTCACCACCACCACTCCCCATCTGAGATCAAAAAGTAAAATAAACCTCTTTGTGTTAATTATGTATTTAAAAAAATGGGCTTTTTCTTACCCGCAAGATAAAATTTCAACATTTTATCTTGCATTCTGAGTCCATTTCCTATCAGTGGAGATAAACAGGAGACTCAAGTTCAAGGGCAGGAGAATGACTGAAGAGAACGGGCACTAAACTTACTGTTAGTTTTTGACCATGTAAAAAATAATTTCAGTAGAATTAATGGAGATGATGGAAGTAATGACATTTTAATATTTGAGTTTGCGAATAGGTAGGCATTCAAAGGATTCTGTGAATGTTTTAAGATCAAGGTCAGATACAGAAAAAAGGACAACTCATTGATCATTGAGATTAAAAATCCAAGAGTTAGAAAATGTTTTTTCAACTTTGGCACTATTAACATTTGGGGTTAGATAATTCTTTGTTGTGGAGGGCTGTCCCATGCATTACTGTAGGATGTCTAGCAGCATACCTGTCCTCTATCTGCTAGATGCCAGGAGCCATTTCCCCCATTGTGACAACCAAAATCACCATCACACATTTGCCTGATGTCCCCTGAGAGAGGAGTAAAGTTGCACCTGGTTGTAAATTAATAAGGAAGAAGGCATGGTACCTTTGGGGTGCAAGGAGAGACTTGTTGAGGAAGAAGATCATGTGACTGGCCTGTATTTTTGGCAGAGGGGAAATCTATAGTGAATGCTTAAAGGAAGTGGTTGCTTTGAGACTGAAGGAGTTGAACACACTGCAGGAGTTAATTATACAAGTGTCCATTTGAAATTGACAGCATTTTATAGTCAGCCAGGTTAAAAAAGTTTTAACTTTTTTCTCTCCAAAGAAAGAGGCTTTTACTATTTTTTGGTTGTATATTGACAATGTAATGTAGTCCCAGTGAGGATTTCTCCTATAATTTTTTGTATGGCTTGCTAATTATGTATTTAGCTATCATAGTTGGGAGGTAAAATATTCTGAATAAATCCATACCATGGTTTGTAATTGACAATCTGTTAATCTAATGGTACTGAAGGTATCTATAAAAATATGTAACAGGACTAAAAGTATACTGACCTCAAGCATGGCTTGTAGAAATTTTCATTTTCAAAATATATAAATGCTTTTTTATAATTTCTTTATATTTTTTCTTTAAAAATTAGAAAATGTAGGAATAATTAATAAATTCGTTTCTAATTCTCAATATTTTTCTTCTCACTATTTGTGTGATGTTAGGCCAAGTTTTATTAAACATACTATTGTTTGCTTCTATTGATTAAAAATTCTCACCTAATTTCCCAAATACCACGAATGAAAGCCATGAAATTCACAGAATTTTCAACTTTTTACTTCTAACTTTCAGGCTGAAGAACAGTTGAGAATTGTTGAAGAACAAAGAAAGATTCATGAGGAAAGGATGAAACTAGAACAAGAGCGACAACGTCAACAAAAAGAAGAACAAAAAATTATCCTGGGCAAGGGGAAGTCCAGGCCCAAACTGTCCTTCTCCTTAAAAACCCAGGATTAAATTGCAAACTCTGAACTTTTTACAAAGAAAAATGGAAAAACTTTGTATTGTAGCTTCATGTTGAAGTGTTTTTTTTTTGTTTGTTTCATTTTGTTTTTGTTTTTTTAAATTGGAAAATCTGGAAAGTTAGCTTGTTCTAATAGGGGCTATGCTCTGCAGTTCCTTTTCTTCCCCCTTAACTTCTATTAAGTGAAATCCTTATCAGATCATTGTTATCTTCTAGAAAGTGATATATTTTTCACCTGTTTGGATTCTGTGTTAGTGATCTGAAGAAGAGCAGATCACTTTATAAATTGTGGATGGTCTGATAAGGTTTTTACTGACCCACAGACTTCGGAGTTATACTCTGTTTACTACATCGTCATGCTGGTTTTGCTGACTTTTTGTTTTTTTATATATTTATAAAAAAAGAAAAAGTTGGTAATTGCATTGGAAGCTCCTGGGGTGTTATTGGACCTATGTGGTATATTGTTAAATCAGTGTCCTCATGATACTGTTGCTCTTGATGTTCCTGATACAGGTAAGGAAACAGTTGGTCAGCTCTAACACAAAATATATACAGTTCAGTATTGTCTCTGTTCAAATTGTTTTTATTTCACTGACAAAATCAAACCAGCATTCCCCATTGTGTAAATAAATGATTTTGCTGAATAAAGTCGTCTTAAATTCATATGTTGAAGCAATTTTTTTTAAAGTTCTGTTAAGTCTTAAAGAGGGTGGTTTACTTTTTGATGGTCAGCAATTTAGAAATCCTAGAACTATGCTACATTTCTTCTCATACTTTTAACATAGGATTTATATGTATATTAAATATACTCATGGATTAGTATTTAATGGCTATTTTTACAAATATTTATGCTGATACAGCAATTATGACATCAGTATTACCTTTAAGAAGTACTAAGCACTCAGAAAAAGATTTAAATTCTCAATCCTGTACCTCTATTTTAGGATATAAATATCACCTCAATAAATTGTACTTAATGAAAACTAAAGAAAAATGCTTCTCAAATTTATAGATCTTAGATTATTTTCAAAGTGGGCCATCAGAAAGAACTTAGCTTTGTACTTTCACAAAAGGCTAAGGCAGTCAAATCATCTGCAATGTAGGGTACTTGCACGTTTATTTTGGGGACAAACACATTCAAACTTATTTCAAGTTTTTATTTTGTTTTTGCATGTGATGTGGATGACTCTTACAGAGTACAGTCTGCCTCATTTATCTTTCATATGTTCTTTTAAGTGTACTGATATTAAAACATTTATTAAAGAAAAGGATATGAATATAAAAATATTACCTGAGATGCATAAACATGTCATCAAAGTAGAGTAAATGTTCTCCAATATTTTGAGACAGTTTGATCAGTCCTTAAAAGTGAAAACATAAGTTAATGAAATGACTAAGTGGTAGATTACTTTGTGTGTGCATGCTAAGAAAAATGCTGTTGCTTTAGTTTGAGCTCTATAAGTCTAATTGTGGTACGGAACAATAAAATCAGTTTACACATCTTTAAAGATAGAATTTTAAATAGGCATGAACTGTAGTGAGAACTGACTTAATAAACATGATACTTATTCTAAACCATTCACTTTATTTAAAGTATATAGGTTGCTTACAAGTTATTTTTCAACTTCTAAATATAGGTTAACTAATTTCATGATTCTTACACTGTTTTTGTTTTTTGTTTTTTTGTACAGATCCATTGCTCCTAAGTTGTGTATTCAAGTTTTGGGAAATGTTTATTGAAAAATTGTTTTGCTATACAAGTGTTTTAAACATTGTATCTAAGTAACCCAGACTAAAAATATTTGACATTAGCTTACACGTGCCTTTAATTTTTAAAAAATATCTTACTGCCACATCTGGTGTGAAATCACATTGCAGTAAGTTGGTAATAACATATTGCAGTATCTGCTTGCTGTTGGAGACTCACATCAGATATTGAGATTGTTCCTGTGCCAGGCTATAGGAAAGAGGATGTAATTGTTAATAAAATACACCTGATTTCTTCTGTGCTGCAACAATGTGTAGTAATTTGTTTTCACTGCCTTTGTGTATCTATTATAAAAGTTCAGAGTCTCAGTCTATTAGTAGTTTGGATGTTCCCTAATTTATTAAATATGCCTTTATTTACAATTTTGTTTTTTAGGTTATTTCTTAGTGCATTATAGAATTAACTAATGACTTTTTATTACAGTATTTAAAATAAATGGTTATTGCCATTTATATTGTGGAGTTTGCAGAATTTAACTCATTTGTATAAACTAAACCTTTAAATTAGTTTGGTATGAGGACTGGTTAGTGTTTGCAAAGAGGGGAAAGGGTTTATATTTAAAGATTTACTGCTTCAGTTTTCCTTATAAAGATGTAGCCATTTAGGCCATTTCTGTCCTCAGTTTAATATTGAGTCATTTACTTGTGCTAATATATGCACATAGCCTTTTTTGTATGGCCACCAGCAACTTAAGAATTTTCAGTGGTTTTGTACGTGTTTATTTTATGAAGTAAAATAACATAGAATCTTGGCTAATTGAACTCTATATATCATTTAAAATGCTTCATTTTATATTAAGGATCCTCCATTTGTCACTTAAAATTTCTCCAAAGCTTTACTATTAACTAGAGCTTCTGTTTTTAGTTCTCAATTTTCTCTTTGTTTATACCCAGAACCGTTTGTTTTATATTACTGGCCATGAGAAATTTTGAAGATGGGCTATCTTAATTTTTGAGACCTGTCACTCCCTCCAGTATTCTATGTAAATATATATATTACTTCAGAGAGGCAGGGGGAGAGAGAAAAACATCAATGATGAGAGAGAATCATTGATTGGCTGCCTTCTGCAGGCCCCACACTGGGGATCAAGTCAGCAACCCGGGCATGTGCCCTTGATGAATCGAACCTGGGACCCTTCAGTCCACAAGCCAACACTCAGCCATTGAGCCAAACCAGCTAGAGCCCTCCAGTATTCTTTTTAAAGAGCACTATTTTTTTTTAAATATTTTATTGATGTTTTTTACAGAGAGGAAGGGAGAGAGTTAGAAACATCGATGAGAGAGAAACATCGATCAGCTGCCTCCTGCACACCTCCTACTGGGGATGTGCCCACAACCAAGGTACATGCCCTTGACCGGAATCAAACCTGGGACCCTTCAGCCCGCAGGCCGACGCTCTATCCACTGAGCAAACCGGTTATGGCCCCTCCAATATTCTTATGAACACTCAATTATCACAGTGTTATTAACTAGTGAAAGGACTTAAGAGGACCACTGAAGGTAAAAGAATTAAGGGCCTCAACCTAGAAATCAGGAATGTGTGTTGAAAGCCCAAGCAGTAGACCTAACTTTTTCATTTGTTGAATTGCCACTAATGGTGGTCTTGATTCCTTTGCTATTAACTTCGTTATTCATGTTGTTTACTCATGTTTAAAAAAAAACACACAACTGAGATAATTGTCCATAATCTTGGAGTAGTTATTACACTGCACTATACATTTTGTAGCAGATTTGCCATTGATTTTCAGATTATTAGATCTCATTGCCTGATTTTATATATTTAGTATCTGTAGTTACTAGAATATCTGATTTGCAGCTGGGAAACACTGGAATGGGATACAGAGGACCCACTATCAAAATTGTGTGTGTGATTGAACATCATTAGAAGTCTTGGAAAGGTGGTTCTTTTCCTGGGTCTTCAATGGTTGATTAGGCAGCGGTTGCCAAACATTCGGACCTCAGGGACCAATGGTCCGAGGACCACTGGTTGGCTATCACTGGACTAGAGGATGTTCAAATGGTTGTATTTTTTATACATATTTTAGTCTTTCTATACCTGAAAGCCAGTAAGTTGAAAATTACTTCACTGACCCAGCAGTTTCACTATCAGGCAAGAGTGAGCCTGTGTGTTCAATAGTGTCAGTATATTTTCTATTGTTACTGACTAAACATGACTTTATTTACATCAGAATAAAATGGGTTTGTACTTTGTATACATTTTGATAATGACTGCTTTCTTCACTTTAAAGGTTTTAACTATGGATCAAATAAATGACGACAAAGAATTAAAGGAATATATAATTGCGGCCATTTCTAAACGCTGTTAAATGTCTTACTATAAAGTGGGTTAAAGAGGGAGCAAAAATGATTTTATCAACCCATTTTAGGAGACCTTTTATCAAATGACTGCTGTCAGTAATATCCCTTATATGTTTAGGGCAGAATTTAACTTTATAATCTGCAGTATATATATCAGTCCATAAAGTGGGAATGCTACTTAAGAGAATTTAAATTATTACAATTGAGTGACAAAATCAGAACTGCACAGCTAGATATTATCTGTGACTGTATCTTCACCAAACTACCAGTTCCACTCGGAATAGTGACTGGTTGGTCCTCTTAACCTGTTCTTCATTTGCAAATAGGGAAATGAGGTTTCTTCCAGGCCAGGTGCACAAGATAGTTGGAGCCATAACCGTATTCTTTCCACTTGTGCTGCCTTTTTTTGCATTAATGTAAAAGCAATGGTAGATTGAGCTAGAGATTTAGATGACTACTATAGTGGAAAATGGTATTTTGGTTTCATAAGGAATATGTTGTATGGTCTATAATGTATGATTTGTCACTAAATTTCCCAATGGGAAAATTTTTCTTTTGACCAAGAACCCACTGTAATTAATACTTTTCTACCAAACTCATACATAAGTAGATTTAAGAAGCTTTAATGTGTGATCTTAATTTTAGGAGCTTTATTGATGGGGCAGGAGTGTATGACAAAGTTGATCTAAGGAAGGGTTTTATTTTCTACTTGTTTCAAAGTTTTCCCCAGTAAATTGAGCATTTGCATAAGAGTTCTAAAAACTTAAGTGACTTGTATGAAATAAATTGCAAGCAATGCCAGGAAACAAAGGTACAGTTTTAGTAGAAATATAGAGCTCCATAGAAAGTTCATGGCTTGGACAACATTTAAGTACATAAAGTTTCAGTAATTTTTCAGTAATGTTAAATTTAGATAAGGCTTTTTTCTTTGTTTTTACAGAAGTTATGTTAAAGATGTCTTTTGAAGTACTTATTAGAATTGGTAGGTTACCATGCAAGGAATATATAAGAAACTTAAGTTCTAAAGATAAATGCATGGTCAGGAATTCAAAGGGGGCAGAAACATAACTAGTAAGAATTTACTTGGGCAAAATTGATTGCCCTCTTGTTTTTTTAAACTTGCATTAAGCATTTGCCACCTCATTTGCCATTCAAATTTATATCTATTTTTGTAATTGACTAAATTCTATTTTTTTAAATTTGATTTTTAGAAATTTCTTCCTTAACTCTAGAAATAGTTTAAAGTAACTTTTTATGCTAAAATAAAATTTATTTTTGATGGGTTAATAATGTGCTGGTAAATTAGATTTTCAAAAAATATCATGTTTCTCCAAGAATTTAATTGTAAAATGAAGTCCTTTAAATGCAAAGAAGTATTAAATAACTGATGTGATTGGTTCTTCTTGGGTTCCCATACTTAAAAATTCAGCTTTGTCTTTTGTACATACGACTTTTTTTTTTTTGCCTGGCATGACATATGATTTGAGGTGATGCTTTTAATTGCTGAAATTACTGTCTAAGCAGCAGTGAAACATTAGCATGTTGAAGTTGCTGCTGATGCTTTTCATGTAGTATATATAGTTAATTATTCATATTTACTGAAAGTTGATAAATGTTCACACAATCCAAAGTTATACAACAGGAATCTTGTGTAGGATTTTAATTTTTTGTCAAAAATAAGTGAGTTTATACGTACATTTATATTTTTCTCAAGGTAAAATGCTGTGGACGTGAGAATATCTGATTTACTAAAAATGGAAGCTATGGTTATTTTCAGACAATGCAAATTTCCTTTATTTCCTCTAGTTAACTTGAAGAGAGGATGTAGGAGCTAAGAGGTCACAACTTAAACTTCACAATGTACGTTTGCTAAATAAAAACGTACTAAAATACTTTTAGTTCCTTTAAAAGATCTTAAAGCTAGTAGCTTTTAAATAAAATTTTAAGAAATTTAAGAACATTTTAAAGGAAATATTTAAGAAATTTAAGAAATATATTGAATGCTTTAAGCTTATTAAAAACGACTTATTTTTACCCTTGTGAATTTATGAATAATACTGCCTGTCCTTTCCTGTGTTTTTTTAGCCCTTCTGGAAATCTGCTGATTCCCTGGAATCGGTTTTACCGCCTTTGAGTCTTTTAAAAATTATTTCCTTGAGTTGAGGCTTGTTTAAAACTAGCATTGAATATAAAGTTTTCTCGAGTAAAGATCAACTTGGAATAATATGTTTTCACAACCTCACGTATCCTAAATAACGTTTTCGATCTTAAACTAGCCTTTACTATTTTTTTACATGCCCTGTTGAAATATACATTAATTTATGGCTAATATTTCAAAAAAAAAAACCGAATACTTAATGCATCATAAAAATCTTCAAATGTTAAAAACAAGGGTGAAAGCAAACTAGTATCTAAACACGATGTTTCTAACATTTTCTGTTTTAAATTTAGCTTTGCGGATAAGTTGGATAAAGAACTACAACTGTAGGAATACTGCTCAGTTCTTTGCATCTGAAACATTAAATTCTGGAGTAAACGGGGGCGGGGGGGGTTGAAAGCATATTGTGGATATACGGCATAATTTTTTTTTCCAAACAACTGTACATCTGTACTGTGCCTAATTTCCTCCGTGTTCGTCAGCTCTTGGTCATTTAAGAAAGGTTGTCTTTTGGACTTTTTCTGCGCGATTAGATGGAGGGGAAAAGTGGGGGTGGGGATGCTGTACTGGGTCGGGGTGGGTAAACAGACTATTGTGCTATCGCACGCAAAGATGTCAAGCTGGCCGCTAGTGGGCGCTGTGGGTCCGTGGAAGTAGTCGACAGGGTGGCGCATGTCCAAGTGGTTCTTTGGAAAAGCACTTCGCCAAGAACCCAAGTGAATTCCTGCCACCTCTCCTTTTGGGCGCTATTTGATACCGTCACCCCTAAATTCCCAGCCACCTTGGGGAGGCGTGTGTCCCGGAGGCTAATTAGGGAAAAGTCCCGCGGCCGGCGACACTTCCTAGAAGCGCTGCCTTCGATGCTAAGCGAGGCGCGGAGGATGCAGGGCCAGGACGTCCACGCCCTCCATGTCTGCTGCCCCACCGCGCCCGGTCCCTGGGAATCATTTGGCAACTCAAGATTCCATTGACTTAGTCTGGGCCCCTGCTCACGTTTGGTACCAAAATCAGGTCTGAAACGCATCACTGAGAGGCCTGGTAGAGGAAGGGATGCGCGTGCGGGGTGGAGTCAGACCATACAGAGGGATCACTTCATTTAAAGAAGGAAGACGCACGGGGAAAAGCACTGCCTTCGACTCTGTCGGTAAAGTTTCGCCCTCTACGTTGTCCCTCTTTCAAAGTTAGGACACTTGCCAGGCAATGAAGTCGCGACCTGGGAACTGGGACAGGTGACTCCGTGCAGTCGCCGCTTCCCACTCGCCCGGCCCGGCCCTGCCCGCGTCCCTGCCCCGCCTCTCCGGGGCTGCGCGGCGAGCAGCCGGCTCCTCTTCTTCGCAGACTTCCCTGCGCTCAGCTCGCGCTGCCGCCCCGGGCCGGGGGGCGGGGCTCACCTGTCAGCCGGCGCCCCGCCTGGCGGGGCCCAATGTCGGACGGGGGCGGATGACCGACGGGCCAGCAGCCCAACCAACAGGCACGGCGTGCGGAGGACCAATGGGCTGCGCTGTGCGGGGCGGGGCCCCGCGTTTATAGCGCTCTGACAGCGCGCCGGCCGCGCTGACTCTCCTCGGCAGGGGCAGCGGCGCCGTCCGGATCTAGGAGCTGCGCGCAGAGCGGGTCCCAGCGCCCTCCCCGCACACAAAGGCCCGCGCGCGTCCGGCGCCCGCGGCTGGGACCGAGCCCCTCCTGCCTGCTCTGCAGGCTGCGAGCCGCGAGGAGTGGGGAGGCCCCCGCGCTCTGGAGACATTCCTCGCCGCTCCGCGCTCCGGGACATGGAATCGCGTCGTCGCGGCGCCCGCGCGCTCGGGCCACTGCCCGTCCTCCTGGATCTATAGTGCGAGGCAGCCCCGCTCGGGACGCACCGCCCGCCACCCGCGCCCCGTCGTTTCTCCGCCTTTGTGTCCCGGCCGCGCGCCCTCCCTGCCGTCCCGCGCCCGACACCCTGGAGTCGCACGGGAGCCGGCGGTTCGAGCTGGGTCCGGCGCGGCGACCCGGAGCCCCGAGCCCGGCGCGCCGCCGCGCCCCGCGTGTGCGCTCCAGCCTCTCGCCGTGAGGGCCCCCAGGGGAGCGCTCCTGGCGTCGGTGACCGCTGGAGCAGCTCAGCGCGCCCCAGATCTGCCTGCCGTCTCCCCTTTTCTGCCTGGAGAATTAGGGCTTCCGGCCCGCACCCCACACCTCCGCGGTCCCGAGTGCGCGGAGCTGGGAGCGGCTTGGCCATGGCCGCGAGGAGGGACTCCGTGTGGAAGTACTGCTGGGGAGTTTTGATGGTTTTATGCAGAAGTGCGATTTCCAGATCGATAGTTTTAGAGCCCATCTATTGGAATTCCTCGAACTCCAAGTAAGTGGCGTCCGCGATCACCCTCGCCACCCCGGGTCTGGCGCGCCGCGCGGTCCGTACGAGAGAAAAGAGTCGGGCCGCGGAGCCTCCAGAGCCTATTTCTGAACCCTCGAGTCTCCCCCCGCCCCCCACCCCTTAGCCCCCCCGATTCCCGTCTCCCATCCATGCCACATTACACTGAGGTAGAAGTCTCCTCGCTCGGCTTTCCAGTCGGAGCGCCAGCGCTCAGATGCTCCCTCCCCGCCTTCCTTCCCCCGGGAGCTCCGGGGGGTTACAAAGCTCCTGGCGGCTCTGTACCACGTCCGCAAAGGTGTCCGATGGCAATTGGACCCCTTCTTTTCGAGGTTGGAGAACAGGGCCACAGACAGGGCTGGGCAGGCGCACAGAGGCTGGCGAGCTCTGGAGAGAGGCGGGGACGCCGCGCCCCCGACGAGCGCCCGAGCACGGTGCGGGCCCGCGGGCGGGCCCCTGGCAGTGGGGCGCACCCCGGAGAAGGGAGCCTGTGGTCCCCGGGCCGCCCGTAGCGCCCCGGAGCCTGAGCGCCTCGGAGGCGCGCCGCCTGCCCGAGAGCGCAGGGGGAGCTCGCCAGCTCCGCGGGAGAACTCCAGGGGCGAGCTCACTGCTCCCGTCCCATAGAGGGGCCTTAGGGTTTTCCTGGAGATCCCTGCACGCCGGCCTCTCTCTTCTGTTCTAAACCAGTGGCCACGGACTCAGTGCGGTCCGATAGCTGGCTAGATTTTAAGGACGCTCGCTCCAAAAGCTTAAGGCCCTGCCCAGCCGACCTAGCTGAAGCCTTCACGCCTGGGGAGCCTGGGCTGGAATGGGGTCCTTAGACCCGACTTGCTGTTACCCAAACGGTGCAGCCAGGAGAAAGCCAGGCCTCGTGGAGATTAACTTTCAGTGTGAGCTACTGGAGTACGTTTAGAATTTAGAAAAGGCGATCCATCGCTAAATATCTCGCAACTACTCGTCTGTGCGCTCAGTCTTGCATATTACCTCATTCTCGGGATGCATTCTGAATCTTAGCCAAACCTATTTTATAGAACCATGGAATTTCAGCCTTGGGAAAACGATGGAGGCATTGGCTGGTTCCTGGAGTTAGCGTTTGAGATCAGAAGCAAAATCAATGGCCTAATTGAAGTTGAGCAAGTTGGCCGTGGATTTAGGAGTAAAGGGATGGTTGATTGATTTAGAACTCACATCTTAATTAAAGAATCATATCCACTCTTTTAAAAGTGGTCAACTTCAAATTCACCAACACGCTAACCCAGAAATTCCCAAAGACAAGGGCGAGGAACGTCACAGCACTGAATCAGATCAAACACATTCATGCACGATGCTGGCCGGCACTTCACAACACTGCTCACATCTAAAAGTTACTTAATGCAACCCCCTTCCCTGTAGCCTCATCTTATATGGGCGTCTTTTTGTTGTTGTTCCTTAATGGAAGATACCGTATTTGCTGAGAAATTAGTGGCAGTAACATCTTTACGCCGATACGGAAGGGTGAGGCACCAGGTGGTGCCAGAAAGCGCCGGGCTCAGACCTGCTCACAGCAGCGGGTGTCCTCCGGCCCGGCGGGCGGGGAGCCCGGATGAGGCCAGCCAGTGCTCGCTTTGTGCCTACAGAGGTCACTCTTCCATGCGCAATGCTCGGCGCCAGACCTTACCTCTTCCCCAGGCTGCCTGCGCCGCTCCGCTGTGCACTTTCACTGATGTACAATCTTTGGGGGTTGATCCCCCCCCCCCATCCTCATCGGGATTTAATATTTGTACTTAAATCTAGTTTAAAGAAATCCCCATTAACCCCTCCAGCGTTCAGCTCTCTCTCTCTCCCTCTCCCCTCTCTCCCTCTCCATATATATATATATATATCTTTGCATTATTAGCTACTAGTTTGTGTGTATCTGGGAGGAGAAATACCTACTTGGAAAAAAAAACGTAGAGCAATAATTATTTCAATGTAAGGTAGACATTAATAGTTCTTTTCCTAATGTGTGTGGGGGTGACTGCTATTTACTCACAGTCCTGGTGATTATTAGCATTAGTCTGTTTTTCCTAGCTGTGGTCACAGATTCAGAGACCTACTGGAGGCCTGCATTTTAGAGAAAGAAGCCCGCCTCCTTGCACTGCTGATGTTGCTGTTGGCTTGATTGCTCCAGTCCTCAAGAGTAGAATTTCTTTCATAGTTCTCATGATAATGGCTTGCCTGGGAGGACTGGGTAATTTGTCCCTGGAAAAGGTCTACTTAACAAAGTATGTAGCTCAATGCTAGCGTGAAAGGTCAGAAAGATTTCTTCCTGGAGGAATGAATAAAAACCCCTCATGTCACGGGTTCATTTTATTTGGGGAAGTTGCATATTTATTTCCAGAGAAAAGTTGGTCGGTCAGTGTGATGTGTAAGGAGGCAATCAAATGCAGTGAAGTTTCACATCAGTTCATATGAACTGGGGAACAACTCATTTGTAATGAAGCAACCATCAGTAATTAGATTTGTTTCATCCGGGGGTCAGCTTCTTTAGCAGGTGGTGGACATAGGGAGCATGCAGCAGCTGTTTGGAAGCAGAGTCCAGAAAATCCTTTGTAAATTCACTGTCTCCATAACTACTTGAATCACACTGTCTGCTGCTCCCGTCCCTGAAAGTGTATGCAGTAATTGAAAGAAGTTCTATATACTGAAACACTAGCCCTGTTTGATTATTAGCATTGCATCCATGTGCTCTAGTAAAGTTGGTTTAGTTCTAGACATTTAGGTTGTTTAAGCAGTTTGTGTGTGTGTGTGTGTGTGTTAACCTTGGGAGAGAATAGCAAAACCTGGCTTTTTCATTCATTTCTAGTTAACATTTCAATAGGACATTTTTTTTCCAAACATGATGTTCTTGCCAAAATAAAAAATAGTGTTGTCTCTTTTTTAAAAGAATAAAAATATTGATTTCACTTGCGAGGAAGCAAGTCTGTTTTGGTATGGTATTCTAGAATGAATTACACCGACTTTGTTGAAAATTTCAGTTGAGCATTAATTTCTTATGTCTAGGGTGCTATTGCCTATGCACCACATACTAGTTAGTTGACAAAGCATTTTGCTTTTCCCATGTCGTTTTTCCTTACATAATACTAAATTCCTGATATTGATTGACTTGATAGAAAAGAATGGCCGGATAATATCCAGATAACCTATAATACATGGACTCCATCACAGTCAGGCTCCGAATAAATACGGACCTGTCAGAGATTGATAAAATAAACTACAATGGATAGTGCTGTTTAAACAGCCCATTCAATACCATATATAAGCCAGCCTGCCTTCCATTGTGCCTGAAATTCTTATTTTTGTAGATAAACAAATGCACATTCAGCACTGATTGAATAGCCCCTTGAACTATGCTCCACAGTTTGCGTTTGGGTTAATCTTGTCGGTTTTAATATAGAGAGAAAAAAGCACAAAGCGCCAGGGGTGGAATTGTTAGTGCTTTCACATCCACATTCCTCACGTTTTGTCAGGATGATAAACTGTAGGTAATGGACTGTCGTCGTTCCACCGGACAACTGAGCCAGAGAGAGCACAAAGACAGAGCTAAAGCGATATCTCACAACATGCTTGGTAGCCTTCTTTCAGACGAGAAGAGAATTTATTTGGGAATCGGGTGTCTAGGGACTGCACTTTCTAACCTCAGCAATTACAGCTTCAGCCTCAGAAATGGGAGCTGGGGGTTAAGATGATTTGTTAAGCACTTGGTTCTAAATCTTCCACAAAGCATAGCTGTTGACACTTGTCCAACCAATGCAAAGAAATGCAAATGACTTCAACATCCCTAAATGTTTCTGACTCCTAGACTGAAAGATGAGGACAGGTGAATTAGGCATCTTTCCCAGGTCAGCTAAAAAATAAAAAAAATAAAATAAAAAATACTACAGATTGGTATGGCTTCTCCACATGGAGTCAGCTGAAGAATTATAATAATGGGTGTATTTCAATTAATTACTATAAAACCTCTTCTCTGTAAATTTACTGAGATAAATCCTTTAGTTGGTGGATCACCACCATAATTTCCTTCAAATGGAGCAACTAAATCTTTGTACCTTGCCTTCCGCTGAAATGCACCAGGTAGCTCCCAGGAGGCTGATTCTGAACATCTACCTTAGAGCAGCATTTCCCAGCGTGTTCTCCTAAGAGGAAAAGATTTGAGACCCCAACCTGACTGCAGTGATGCGTCATAGGAATGGGAGTGGCGGGGGAGGGAAAGACTAGACCCTCACCAGAAGAGAAAAAAAGTCTTAAAGAGGGATATTCCTTTAGCACTTTATGAAAACTTTATTCTTAAACTCTCCCATTGCAAATTGGACAAAAAAGGAAGCGCTCTTCTTTAAGAAATAATGATGAAAATGGTACTCCTGCCTGCCTAATCGCTGCCTTCATTTGCTGCTGACATAAAGAGCCTGTTTTTCAGGTCACTTATCATACATCTACATAGATTTGCTTATGAGCTCACCCTTTGTGTGGAGGAGTAGAGCCTTAAATAGGAGTGTTCGACTGTTTAAAATATTTTGATTAAAATATGCAGAACCCATAGAACTATAAGCATCTAGTTAGGAATTGGGTCTTTCAGGGAAGAGCCCCCCCTCCACCTTTTTTTTTTTTTTAAGGGGAGGAATTAGAATGGGGCTGGGAGAGAAATATAAGAAAAGCAAAGAAGGAAGGATAGCGAATGGGACAGTGTTCCGAACAGCTTGGAAAAACTCCTGTGGCTTCATTGTCTCTCTCAAGCCAAATAATACAAAGACATCAGCAATTCAGCCCTTCTCCCATGATGGAAAATGTAAACCGTTGACATGGCTCCCCTGTTTAACTTGTTTAATTCTCATTTTAAATTCAGTACTATACTGGCCGTGTGAACTCTGAAGATTTCTTTAGTAATCCATTTTGTAGTTCCGAATCAAAAACAAAGTGAAAGGGTCTGACACAATTTGCTTTTATTTTTAGGCAAATCAACCCTGGTCATAGTTAATAAGGGGATTACAACCCAGACTAGGTCTTTACAGATGTAATGTAAATCAAGGGCAGAGTATAAAGAAACTGATCCCCTTTGATTGAAGTATGGTAAAAAGGCATAGAGAAACTAGCAGCAGTAATCTGATTGTATGGCAATAAAACCACCATTTTCTGTCTTTCAGATAAAAATAATGTGGTAAATCCATGCAGTTCATAAGATGTAAAGGCAGATAAAGGGTGAAGCCATGGCAACATATAGATTAGCTTGATGTTGGAAATGACACGTCTCTGAAAAGGGTGTAGAAACGGAGGCCCTTGCTCCAGGCTGTTGCCTATTATGTGAGAACCACACAGACTTGGAAACTCGGATTAGAAAGTATGAAAGCCCTACTTGTGGCCTGGGACGGTGAAAGCAGGAAAGAAAAGCTGCTCAGTTCTTGCTCATTGGTGGCAGATAATATGGCAAAGGTAGATTTCATTGACTGCCTTTTTGAGAGATTGAGATTGGGGCTGATTAAAACTTCAGATCACTGCAGTTGTGAAGGCCTGCAAGATTTTCCTTTTTAACTCCTGGCCTAACAGCGGCAGCCATTCTGTAGGATTAACTGCACTTGGCGGTCCCTGCCTTAATCTATTTGGGCTTCAGGCAGGGGCATGCTGGCAGGGAACAGAGACCAGAGGGGAGAGGTAGGGCTGGAGTTATCGCAAAAGAAAACAGAGACCTTTTGATTTCAGCCTTCTCCCAGACCCTGAGCCATCAAGCGCAGAGCGGGAGAAGAAAAGGTAAACATTATGTATTGTCCCTCTCCCTTAGCCAGAGGGCTCTTCTCTGAGTTTTGTCCTTCCCACCCTAGAAAAATAAATAAATAAATAAATTGTATATATATATATATATATATATATCAATAAAAGGGGGAATTTAGTTTTCATTCCAGTCAGTAGTAATCCGATGGGCTCTCTCTAGATGATATTTTACTCATAAATGCGAGTTTTAACCTTTGAGTCCAATGGGATAGGCACCCTTCATGTAAATAAAAGGCTTGTAAACATGTTAGCGCTGCCCAGCTTTAACGTTAAATACAGTAACAACAAAATCGTCATGCTGTTGCATCTTAATTGCCCCCTGTACCGAGCAACCTTGTAAATAAGCTGGACTTTTGTGTTTGCCTTCCACACTTTCCATTTTGGTCATTAAACAAAATAAGCCATTGAAGCCGTGATTGGGTTACATGCAGAGTGACATCTGCAATTGGGTCAAGCCAGAAAGGAAATATTTGCTTTATTGCCTCCTCTTTGGCGTTGAAGAAAAGTTTCAGCAGTTCCTTAGGAGAGTCTGAACTCTTAAGACATTGACAATACTGAACGCTACAAACGCCCCCAGGGCCTTTCCTGATGGAGTGGCTGGCTCAAGGGGATTCGGCGCTGTTTTCCTTACAGCTACATGGGGCCTTTCTAGACTAACACATTCTGTGAGTAGAAGATCTGTGAAGATCTTCATTAATCCCAAATATTCTATTTCAGACCCATTTCATTGATTTTATTCCTAATTCTCAGACAGCTGACTTGACCATCTGTCTTGGGCTGTAGATTTATTGCATTTGTTGCCTGTTTTTCTGTTCATTATTATGTGCCTGTTATAGATTACTAGTAAAACCATTTTTTTAAATGATTGCACATAGACCTGCCAAAGCCAAGGCCTACTGCTTTACCTTCCTCTCTAACTTAATTCAGTAATCCATATCCAAAGATCCATTGCGCTTGTCTGGATTCATCACACAGAAGGGACACCCCCTAATTTACAAGCTGGTCACATCCAAGCACCTTGCATTCTACATTTGACAATGATTGCTAATGGCCCATTCAGCTAAAGTATTTGCTTGTTAACAGGGAACAGAGCATGATAAATGTCCAGCAAGCTTGCGGCCTCCTTCAGCTTTTCAGTTGCAGACTGGTGCATATTTATGGCAGGCAGATGACAAAAGAAGAAGCTGAATTGCCCTGGCCCCCAGCTTTCTATGAGGACCAGGGTTAAAGTGATTAGAGAAATGATGCAGGAAAAAGCCCTGCCACTTGTTTAGTAACTAACCATCATCCGACGGTTAGGTTTGTTCTACCTGCTCTGAACATATTTCAGAAGTGTTACACATAAGAATGGTCGAATCTGGCTCACCAGTAAAAAGAATAGGTGATCAATTATGAAATGTTTTCCGTGCCCACTGAATGCCAGGTAAACCTATTTCTGTTGCTCCCGCAGCAAATCAGCAGTGGCGCTTTATTTTCCTTTTCACGTATAAACTCAAACATGTAATTCTAGTCCAAAGCATTTTGTGACAGGTGAGTGCATGCTTGCTGTTTTCAAATAAATAACATAGTAGGAGAATGCTCCATTAAAGAAAAACAAGTTGTTTCTGCCCTTAGTAACTCTCTAAAGAAAACATAGAGAAACTTGGCAGTAGTGAAGTATTAATAGTTCGCTATTTTCTTTCTCTAAAGCATGGAGGGATAAACGCACTGACTATACCCAGTAGTGGGCAGACATTCTGAACGCTGGGAATGGAACACTGGTGCTCTGCCTTGCTCTGAAAACTTTGCAGGCGCGGGAGATGCTGCATGCTTTCTGTATGAAACTATTAAACAGTTCAGTTCATTTTCTCCATTTAAGTTTGGTTGCATCCGATTTTGACTACAGGCCTTGTGTCATTCATCCAATTCTTGCCAGTTCAGCACCTATAGCATTACTAGTACTCTGTTTTTTTGTTTGTTTGTTTTTTATGGATGTATTACTCCTGTATCACCCCAGAATAGGTACGAGTGCTACCTACCTTTTTTGAAACCGGAGTGTCAGTGTGTGTTTGTGTTGGACAAAACCAGACAGTCCTGGGCTTCTGCTTGTTTGGTAGGGGTGTACATTGTGGTGAGGGGGGTGCAACTCCCTACCTTCTGCTTATTCCACTGTAGCTCCGCAGCCTGCACTCCCTGCAGGATACTAAGCTCTACGCATCTCAGACTCTCTGACCTACAGGGCCAGGGTGTCTGAAATGTCTCCTCCAGCTTCTCGTCAGCCTCTTGTGTTCCAGCCTGGGAACCTGAGGCCCGGCGTGGTTTCACCACCGGATGAAATGCTTCTGAATCTGGCCTGAAAACGTTTGCCCTGAATACGAACTGCCATAATAGTGAGTGAGGCTGGGCCAATTATGTTCAAGGCCAGCTTAGAATGTTTATCAACCTGCAGAAGAGATTAGAATATGTCAGTTTTCAGTTAACTACCAGAACTATATTTGGGGTACATCTTGGATGAAAACAAATATTCCCAAACGCCCCTTTGTCTGTAGGAAAATGGATCTTTATTATAAAAACCTGTCCATAAAGTTCACAGTTTCCCCTGGGTGAGTGTCCTCTCTTTATGATGTAGCAGATCAAACATCATTTCTTTAAATGTTTTCTCTGTAATCCCACAGCAATTTAGTTAAATACCCAGGGCATAGGAAGATCGGTATACGCTGCACTGTCATGATTCACATGCAAGTCTTAATCCCCTTTATCACCACCCTCCCCATCCCTACAAGGCAGGGACAAGAATGGTTTAATTTCATCATTATCTATGGGCTAGCATTGACATCCAGTAAGTATTGGTTGAATGAACAGACACAATCCAAATGTATGTTTATGGCTGCCTACTTTGTATTAACATATCACCTGCTACTGGAGCTCTATCTTTAGACCGAGGGCTCTAGAACGTTAAGGCTTCAGAATCACCTGGAGGGCTTGTTAAAACAGGACTGCTGCCCCCCCCCCCCCCCCCCCCGAGTTCCAGATTCCTGAGGTCTGGATGGGACTTGAAACTTACATTTCTAACCAGCTCTCAGTTGATGCTGATGCTGGTCTGAGACCACACCTTGAGAACCTTTGCTTTTCAGCAATTTTTTTGGAAAACTATTCAACATTAGGTCATCGTCCTCTGAAAGGCTGTTTTAGGATCTCTGAAGAAATCTGTGGCCCTGCCTCACTGGGGTGGGGAGCCTTTTTTCTAGCAAGGGGCCATTTGGGTATTTATAACATCATTCGAGGGCCATACAGAATTATCAACTTGAAAATTAGCCTGCTATATTTGCTCAAACATTTCATTAACTCACCCCTAAGGTCTTAGCAGGGCCAGACCAAATGATCTAGAATCATTGACGGTGGATAATTCCTTGATTTATTCAACAAGTATTTATGAACTGTGAGGTCTATTACTACACTCTGAGAATACAAAGAACAATCTCTACCCTCAAAAGATTTACATCCTAAGGGGAGTGGAGGGAATCCTGGAGGGAGCAAAGGCATTTTGTGCTGTGATGCCTGGGACTGTGTGCATTGGGGACACAGAGAAAGGCAATGGTGTTCATTCTGGAGGGGTGTCCAGAAAAGCAGCCCCGGGGAAGGGAAACTGAGTCTAGAGAGAAAGCCGGCATCTGAAAGCAAAATACACAGTAGATGTCTGCAATAAGCAACTCAAAGTAATAACATTTAAGCTAAGGGAGCTGTGTATCTCTAAAGTGTACATCTGCAAACACCTACATTATTTTATCAGAGCATAACTCAAAGACAGAACCCACAAACGAAACAAATCGACCGTGTGGGATAGTGAACCCAATGCTTTTTCAGCTACCTTATTAATATGATAATTAGCAGTATCCTATTTCAAAAGGCTTGTGTTGATCATGGAAAGGTCAGGCAATTCGATTTAGCAAAGACAACCCGGTAAGTGCTCTTTTAGTTTAGATCAGAGTACTTGCTTTTGGAATCTGGCTGTCTGAGCCCAATCCCAGTTTAGTTCATTTTTAGCTGTGAAACTTTGGAAGCAGTATCCCCTATGTGTCTCTCGGTTGTCCTGTCTCTAAAATGGGAATAATTATCTAATAGTACTGAATAAAAGAGTAATAAAGTTGTGGTCAGGATTTAAAGAGCTTATTTAGCTTTGTGCTTGCCACAATGAGCCAATATATGTCAGCTATTGTTAATTAAAATTAATTGAATATCTACTGTGTGCCTAGCTCTGGTTCAATTTGCCTTTCACATACCAACGCAGAATAAATAAAAGTAAAATGTTAATAAAAATTTTCACATGGCACTTGCACCTTTTATAGGCTCTGATGTTCCATTGTGGCTTTTTAGCTGCCAGACTTTTAAACATTCTTTAAGACTTTTCTGTTCTATGAAGCACCTTTAATTTCCCTTCTACTACCAAAATTGGTTACTCTCTTTTGTGCTTTCTACCCCTGATGCTTTGTTGTGACATTCATAGCGCTGGCCCCGCTCCTTCAACTTCACCGGAGAGGGAGGAGGGTCTGGGCAGAATTCACTTTGTGTTTTACTGCATGTACAGTAAGAGATTGGGTTGTTGAATAAAAACACATTCAGCCTGTAGGGAGGGCAGTGTAGCATTTAATATTAAAATGGTATTTCTTATTTAGAAACCTACTTACCTGGTGGGCATAGTATATTTTATTGAACAGGGTTGCATATAGCTTACTGTGTGCCCGCTGCTGTTCTAATTGCTTGACCAGTGCATTCAGCTGTCATAGTAACCATCTGAGTGGTGCTTTTATGATTCCCATAGTACCAGTGGGGAAACTGAGGCACAGATTGGTTAATTATCTTGCCCAAAGTCCTATAGCTAATAAGTGCTACAGTGTGCACTTGAACTTGATTACTCCAGTTCCAGAACCCCTCCTACTTCCCTGCCTCTCTTTCTTATGCTGTGGCATGGAATAAGTAGAAATTGTGTACTAAATTATGTGTTTGCTCCAAGCAGTACACACAAGGTACATAAAAGGAAAGTTTTGGGTACAACTCTTTCCTTGTCCATCTTGACGTGTAGTCTCTCTCTGGTGGGCATGCGATTCTAAAGGGTATGCGATTCTAAATTGATCCTTTAAGTCTTTGACATAACAAGGTTGTGGCCAGTGGGGACTAGTTATGAAAGTGTATAATATTAATGCACTTAGTGGGTATCACTCCTTTAATATCTGCTTGTTTGTTGTTTGTTTGCTGGGAGAAAAAGTCAGATTTCCTAGGAGAGTTGCATTTGGTTCTACGCGGAGTGTGTGTCAAGCTAAGGAGATAGTATGACATCTTTTTTAGAGTCTAGTCACAATTAAATGCCATTTTATTTTGGATTTTGGGAGCGGTGCCAGCTTCCAGCTTGTCAGAGCTGAGAAGACTCAAATCAAGTCCAGGCCTATTTCTACAGCAAACTGGGATTCTGGCGTCTTGCCTGTGGATTCATTCAGTATAGCCCATCTGGCTTTTGATGTTCGGCAAGTTTGGAGCAGTTTGTTTCAGGAAGCCGGGCGGCAAGTATTGGTGGGCCTGGGGTTCTCTTGACTCCGGATTGAGCCTCCCCGGATGGCATTTCCCTGGGACTTATCATCTGCTTATACCTATAGACCGAGCAGCCGGCAGGAGGGCCAAATCACCAGATCTTTATTTCTTTTAGAGAGCCCCAGGGCATCCTCTTATCTCCTCCTGTCCGATTGCCTTCCTTTTAGTTCAGGAGCAGCTGAATACCTTAGTGGATTTAACTTTGAGGTTGTTTTGTTTTTTTGGTCAAGGTAATGCCAGGCCGTTTGTGGTGACTGAGCAGGAAATATATTGTCCACAGGATTACAATGGCACATCATTCACATGCTTCTAAGATACACAATTTTGGGGTAATCTTTAGGGAAGTCAGTAGTAACCCGATTGGTTTTATTCTTTTCACACATTAGCAGCGCAGACCTGGCTGTTGTGTAACCTGTCTGGCTTCTCTTCCCTCTTTCCCACTCTCTGGGTTGTCACCAGGCTATAGAAGGTGCAGGAAAATGTCTCCTGTCATATGCCCACCTCCCACCTATCCCTGACCCTGCTCTGGAGCCGGGAAGAAGGAAGTATTCAGGAGGCGGCTATAAAGCAATTATGCACAGCCTTATAAATTGTGTTGCTAGCCTTATTATGCTTGGCTGGCAAGAAGAATCTCATCTTACATCAAGAGAAAACGAAAAGAATTTTGTCTCTTCTTAAACCTTACTTATCAAAGTATTCATTCTTTATTTACACTGACACCTATTGGCCTCCCTTTCTATACCAGGCACTGGGAGGACAGGGGGCGGAGGTCCAAGGGTAAATGCAACAGGCTGAGTCCCAGAGGCACACTTCAGCTTGGAGAGCAGGCACTGGTCGCCTTTGGTGTGCCCACTCTTTCTTTCAGAGCCTTTTGCCCCACCAAAGTTTCATTCACCCATAAAACATGGGTGAACTGTTTTTCTAAATAGGCAAGATTATTTAAAATAAAAATAAAAAAGTGATGATGGGAATGAAAGGGATGGGAGGGATTGATAGAAAAGATAAACCCAAATTCTAGGCTGTGATATGGCTATGTGCTAAGACCTTAATTCCATTCCTTTGAGTTCTTAACATGCCAACCCATCCCTGGAACGATTTACGCGTGCCTTTCATCTCTGTGATTTTCCCACTCGGGTAGATGATCACATAGATCTCCACGCTTCTGTCTAAACCAACAGAGAACCGGCTGGAAATGCCCTTTAAATTTCTTTCTCTATGAAAGGCATTTTTCTTTCTGGGGCCTCACCTATAAATAACGCGAGTTCCACCTTCCTTTATAGACTCCGGCTAAAAGCATGGTTTGGAACAAGACCGTGCAGGTGCAAACAGCTTACAGTTGGGAAAGAAGCTTGCACTGTCTCTTGCCCTCTCAGGGTTGTGAAACACTTGTTTCGATAATGGAGCCAGCGTGGTCAAGCCAGCATGACAAAGGTTGGCCTTAGTGATTCACGCTCTCCTTCGTTTTCCCACTGCACAGCGTTGCATCCCAGGCATTGCATTCAAGTTCCTCAGTGTGACTTTACCTGCCAGTCAGTGCAGCATTCATGGCATGATTTTCTTTTTCGGGAAGTTTTGAAGGAGGGGGTGTTTTAGAGCCACGGGTCTCTGTGAACTGTGAAAAGAAAACAATGATATCTGTGTATCACACGCTTAAAGTTTGACTCATAGATGAAGGTACCTTTTTTAACCTCAGCTTTCGATAGGCTGTCCTATCGTGAATGGCAGGTTTTTATGACAGTGAAAATCGTGGTGTGGATAAAAGTGAAGTAATGACTTGGGTTATTTTCCTGCAAGAAAATTTAAGCTATGAGAATATTACCTTTGAGGATTTAAAAATAAAATTTATTCTAGCCACCAGTGTTTTGAGCATTATATCACAAATAAAAGACAAGATTAACATCAGAAGGAGTCAGTTTTCATTCAATTGTGCAGCATTGTAGGCTGTGAAATTTAATCTTATTTTGACTTGTATGGTAATTGCAGAATGACAGAGGGAAATGGATTAAGTTTAAATAAAAGTATACACATCAGCACGCACAGACTGTTAAATGCAAGTGGAGGTCACTGGGCCAAGAATGTATTGCAGATTAGAATTTTATAAGTAAAACTTTCCTGTGGACTAGTTGAATGCTTTTTTCGAGTACATGCACAGATGAAGAGGCACAAGTACTGTAGCGCCTCACCTTGAAGAGTTGCTAAACTGGTTTACGGGCCTATAGGCTCACAGTGCACTTGAATTCCTGTGCTTCTCATCTTTCCCTTTCTTGAAAAGATTTTGCTTGTCATTGGTGTGAAGTCTGAAATGCACACCCCTCCTCTTAGTTCTCGGATTTATAACACATTAATGGTCCCAAATTGTATAGCCTGCTTTTATGCCCCTTTTCTTTTCCTTGAATACATCAGGTTCATGTTGCAGATAATATTTGTTTCAGAAAAGTGTGAAAGAAGGGGCACCTGTGAAAACAGACAATTGTTCCAGCACACATACACATTCGAATTAAAGCAGAAAATGTCCATTACAGCCTCCAGTTACTACCTTGTTTCTTGGAGGTTTAAAGCCACGGAGGTGGTAGTGGTACACTCGCTGGAAGTTTTAAGGTAATTATTTGTGGGATCTGGTAACCTAACTATTTGTGGGATCCCAAGCAGTGGGATCTGGTAACCTAATTCCGTATAAACCTGACACCCAGTAGCTACACCGCACTATCTCTCTGGTTTCAGAATATGTTTGTAAAGAAAATTGTCCTGATGTTAAAGTGCAAAAGGGGGCAGTAAAGTGCTATGCACAAAAAAGGAAAAAAATTTCCCCAAGTATTTCTTATGGCCAATATTGCCTAAGTCTTTTGGGGGGCCCTGTTTTTATTTATTCATTTATTTATTTTATAACAAACTCTCCTGTTTGGGGCTTTTAGAAAAATATCTTATTAAGCAGTAGCAGCAATCTAGCATTAAATGAAAGTAATACAAGACTGAATATCCTGCCTGTTTATGAAATGTGCCATCAAATTCACACACTCATGAATGTGTCCTTCTGCCACGGTGTTTCTATTCCCCAAGTGCATAGAGCATTTCTGAGAGGAATCTTGGGCTTCTGTGTTAATCCTATTCTATCTCCCTATAGACTGCAAGGCCCAAGTGCATGGTGAAGTTACGGGTCAAGGGCTTGGGCTTATCTAGAGCAGCGTGCATCTTTTGTCAGCAGGTAACTGGAAAGACCAGCCAGTTACAGCAAAGCAGCAGAGTGCTTTTCCTCATTCGGAATCTCAGACTCACCCAGTTTATGAACTGACTGCTCTTCCTCCCTGCAGCCTTTGACATTTAAGTAAAATGAAAATCGAAAGCATTTTATGGGAAACGTGCGTGTTTTCTAAAATGTGGTAAAAAGACAGAACCTTGATTTGTGAATAATTCTACTTTATGATACGCTGTGATTTTTGGTACGTCAACTGCTAAGGTAAACCTGTCCCTAAAGTTCCTGAAGCTGGCATTCCACGTCCCTACACTGTTAGCCAACTCCCAGATTGGTGCAGTTCAGTGATGAAGCTTAAATTCTGTCTATCCCATATGTTTTTTTGTGTGTGTTTGAATGAACTAGTACATTGCATAGTAGCTGTTACAACAGCTTTTGTGGACTCAAAAATGGATTGGTTAAATAGATCCCAATTCAGACTATAATAACTTTTTTAAAAAATTGATTTTAGAGAGGGAGGAAGGGAGAGAGAGAGAGAGAGAGAGAGAGAGAGAGAGAGAAAAATATATCAATCGGTTGCTTCCTGGCAGGGAATTGAACCCGCAACCTTCCAGTGCACAGGATGACGCTTCAACCAACTGCCAGGTCTATAATGACTTTTTTCAGTTAAGCTTTCTAAAGAATTGCGTCAAAAAAGTGAAAAGTCTACAGGCTTTAAATATTTTTAATGCTTATTTTAAAAGCCAGAGTTATGAAAGCTTGCTCAAGAAATGATAGAGTTTGTTCTTTGAAACTGTACAAAAATAATGTTCCAATCTGATCACAAAATCACGTAGTGTTTATTGCAGAAACTTTTGAAAAAAATACCCAGACAGCTAACCATTAGCGTATAAAGCATATACTCTGATGATATAATTTTGAAATGAGAGGAAAACTAAAAGCAATGCTCCACGAAAGAAGTAATTATTTACTTATGATTCCAGTTCTGCTTGGCAGTTCGCTCCAGAGACAGATCGTCCCGAGTAGATCTCCTGTCCCCACAACGTGCACGTTGGCAGGACTGGCACTGGTCCTGTTACATGATGGCTCTGGGTCTGAGCTGACACTTTTTAAATTAGAAACTCCGTTGTCATGTCTGGTTGGAGGGGCTTTGCCTGATCCGATCATTTGTTAGGCCGCAGACACTGGTCATTCTGGTCAATATGTCTTTATTTTCATCTCTTTTATTCTGCATCGGCTTTATATTTTTGCATTTGTTACGGCATTTTGATTTGCCCTTGCTCATATGGTAGTTTGGCATATTTATTGCTTTCTTTAAAAAGACCCAGCTCTTTCATATTTCATGTCTATTTTCACAGACTTAGTATCAGGATCAAAGGGGCCATTCAGTCATTTGGCTGTTCTTCTAGGTGAACCTCGAAGAAAAGTGGAAGAAGTCTTTGGATGGTTGTCCTGAGGTGAATGTGTTATGGTCAGGGCAAGGCAGGAGAGGGTAGGCGAGAAAAGAGAAAGGGAAAGGGGGCACCCACAGGTGGCTGGGAAGTGCACTTGTGGTTCCACTACAGAGCTATCCCCAAGCATCTCAGCTCCTGGCTTCCCAGGCATCCTCTGGTTCCATCCAGCCAGGTTCAGAAGTCAATTGGGCAATCATGGCCTCTATCTGACTTATACTGCGAGACCTGATAATGCAATACTGGTCAATAGAAGAACCCAGACTTGAGATCACAACTTGTGATGTTCTGCTCTATCCTGGAAAATTGCGTGTCATGATCCCTAAACTCCTAAGTGGCTGGTTTATGCTTTAAATGCATTGTGCTAGCTTTTTAAACAAGCACGGGTTCCTAGAGTGGATTTAAACTTTAAAGAATACCATGTCACATAATGTCTGTATTGTAAAAATAATTTCTCCAAAGATGAAGTTGAAATGTGTAATTTAGATTATTAGAGATCTAATTTAGATTATTAAATATTAATGTCTAATTTAGGTTATTAGATTGATTCAAAGTATTCCCCAGGGAAGAATTACAGTCTGGTTTTCAGAGTAACTTTTAAAAACTTGGATTAAGTTCAATAGGGAATCAGAAGATAAAAACATACATGGAATCATTTCATTTCGGGCAGGTTACATGTGGAACCCTACTTCGGGTGTCCATTTTATTCCACATTATACTGTCTCTATACTCTGTTTGATCCGAAGTCATCACATTTATTGTCTTGCTTGGGAATGATTCACTGGGGGGGAAAACACAGGAGTTGCCTATTTCTGCTCAGCCAGCCTCACTCTCATAGCATGGAAGCCCTTCCATGAGAAGCCATAGCACCAATGTCCGGGAAAAAGTGCTGAGCCCCAGGTCTCCTGATGCGAAGGCAAATCCGGCTTCCCCCTCTCAGGAAGGCAGCAAGGTGACTGCTCTGCCCTTACATAGCCTGGCTCAGAGAAGAAACTGGCCTGACAGTGTTCTCTCTCCTATGTAGGACATGAAGCACTATTGATCTTCTTTGTCCTTTGGCTTAATAAAAACAACCTCACCTGTGTGATACGTATTATAATATGGGGCTTTTCCTCTGTGCTCCTTCTGGTTACAAGATGAACATTATTTCATCACACAAAAAGAAATCTATATTTGACTTCCACTCTGGATAGCCAGTTTAGTCACTTAAAATGAGCCAGTTGTCACCATCATAGTTGTTTTTGACATATCCTAGGTCAACAGAAGTGTATTATTGAATATTGCAAAATATTTGGGGAAGTTTCTTTTGGTTCTTGGTCACCTTTTGGCTCGTGGCCTCCTAGGAGAAGGCAGGGATACCAGATTGCTGCTCTCATGAGCTGTGGTTTCTGGTTCTCTTACCTCAGAAGCAGCCTCGGCTTTGGGCACAACCAAGGTGATTGGCATGGAGCTAGACCAGTGGTTCTCAACCTTCCTAATGCCGCGACCCTTTAATACAGTTCCTCATGTTGTGGTGACCCCCAACCATAAAATTATTTTCGTTGCTACTTCATAACTGTAATTTTGCTACTGTTATGAATTGTAATGTAAATATCTGATATGCAGGATGTATTTTCATTGTTACAAGTTGAACATAATTAAAGCATAGTGATTAATCACAAAAACAATATGTAATTATATATGTGTTTTCCGATGGTCTTAGGCGACCCCTGTGAAAGGGTCGTTCGACCCCCAGAGGGGTCGCAATCCAAGGTTGAGAACCGCTGAGCTAGACAGAGGTGCTCGCAAGCTTGTGTGCAGACTGATTTTCTCTTGATTTCTTTTAACTTTATGGCTTGGCTGTGAAAAGCTCAATTTAAGAAAAAAATTCATTTCACAAACCAGATTTATGCTTTCATGTAATGCAGTAAGAACCGAAAAGTGTGCAGAGAAAGGGGGCTTTTCCTGTTGTGCCTGGTGTTTGGCACAGGTGTATCCTCACCTGTTTTGCGTGTTGGGTACGTGTGCAGTGATTACATGAAGAGAATGTGATGTAAGGTGCTTTGATCAGTGCTTAGCACAGGGTAAGTGCTCAAAAGCAGCAGTGTTTTTGTTATTAGTGGTTCTGGAGGTGTTTAATTGCCTGGCAGTTTTAATAGAAAGCGATTGTAGAAGACTGCTCATGCCCATAAATCCTTCCAGAGAGAACAGCTCTGAAACTCCATCTTCACGGCTCCTTGTTCTCCAGAAACATCACGCCTAGGATGCTGTCTTCTGGAAATCTCATCTCTGCTCGAAGCACAGCCTTGTCCCAACTCTAGGTGGTCTGAACTCGGGAATTCCTTCCATGCCTGTAATTGCAAATAGTTTGTGGCACCTAATTTGACTTAACTTTATTTGTGTATATTTTGGCTCCCATTTGTTCTTCCATATTTTTTTTTCAACGAATACATTACTTATTGAGCATTTACCATATGTCAGCCCTTGGGCATTCGCTATTGAATCAGACACACCTGGGACCCGCTGGCCCTCAGGGAGATAGATTGTAAATTCCTGATGATCAGGATCTTCTACTTTTTCTTGTCGCTGAGAGTCTGGCATGAAATACGGCGCTTTCGTTGTTATACTCACATTCCTCCTGTTTGTTCCCCTGTTGCCTTAGAAACAGCGAGGGTTCCTGGGAGGGAAGAAAGTGGCTGCAGGGGCTCGAAGGCATATAGTGGTGACGTGTACAAGAAATCTGTGATTCAGGCTCAAACTCAGCCTCGCCCTTTGTCTATGGGGAAACCATAACCTCATCAATTAAAGCCACTGCTATGCTGACCAGTTTATATATATACATGCTTACAAAGCAAACCTCTAAAGCACTCAATTATTGGGTCTTTTTCTATGGATTTGCATAAAGAAGCAATAATATTTTTAAGGAACATTTGAAACAATTACTTTTTCAGGGGAAAGGGTAACATTCTTGCTTTACTTTTTGCTACAATATATTCTGAAAAGTGAACGGACTCTTTTCAAGAATTAGAAATAGTGAGTTTTATCGAGATTTACTTTCCCTGAGCATATTAGGTGTGCTTATTGAAATCTGAGGTTCTTCCCCTTCCCTTTATGGGTTATGGCTCCCCCATCACTGGCTGTTACCGCTTTTCATGGGGGTCTAGAACGTGAAGATCTTTGTTGGCACATCAGCCCATGTGTCACGTCTTCTAGGCCTCACCCATCAGCACCAGCAAAAGCTGTAACTCCGAGTTGGTGAGTGAAGAGAGAGTCATGAGGAGTTACTTACATGGGTGGGAGGACATCTCCGATGAGTCCTTGGTTAAGCAAGAAGAAAATGTATCTCATGAAGGAAACAAGATCTTGGGAGCATTTTGAATGAAGGAAGAGCTCAGTGAGCCAAACCTTAGACATAGGGTGTGATGTGGGAGAGTTCTAAGATATGCAGAGATGATATACAGCTTGCGGGGGTGGGGGAGCTGATGCATATTTTGAAAAGAATTGACTGGATGGACAAGAAAATGGGTCCATCTGGCTGCTAAGGATGCTGATGTCTGAGGCCCGGGCAAGGCCCGGGGGCACTGGTCCAGGGTGAAAACTGATGGGTGTGAAGATCAAGGCTGTGAGAGGAGGCAGGATACCGATATCCTGGTGCGGGCCATGGCTGTGATTTATGAATACTTCTAACAACAGCCTACATGTGGTGGTCGCTCTGTGTCAGCTACTAAAAGAGAAGATTTAGGGTAGAAAATATTTGACATGAGGTGGGAACCCCAGGCAGGAATTGGCCTCTGGTTCTTGGTTGCAGTGAAGGTTTCCTAAGAAGGTTAAGGAATAAAACTGAGAAAAGGGATGAGTCAGGCAGGTGAGTGAGATAAGGCTCACACGATTTCATGGGTAGTGATTGCCAGGCCTCCTGCCCCCACTTCTTGACTACAGGGACATATCAGAAGCACGTAAGGGGCAGGGGTAGAGACTAAAAAGGCTCTTCCACAGACATTCTGATTCCATCCCTCCACCAGAACCTAGAGTCTTTGTTTTCTTACTCACAAAGATGGACTTGCCTAGAGAGACCACACTGGCGCTCAGGAGGTTGAGGGAGTACCCAGGAGTCCTTCAGTCCTTTGGAGTTGAATTTCTAAACCATCTCCCCAGGAAACTGGAAAAATGGTCAAGACAATCAAAGAGAGACCCTTACTAACTGGTAATCTTCATTTGTCCAAAGTTCTAGAGAATTCTTCAAGTATGCACACATGTTTGTATGAAATTCGTCATTGTTATGAAAAATATTCATTCTGATATTATGTTAGGTGATTTTTGCTCTCCTTCCCTTCCTCCCTTCCTTTCATTCTTTCTTTCTTTTTCTTTTTGTTAATGAATAAATGTCATATGTCCTGGCTATAAAAGCTTAATAACAAAAATAAAGTGTGTGTAGGGGGGACTCCTCTCTCTTTGGGATTGTAAAGTAGCGTTTCCAAGGAAAATGACAAACCACTGTCGGCAACATGCATTTTTCCTGCCATAAAAACTATTGGATTTTAATATAAATCCAATAATGTAATTTCTGTTATGTTCTGTGATGCTTCATAACCACCCTCATGCAATTTTCAGAAAATTAATACCATTCATTAGCATAAATCATAACCTGTTTCCTCAGTACGATTTGACATTGGGGGTGCCTCACCATCCTGGCTTTCTCTCTCAGTGAATTACAACCCATTAATTGTTATGGCTGGTGGGCTTCCCTGCTTAAATAAAGGGTCGGATTGGCGGGATTCAGACATGACGCTTTGTTCTCGGGCTTTAATATTTTAATGAGCCTGAAGGCTTGGCTGCATACAGAGGAAAGAGCTGGGATTTCTAAGTGTGTTGTTGGTGTTAGCACTTGTAGAAGGATGTTCATTAGGAAGCTCTTGTTTCAGTTTCTCAGAGAAACTCCCCATTAAGAACGATCTTTCAGCAGCATGGCTAGCAAGAAAGAGATAGGGGAGGGGGGGAAAGCTTTTAGCTGTAAGCATTAAGGGGATATTGTATCAGTTGTCTTAGTTCTAAAGATTTGCTTCTGAGAATTAATTGGAGCAAATACATCTCCAGGGAAGGGAAGAAAGGGTTGGTGGAGCAAGGACAGTAGCTGCTGTCCTTGCAAGTCAGGGACTCTTCATCTTGCAGCTGAATCAATACTACAACTAATTATTTCTAGTTATCTTTTATGGGTTTGTAAGACATTTCTTTTGTTCACTGTAATAAAAAACCCATTGTTTGATCAGTGACTGACTAATTATGATAAGTAATTTGAAGCATTCTTGATGAAACTTGTCTGTTAATTAACATCAACAGCCAATGGAAACTAACAAGACAACAAAGTATTAGTGCACCCACTGTTCCCTGGCGCTGATGCCATCTTTCTGTGGCATGCCCAATAAACGAAAGCTGCCAATGGTTAAAAAATAACAAACAGGTGGGGAGGGCTGACTCACCAGCAGGAAAAGTTACTGTAAAGTTACACAAAGGAGTACTGAGCTAGTAAAGCGAGGGGGTAGTAAAGAAACGCCAGCAGGCTGATTGGTCCTGTTGTGCAGGGCAGCGATTTTCAGCCAGTGTGTCAAAAGAGGCACACGGATGTGCCACAAGAATTAAAAACATAAAAAGAAAACATGCAGTGCCTGACTATTTAGTCAGAGGCACTGACCACTTTTCCCTTGAATTATCAGGTAAAAAATGACAATAGCCAACACACAATAGCCGTCCGTGTGAATGAATCAAAATTATGCCTTTTTGGGGTCAGATCGGCAAAAAATATATTTTTTTGGTGTGACACAGAATTTTAGTAATTAGTTTGTGTGTGCCATGAGATGGAAAAGGTTGAAAATTGCTGGTGTCGAGTAAGGAGAGTGGTTCTTTCTTTTCTCTAAAGTTTAATCCCTAAATACATTCATCCCATGCTGATCTGAACTAAGATACTTTTGGCAAATAAAAGTTTGGATTTATAAAATTGTAATTTGGAGTGATTGGCGTCGTCTGGCTATTTTGTGATAATTATTAATACTGTTAACTTTTGTCAACTCAATTTTTTTTTATTTTTATGCTTTTAGATTTCTACCTGGACAAGGACTGGTACTATACCCACAGATAGGAGACAAATTGGATATTATTTGCCCCAAAATGGACTCTAAAACTATTGGCCAGTATGAATATTATAAAGTTTATATGGTTGATAAAGACCAAGCAGAAAGATGCACTATTAAAAAGGAAAATACCCCTCTCCTCAACTGTGCCAGACCAGACCAAGATGTAAAATTCACTATCAAGTTTCAAGAATTCAGCCCTAACCTTTGGGGTCTAGAATTTCAGAAGAACAAAGATTATTACATTATATGTAAGTATAATTCTATTTATTTATTTATAGAAATTAGGATAAGCTAAATAGGTTTGTATCTAGTTTTGCTTCCTTAAAAGTATTATTGTGGCAAATATTTGGTGATAATCCATTTTTGGGAAAGAAACTTTAATTGAACGTGGGACCCTATACTAATAGTACTCATTAAATATAAATACCTAAAGAGAAAAAAAACATCCTAGAGTTTTTATAGCATTGAAATAAATGAATATATATATGAATATACTCAGCATCTCTACTAACAAAAGCATTTTTAAGGACCATTGGTGAGATTTTGCTGGGTAACTCTTGTGCTGTGACATTTCTCTTCATGCATTCATCCATCTATCCATTCACTCATTCATTTATATTTCCTCTGTGCCAGAAACGGTACCTAAGTACTATGGATTCAACAGTAATAAGGGTATAAAAGTACCTTTTCCGCATGAAGGCATCAGTGAGATGGAGCATATAGGTTCGAAGGATGGGTGTTACAAACCACAGTTGTACATGGGCACGTCAAAACCAGATTTAGAAGAATAAGATAAAAGTTGGAGTTGCTCAACCAATTACTTTTTAAAAATCTATCTAGCAATTTGATACATTGCGTCAGGAACAGATATTATGTACCCTTTGAGTCATATCTGAACCATTGTCCTCTCATAAGGCTGTGAAGTCACATGGTGCACCCCCTGGAGCACATGCCTACTCAGTGCAAATCCCATCCTCGCACAAAGCCAGGGTCGTTCTAGGGCTAGGGTTTTGTCAGTGCAGTCTGGGTGACTGAGACAGCTCTTCACGTCACTAAAGCAATGAAGTATTTTTTTCTTAATTTCTTTTGTTTAAATTTTGCTCACTTACCTGTGACCATAGTCTTCAGTTCCTTAGGGAACACTGAACTGCTGTCCATTGGCTGCACCCTCCCATCTCTGGGTGACCAGGTTAAAACTCTGCTTTCTCAGCCTATTAGCTGCTCTTTTTTAAAGCTCAGGATCAATAATTCACTGGATAGTGACTTAGTGCTCAATAACATATTATTTTTACTACATTAGCAATGAAAACAAAAGTGGTCACAGCCGTCCAATTCTCTTGTTGTCCTTTGCTGTAAACCTTAAATGCCACAGAGACTGAAACCCTATGTGTAGGTGAACCTGATACACAGAGAGTGGCTGAGCAAGAATAAGTAACAACAACAACAACAACACACAAAAAGGAAAAGTGGCAAATTATATAAAGAAATAATTATTGTAAAATGAAAATGGAAGCATTCTAAGGGATGAAACAAGTAGATTGGGTGGTAAAGTGTACAAAATAATAGAGAAATCTTTGAGAATCTAAAATAGTTATTAGGTAAAAATAAATGGAAACTTTAAGCTTTTGGAAGCCTAGTGGCTTTTTTTTTTTTTAAAGACAATTTAAGTAAGACTTTACCAAGGACACTAATGTTTAGCATACCATTTATAGGGAACTGGAAGTGACTTTAGATAAATTCATTAAGAAGGTCAGTTCCCCTCAGTAGGGTGGAAGAAAGAAAGAATATGGAGGTGGCGGGGATGCCTGAAGAGCGGATGCCGTAGAGTATCAGATGTGCCTGTGGTGTTAGATGTATGTCATTAGAGCTGTACCTGCAGCCCAAGCCCATGCAGACCAGTCAACAGACCCAGATTCTCTCCTCCGTGTACTTTAGTTTATGACTTCCTGAAGACGGCTTTTCATTTCTAAGTTCCCAGTGAGTGCAAGTGGGATTTCAGCAAGCATGGGGCTCGTCTTTAGTCTGAATATGCAGGAAATAAATATAAATACTAAATAAGCAACATCTTTTTGTTTAATGTAGTGAGCATTTAATAATAAATGACTTACCAACACATGATAGGTTTGTGTTTAGAACCACGGTTTACTTTGTAATTAATTATAATACTAATCTACACAATGATGACATCTCTTATTTTTCTTTCCCGAAAAACTCATTATTAAATTCATTGCAGGTAGCTGAGCTCTGCTGGCCCCCAGAACTCTCGTAGAGTTCTGATTTACAGTGCAAAAGCCTGGGGTAAAGGAATTGTTCTTAAAATAGAGTTGAGCATTTCAAGGTTGAAACAATGAGAGGCGGTTTGAATGCTGCTGGTTGGGTGATTGTCTCGGGGCTGGGTGAGGGGCCCAGAGCTCAGAAGTGTGCCGGGAAGTCCACGCAGGCTTTCTGCAGAGAGTTGAAAGGCTTCCGCCATGTCACAGACATAGGAAGACCTTTCAGAAGTTGGGAAAGTGCAGAAACCGATTTCTCACCCAGCCTATAGCAAAGCTCACTGATACACAGCTTTCCCTGGGAAAGAGACTAATGATGAGAAGAACACATTTTAAAATAGTTTAAAAAGTTAATGTTAACTTTTTTTGCTTCTTCAAGAATCCCAAGGCACCAAAACAATTAAGAGATTTTAAAAAGTGACTACTTTTCACATCAATCTTTTAACAATGTATATGTAAATAAACATATATATATATTGATTGATTTCAGAGAGGAAGGGAGAGGGAGAGATAGAAACATTAATGATGAGAGAGTCATTCATTGGCTGCCTCCTGCACAACCCCACTGGGGATGGAGCCAGCAACCCAGGAATGTGCCCCAACCACCGAGAATCGAACCTTAACCTGGTTCATAGGTCAATGCTCAACCACTGAGCCACGCCAGTTGGGCACACATCAAACAATCTTAATCTCTCTCTCTCTCTCTCTCTCTCTCTCTCGTCACATTCTATTTAAAATAGTACTATACTAGGTAGTATAAGAAAAAAACCTAAAATTTACAAGTATATGTTTAACACTTCAAATCATCGATTCATTTTGAGATAGTCAATAAATAATACTGGTGTCTTTGAGTTGCTACAATATATGCTGCATATGCTTAATTTCAGATCTTAGTGTCTACTTAGCACCTTCATAACTAAGAAAATCATCAATATGATTTTCATCATCAGTATTAAAATCATCAATATTGTGTGCTGCTTTCTTTCCATGGCGAGAAAGAAGAGAATTGATAGTTAGGAGTAGTACTGCATTACCCTGCAGGGGAACAGTCCAAATTGCTAATGGACTGAATTGGTGCCCTAGATTTCCTGATTCCAGAGCACTGGGCCCAGGGATGTGGGTTCTAGTCCTGCTGCCTGAGCTTAATAAGAAAGTAGTTTTATTTCTTTGAATTTTAATTTCTTCTCTAGAAACTGCTGTTGTTGTTGTAGTTCTGGCTGGTGATGGAAGTCTCCAGTTCCCAACTATGATTGTACATACACATCCAATATAGGATCTCTTGTTAGTGTAGCTTTTCTCCCGTTGAAATAGACAGGATCTGCTGTAAATTATTTAAAGATGTTTAATTTGACTTGTAGTATTACCATATTTAAAATACAGGCATCATACTTTTGAGTTTGAGAAGTAAATATTAATTTTTAATTGGAAGTATATTTTAAGCCTACTGAGTATATACTCATCACATGACAAAATGCTATGAATCCTCATTAAATCTCATAGTTGGTTATTTGCTTTGACATGTGGCAAAATGATATATGCAGGTTTTCTGAATGTTTAGAATTGACTTTTTCAAGTGACCTATTTTTGTAATTAGCCTCAGGCCTAATTTGCATAATAAAATCTCTTAATCTTAAATGATCCAAAGGTAGGGATGTTAAGGTCATTTGGTCTGAAAAAGCCCCATTTTATACTGCATTCAGATTCTTAATTACCTTAAAATCATAGTAAGCATTTTACATAACCTATAGTTACTTTTATTATGTCCTTAAAATTTAAAAAGAGCTTATGAAATAACTATCTCTGAAGTTGCCTGTTGTCAAGGGCAGTTCTTAGTAAACGCTTCAGTTAATACTAGGAAAGCATTTCTAACTGTTCTCAGCCTTCATATTTGTGTCTTAAAGTTTTCTTATAGACACTCTTGGTGCTTGGTTTGAATTTCTTTTTAGAGGTGATAGAGTTGAATGAGTCAACAATTTTGGTGTGTTGACCCTTTGCAACATCCAACATTATGAAGGTTCTGTGGGTTAGTTAACCAGCCTTCGCTTAAAATCTTGCAAAATAGCCACGAAGAGGTTTTCATCACAGGACAAAATGATGTGAGTCAGAAGATAGACAAAAATGAGTGTCATTGGATGAATACTGTGTCAGGAAACAGTGGCCAGGACAGAGGTGCTAATAAAAGAACACTACATGCTCAGAGCACCTTCCAGTTTAGCTTATGTGGCTTTTATGTTATTTTACTTCAAATCTGTAGCCAAGACATGGATTTGTGGGAAATTGTCTGATTGTTTCCATTAAAAGTTGTTCTCGAAGGTACACCCTGCCATTCTTCCGAAAGCCATCCCTCACTTTCCTTGCCTTGGGAAACTCTTCCCTGAGAAACACTGGATGAGTTAGAATGAGTCACCATTCTTTGGCCCTTTATTGGCTTAGTTCTCCAAAGCATTTTTTTTTTTTATCAGAGCATATAAAATGGGAAGGCTCCACAGTCAGCTATGCTATTTTTAGGCATAAACTCCACTGCTGAGCAAAATTGCAAAATAAATTAAAACACTTGCACACAAATATCATGAAACACTATTTTTAAAGAATCAAAACAGAAGAACAGATTTCATTTCTGTATTTTTGTTGAATGTGTCTATATATTTGTTTTTTTATTTCCTTGTATTTGGGGAGTAGATGGGGCAAATGGCACTAAAATATACTGAATGTACTGTATTTTCCCCAGGAAAATAGTTAAAAATAGTTATGGGAGCTTTCAAATATTCTTTTACACCTAGCTTTTTTGAAGAATGTATAAGAACTAGAGGCCCGGTGCACAAAATTTATGCCCTCAGGGGGCAGGGGCAAGGAGAGTCCCCTCAGCCCGGCCTGAGCCTTCTCGAAATTCAGGAGCCCTTGGGGCATGTCCGACTGACGGCTTAGGCCCCGCTCCCCAGGCCTAATCCTAAGCCACATTCTTAGCACTGCTTTGGCAGGAGAGGCTCCCACCACCGCCGCTGCACTTGCCAGCCCTGAGCCTGGCTTCTGGCTGAGCAGTGCTCCCCCTATGAGAGCGCACTGACCATCAGGTGGCAGCTCCTGCATTGAGTGTCTGCCCCCTGGTGGTCAGTGCATGCCATAGCGACCAGTTGTTCTGCCGTTCGGTCAATTTTCATATTAGCCTTTTATTATATAGGATGTGTGGTGTCTGTGAAGTGATTATATGCTTTCGTTGGTTAATTATTTATATGATAAATGTAATAAAAGCTACATTTCCATCAAGTTTAGTGATATGGCTACATCAGCCTATCACTTATGTCCTCTGACTTTGGGGTGAGGATTTATGTTTGATGCCTTGCATATAATTGCTGAATTCAAGCATGTTAACACCTTTTTATTTTTAACCTATAACTGTCATCTTTGTGATAGGATGTTCATCAGAATCTTGGTGTTTGGGGGAATCACATACACACGATTAACATAGCAGTTGAGAGTCTGGATGTGCACAGACCTGACTTCTTGAATGCCCCTCAACAAGTAACTTAACCAATCTCTGCCTCAACTCTTCATCTGTAAATTGGGGGTAACAGTACCTGCCTTCTCGGGATGATGTGTGTTTAAATGGGGGGTAATATGTGTAAAGTGCTTACCTCCGTGGTTGGCACCAAACGCGGATGGCTAAGGGTCTCTTTGGCATGGGGGAGGTTGTATGAAGCAGAAGACCAGACAAACCGACTAGTATGCTTTCCTGCAAGCTAAGGGCGGGGAAGATGCGCTCAGAAAGTATCATTTATTTGAAAGCCATCCATACAATGAAACTCCAGAAAGTTTACAAGTTTCAGGAATGCTGCATAGCTTAATTATAAGATCTTCCCTCTCTGCCTTCCTAGAGTGTTATAAAAGTTCCTTTGTCCTGGGCTTCCCTTGCCAGGAAACATGCATTTATGTATGTTTTAGTTGGTGGAATGGCCCAGGCATGGTAGCATATCCTCTGTAAGACCCAAAGGAGATGCACCGGGAGGACTCTTCCAATTGCCTAATCATTTTCCCCACTTGCCTTTAACCATTTGCCAGGCGTTTTCTCAGTTCCCTGTTCCACAAAGGCAATGCTGTGTTTTTATTGGTAATTTTAGCAGCATCCTAATGTAGTATAGAGGTTCTTCTAGAAAAGAAATGTGTCAGAGTTGCCTTGTCACCGAGACTAGCTGGGAAAGTACATCATTTCATTAGTCTGATAATGAGAAGCTTGTTTTTATTATTTTTTAACATAATGTGAAATCCTTTTCTGCCTGCAGTGAAGGCTCTCCCAGAGTATCTCAGGAAGACTCCTTGGTGAATTTAGTATGAATAGAGCCTCAGTTCTTTGCACTTAGGGAGTGAAGCCTGGGATTCTGCTTAACTGGAGACTGTGCTGAGACGTAGGGTGCATGGGTCTGATGGAGTCGTGGCCATTGGGATATTCATCCCAGCTCACTCAGGGTTTAGGCGGGGAAGGCTGTGGTAGAGTGAGATTGTTCATGGTCCATGGCCTCACCAGGCAGTAGGGACAGCTTATCTCATTTAGAGGTAGACAGAGAGAGTCCTGTGAGCACTATTCCTAATTCCCAAACAGCAAACGGAAGAATAAGGTGACCCTGATTCTCAAAGTGATGGGAGAAACCAATGCCTCATGCAGAATAAGAGCAAAGCAAGAGCAGGTGAGAAATGAAGGAGATTAATTAGGGGGGAAAAAGAAATTATTTAGGAATTGCTCAGAATAAAACCGCCTTTACTATTTCATAAAATACATCTTAATATCTGTAGCACCTGTATTTATAGCTTTTTAAAGGTTCACTTAGACTTTTTAAATAATTGAACAATACCAGAGACTTAGTACAAGCATGAGAGGGAACAAGTTTCTTTCTTAATAGCCTTTAAATATTCATCATGATGATCCAAATTGAAAGCAAAATAAAGAAGGTTAGGAAATAGCCAGGAGGCATAGACAGACACACAAAAAAGATTACTTTGAAAAAAACTGATTTATATTGTCCTTAAGAGTCGCACATTTGTTCCTAACATTCTGAAGTCTCAGGCTGGGTGTTTGCTCACTCGGGGGGAGGTGTTGCGGCCTCACAGACTCTGTCCCTTTGAAGTCTTGAAACACAGGTGACGGAGAAATTTTTATCACTGAGAGAAAACCGAAACTTCGAAAGTGTGAGTTGTTTAATACAGTTCACACAGCCGTGAAATGTCAGAGCCAAAACTCAAACCAGACCCTTAGACCAATGTCACTTATGTGACAGTGCCCCCTGCGTCACTAAGCATATGAATGTATACACAGTGAGAGGGACGTTAGTATTTGCATATATCACATCACAAACATAGTGCAGGAAAGAGTATATGTCTATACACTCATAACACATCCATAGCAATAGCAAAGACCCTCGCGTGATAGGGATACCCAATGGACTCTATGCTTCTATCAAACATGTTGGGCCTGATGCCCTGCCCTACATTGTGGAGCTAACTTCAATAATAACTAATTGCAATCATATGCCCCAAAGTTGAATGAAGAAGAGAGAGCCATTGGGTCAAGGTGGTTGTAATAGCAATTTGTCAGATCTTCTGAATTTTCTTTTCTTTTTAGATCTACTACCTATCAATTCAGTTTCTTCAATAAGACTATGCTACTTTTTTTTTTTAATGTGACCAAGCACTTTAAGGCCCTCAATAGAAAGTTGCTAAATAGGGAAATTATACAATAAAAATCTCTCAGAGTAAAGGGATTAAGAAACTAGGTACAGGTGCTGCAATTTGTATGAATGAATGGATGGATGGATGGATGGATGGATGGATGGATGGATGGATTGGCAGAACCTCTGTCAGTTGCATAATTGATCACTTGGCAGAGGAACCCGGCTGTGTGTTGCTAAAAGACAGCTGTGCTTAGCAAGTGGTTCTTTGCATTAGTGAGGTAGCCTTGTTTCATTGTCCCTGATATTAAACCAGGAGATGAAGGTATTCCTTTATCGAAGCAAACGTGTGGAAAATTGCTCTGGATTCTTAGAGCACAGAGCATGTTGCCCTGAACAAAATAAGGTTCATGTGTAGGGCAGATTCAGACAGGGCCCTTTATTGGGGTTACCACTGGTGTCTAGATGGTCAACGCAAATAAAATCATGTCCATCTAAACTATTATGCCATGAGAGTGGCACATTTTCTCATCTGCAGTGTTGTATTCTCAACTGTCAGCAAACATTAATTCAGTCACTGGTGACGTCCCAGCTCCCAGCGCTGTGCTCGGCCTCAGATGGATGTTTTCCACTTCAGTGCTGGGGTCTGGCGATTACGGGGTCATTAATATCATTGCCTGCAATTAGTGACCGTAGAATGAGCAAGAGGTTTGTGGGATGTGCACCCCTCCCCACCAGGAACTTTTTACTCTGGCCCTTTGCTATCTAGACATTTCTATAGTTCCACAAAGATATGTTAGTGATTAAGACTGTTAAAAACTCAGGAGTGAGCAATGGAGTGTGTGCTAGAAAGAATCACTCACTCAAACACGTGCTTCTTCATGTGTCAGAATATTTTCATTGGATAGTATCAGTATCTTTTGACCGGAAAGTTTCATTTTTAAAAATCTGAATACTTAAATTAAACTAATATAGACAATAGGGAATTATGTTTTATCTTTAGAACTCTTACATCATTCTCTCTTTTTTTTTTAAATGTGAGTGTGGTTATTATATTGAAATAGTCATCTGGGCACCTATTTTTAAAACACAATTCGTCTTTTTTAGTAGGTTTTGGCCCATGGTAAGGTTCACTTTTATGGATAAAAGTAATTATCCTTTTATTGTTGATTATCACATTCTCATGATGTTAATTTTGTCTGAATCACTGTGATGATAAGACAAACTCCCCTAAAGCATGTTAGATAAAAAGCGCTTTTTTTTTTTATGGACTCATGTTGAATTTTTTTTTTTTTTTTACCTAATGAGAGATTCCACCTGCATAAAATCATTATCATTTTTTAGCAATAAAATCTTAGACTTAGCAAGGGATTTTTTTTCTCAGCAGAATTCATTAAAAATCAAGACAACATGTATTGCAAGCAATATTTTAAGGGGAAATAAAGTAAACCAGTCAGAAATGATCTCATGTGTTTAATCAGGCCTCTCGTAAAAAAGTGGGAGGACATATAATTTATTGCCAAGACTATTTGATCTTTCTCACAAAAGTGTTAATACTTGGTGGGTATTTTCTTCAGTGATATATACCCCTGAGGTGTGCATACACTTACATTCACACACATACACATACACACACATTCTCTACTTCTCTTCCCATCTTTTTCACTTGGATGGCATGTAATCAGTGACTTTTCAGGACTATTTATCGAAGATAACTGTGGGTCTTCGCATCTTCAATGGTCCTCACTTGATCTTTGTATACAGTTTTTAATAGTGAAAAGATTGTATGAGTATCCTGGACAGTGTGGCTCAGTTGGCTGGAGCATCATCCCATACACCTAAGGGTCCCAGGTTCAATTCCTGGTCAGGGAACATACCTAGGCTGTGGGTTCGGCCTGGTTGGGACACATACAAGGGGCAACTAATTGATGTTTCTCCCTCACATTGATGCCTCCCTCTCTCTTGTTCTCCCTTCCACTCTCTAAACTCAATAAACATATCCTTGATGAGGATAAAAATTTTTTATGAGCAAGCTATGACAGAATTTCTTATGTTCTAAATGTGGTATTTATTACTTTATATTGTTACTATTCTCTCAGTAGGTTGACCCTCAATGTCCAAGTCTCATCTGATGTATGAGATATGAGCTATAATAATATCTATCATATTGGTACCTTTGGACTTACCATTGGTGTCTAGATTGTCAAAGCAAATAAAATCATGTCCATCTAAACTATTATGCCACGAGAGGGGCACATTTTCTCATCTACAATGTCTTGTCTCCTGTCTTCCCAAAAAAGTAATGTAAAATGGCAAAGTAATATATGTCATTAAATCTTTCAGTGAACTCAAAAAGACAGTTTACTAAGCTGTTTTAAGGCTGTTACATTTTATAAAACTCTTTTTTCTGAGCTGTCAATATAACATCCTAATCCTATCATTCATGATGAACATTTGAAATTGTGGAAATAAAATTATACCATTTTATTAAGACCATCCACTTATACTCAATACCTGGTATCTCTATTCATATTTTAATGCTAGAATCCAAGAGGGAAGGTCTAAATTGTGACTTTATTTTTAAATTCATTTTTCCAAATCGTTCTGTCTAGTGGAGAAACATAAGTAATTGTGTTGTATGGAAGTCACTGGTGCTGAGACAGTTATTACTTCTTAATGCCTGATTTACTGCTTTAAAATTTCCCAGCACAACCATAGCGATGTGATTCCAATTTAAATGATTCTTCCTCTCACACTGGAACATGGTTTTCTTGGGTGAGAAACACACACACCCTGCCTCACGAGGAGCTTATCCAGTGTTTTAACTGGGAACTATTCCCCACACACTAAAATCAGGTAATCAAATGCCACTGAGCGCTATCTCATCAAGTGGAGAACTTAAAAAAAAAAAAAGAAGCTTTTGTGGGTATACAGTTTCTTTTGAAAATATGTGCCTTTGTATTTTTCTCCTGTGTGAGGCCATTTAAGAAGTATTCATAAAACTTTTACCCTAAGAGCAGGCATTATAGGATAAACTGCCATGTTATTTGAAAGAATGTGGAGCTTTTTTTTTTTTTTTTTAATAATATGCCAAGCAAAAATAACAGGGCTGTTGGAAAGTGGTGGTGTATTCCTCGTTTCTTTCACAGTAAATCAAACAAAGAAAAACACAAAAAGGGGGAGAAGTTAAAAAAAGTGAAAAAGTAATGCCATGGTACCCAAGGCATTAAACTGCCTTCATTTGAGCTATAGAAAATGGGATCTCTGTTTCTTTAGTACATATTTTGAATTTGCATCACACATTTGAATTTGAACTGATGTCGGGGTGTTAAGTAGACAGAGCTTAGCTTCCTGGGTTGTATGTTGGCATTAAGTAATTATATTTTTATCAGCCTCCTTGTTTTTCAACTTACATATCTCATTTCCATTTTTTTTTTCTTTTAGACACTCAGAGTCGTTAGCCCTGGTAGAGGAAAACAGTAGCCTTGTCTCAGTGCCATGTTTATTTTAATGTCTTGGCTTTACTTTCCATATTCCTCACTTGATTCTGCTTCTTTTAGTTCCTATGTTTGCCAGGTAATAGGCTTCTGGTTTTCAGAAGACTGTGTTGAGCTTAAGGAGACTAGTGTGTAGGAAGGCTGGTCTAAGAAATCAAAATTAGCAGGGCCAGCATATGATGACGTGGTAGAAAGGAGAGTAAGGGCAAAGAGGGTGATTTTGAGAATGCTCATAAAATGCTGTTTCATACTCAAATAAGAGTGACTATGTTATGCATAAGCTTTATAGAAAGACAAGGTGTTCATTCTTGCTAGAAAACTGAACTCAGATTTTCCTGACCCTGTATACATATTCTCTCTCTCTCTCTCTCTCTTTGGTGGACTTCTTTGGTGAAATTAATAAACATATTTGCTTTTGAGTGTCCACCCATCTCCCTAACCCACCCAGCCCCATCGCAATAAGCTACATTTTAGAGTAGTTTGAAATATTCTCCGTTGATGATTCATCCTTTCCATTATAACCTAAGAATTTTCCTTCAGAGTGAAGCTATGATTCTGTAGGATTTTTTTTGTGCTGCCCTCATTTCTAACCTTTTTGTGAATGCGACCCATATGTCAGCACCAATCCAGCAGTTGAATTCTCCATCTGATTAACACAACATTATGGATACGATGGACTAAAAAACAGCCAAGATCCAGTGCAGCAACTTAGCCTCCTGGGTGCAGAGCAATAACAGCCTAATGAAGACATGTTTTAAGTGCAATATTACTTCCTCTCCCTGGTCACAGTCTAAAAAACACGGCCAGGAATATTCTTGCCCCTTCAGTCTGCTTTACTCACTGGTGCTCTGTTTTTCTACTCAGATAACCAGTGTACTATTCCCAGTGAGCAGGAACTGCAGATAAGTTCATGTGCAAATTAATGGGAAACCACAGACATTGGCTGTGTAGTTTTAAAATATGAAGAAGACTTTTAGGCAGTGTGAACTCAGGGTACTTTTTTTGCTGAGCAATGATCTCCACCCACTGAAAACCAGGCCCTGGGGGAACAATATAGTGCTTTCAGTATACTCAGTACATGCAATTAGATCCCCGAAGCAAAAGCTTTTAAAAGCAGGCTATAAAATGCCCATGTATTTTTATTAAACCGATTTGCTAACTGCATGGAGAAATTTTTCTAGTAATTTTTAATTTTATAAAGTCTTTTTTTTTTTTTTACCCTGGGCCAAGGAACAAAAATGTCTGGGGCCTAAAAAGCTTAGGTATAACCATGTTATTCTTCTGTCTCTAAATGATTCAGTGCAATTTTATCCATTTAGTAATTCTGATGGTGGTGGGATTAGATCATGCTTGTAGAGAGATACAAAGAAAAACAATGTAGAATGAGGTAACAATTTATTTTTACTTCCTTTATGTTAAAAATTCCCCCAATACATTCCAATCAATAATAAAAATAATTGCAATAAAAATAATTCCATTTCCTCTGAAATGGAAATAGATTTTATTCCCACGCGTAAGCAGTTTCTTGTTGTTTTTCAAAGTCAGCCACTCAACCTTTTAAAGCTTCTTGGTAACTGGCTGTTGCAGGAGAAAGCCGATGATGGGGCTTGTGGCTTTATTTCAGCATTCTCTGCCAGCCAAGGGGCACGCACAATCAGGGCAGGCCACTTGGCTTTGCAATTTCTCAAGGTGGGGGCAGGGAGTCCCCTAGAATGAGAACCACACCCCCTCCCCTCCCCATGAGGAAGTAGTAGAGAGGAAGTAGGTCAATTTGGACTGTGGGATCCAACATAAAATAAGTAGAGGTTACTCTGAATTATTTTATGCTTGCTATAAAGTTTACCTGCTGAAATTTCAGTTGGTAGTAACATCTTAAAGCAGGGTTTTCTGTGACAATTTAGGTCATTCCTAATTTAGGGCAAAAATATTTTCATGGCAGAATATCTAACTGTATTTTAAAAGTTAGCCCCTTTTTTATTTTTTTTTAGTCTTTTTTTTTATTGTCAAGTTTTACATATGTCTCCTTTTCCCCCAATAGTTAGCCCCTTTTTAAATAGCCAAGTGTTCCTGTGCTGTTTTAACATTGGTAATGAATTTTTCAATGTCTTCCAGTAGCTTTTGCAACTTCCAAGTTGACTTAAAGTGGAATGAAGCAGAATGTAGGAGAAAAACTGTTCTCACTCACAGTGTTTTGCCTCTTGGCCAGCTCTCCCCTTCGGCCCCACTCTCCCCACTGACCCCCACCCTCCACCATCAGCAGTAGCTTCAATTGTGTAAGACCTCTGCCAGGGTAGCATCCATGGGTTCCCCTCTCTGCAACAACAGGGCTTAGAGGCTTCTTTCTCCCCAAGGAATACACAAAATTTCAACTGTTCAGGGCACAACCCAGTGTCATTCTCACAGTGTTCTTCCTGCCATCTTATAGTCTGTGGATGCTAAATTATAGATCGCAATTTAATTTGAATACTTTTAGCGTTCTTTATGTTTGGGGGTTATCTGGACCCAAGGGAGCTCTGCACAGAGTCTTTGGTATTGAGGAAAGGCATTGAGCTACAAATAAAATCTAAAGAAAAAATCACTGCAATTATGGGCATCTCTTGTGCTCCCAGGGTGACAGAGTAGAAGTAGTTACCTTGTTTCTACCTCTGCAGATGTCGTTTTTAATTGTATTTGCCAGTGACTCTTCTGCGCCCTGCCTTGTCTTACCCTTTCTGCTGTTCATTTTTTTTCTTTGAGACCTAAATTTTTGACCTTTCCTTCTCAAGATTGAAATAAATCTATATTTTTCCTTTTTTTTTTTCTGCACAGCACCCTTCAGCTCCTATTTTTATCACTTGCCAGCTTAGTGTTAAACAAGAAAAAGTCATTTATCTTTGAGTTTGGGTAAATTAGCCTGTGGGTGCATTTATGTGTGTATGCATTTGAAAACAGAGATTTTACTTGAACTAAGTAAACTCAGCAGCCAGAAAAAAGATATTAGTTTTTTAGTTTCTTTCTGTATGAAAACATATTTTAATTTTTGAGGAAGATCAAATGAGAAAGCTCTATATAATTAAGAAAAAACTATAACACTGCTTTATACTTATCCAAAATTGTGCCTGCTCATAGATATCCATACTGTTCTAGGTCTTTTAAGATAAAAAGGAACTTTGAAATTTAGGCACCGTTTTGGAGAAGGGAAAGGGGAAAGAGAAAAATGAAGAAATGGGGGGGGGGAGATGATTTATTTAGATTCATATTTTTTAGTTTTTAAGTATTTATTTTAGCTTTGCTGCCACACATTTTCTTAACAATCTGCAAGAGGCTACTACCTACTTTCTACCCCCTAAAATTATTATGGCAACTTTTGCCCAGTTTCCCAGGAGAAAATCAGAATCAGCAATAGCAGAAGAGTGAGATATGATTGTGAGACTGAGAACTTTAAGGAAACACTCAGATAAGCAAAGAGATATTTATACATACAAGAGGTGGCCATTGTTTTTAAGGAAAACCATGAAAGTAAAAGTCGATAACTCAAGAATACAGAGACAAGTAAATAAGTGTCTTATTGTCCAGTTCATATAATTATCCATGACACGCATATTTCTATACACGCATCCAGAATTTGTTTGCTGGCCCACCCACCATTTGGAAAACAAACAGCCTATTTAAAAAATGTCTTTTGGGTTTATTTTTATCAGAAGTCTGTCCCCTTTTCTGTGCCTTTAAATATATAATGTTAGTAGAGAAGACTTTCATTATCAAAGTAGAGAATGATTTACATTGCAGAAGTGTATTATGAAACACTTCTGTTCCTTGCCCCTTGAACTGTGGAGGAATGAAATGTCTAGCACTCCCCACCTTCTTTTCTCTTCTGGAACTTGACCTGTAATTTAAATCCTGTTCCTCAGCAAAGTACCTGGCAGCCTATCTTTTTACAGCTTTAGTTACAAAGCAATTCAGAGAACTCACCGTCCTAAAAGGACAGAACAAGAACATGTCCAAATGGAGTAGAGCAGGGATTGTTTAAAAGGAAATTCTGAATGTGGTCAGATGTTCTTGTCCCTCCTCCTTCGGTTCCTCTTGAAATAGAAAGGGAACGAGATAGGTGGCTGCTAGAACCCTCGCCCTCTATCCAGGACCAAACAGAGCAGTGGGTTGTGTGGATCCCCCTCTCTCCATCCAGAGTTGTCCCAAAACAGGGAGCGTGGTTGAATCTTTGACCAAGGTTGACATCAGTTAATAACAACACACTCGTTCTTTGTAGTTGACTACAAAATGAGGGGAGCAAACTTCAGAATTTGAAAAGCTGAATTCTAGGACATATACAGTACTTTTTAAGCTCGAGGAAGGCTGTGGAAAGAAAAAGGGGGTGTGGGAATCTTTTCGTGTTTACAGAACTTGGATGCTTGACAAACAGGGCGCATCAAGCTAATTGTTCTTGAAGCAGGAAATCTGTAGTAGAGGAAGCAGGTGTTGTGTGATGATTACCACGTTTTGAAATTACCGTAGTAACTACTTTGCTCTTTTGAGTCTGACCCCGAAATAGTCAGTAAGCTTTTTTGGAAGATGCTGTGCCTTTTATCTGTGTACTCTTAACTAAACCACTTGGTCATGAAGGAAGGAGAAAGTGCTTAAGTAAATGTGAAATCAGATAGCATACATGCGGCAGTGTTGACAGTATCCATTTTTCTTTCTTTCTTTTTTATTTTTATTTTTGACTTTCAGCATCCCATACTTTCAGAAAACTTATGACTAAGAGTGAATTCTTATTTTTCAAATTGTTTTCAGACATTTCATGTTCATGTAAAGTTGGCTTATTGATTTCCTGATTTTTCTTTATTTTTTTGTTTTGTCCATTTTATTTTCAATCAGCTACATCAAATGGGTCTTTGGAGGGCCTGGATAACCAGGAGGGAGGGGTGTGCCAGACAAGAGCCATGAAGATCCTCATGAAAGTTGGACAAGGTAAAGACCATCTGCTGCTTCATGAAGCCACTGTAATCTGGTTGAGCCCCCCAGCTAGCGTGGCACCAGTATTGCTAACACTCGCCTTCAGTCACTCTTCAGTTTAGTTTTGAAAGCAAACCTTTCTCTGTACCTTGAGCCACTGAGATTTCCTCAAGTTACTGTAACAGATTTCTTTTATTGGAGGGAAAAGTTAAGGTCAGCCAGGTAGAATGTCTATTGCCATATACGTGTATGTATATTTTTCTTCTCAAAAGCAAACCACCTCTATGGTTCAAAATTAAAATATCCAGAAAGAAAACTAAGTTTCTGCTGTTTTGCCCATTTTTGCATCTTGACTACAGAGGACTATTGTTTGTTGAGCCTTTTCACATATAGATAACCTATTGTGCAGAACGAATTACTCTTCTAATTAGAAATTGGTATAGTAGTCAATCAACTTGCTCAGTTAAATTGAAATGTCATCTGCAATGCTCTGCCTGCCAAATGCAAGAATCCCTATAGTTTCCACAGATGGCCTCCCAATCTAAACCTCTGAAATAACTAGTATAACCGTTTTGTTTTAAAAGGAACATTATATTCTTGTACCTCGTAGTCCTTTGCATAAAGAATCTTATGTTCATTGCTATTCATGCCTCTTGAGATATATATCCAGATCCTAAAGCTAGATCTTATCAGATGTCTGTGCGGTAAGTAATCATTTGTTTTTCATATAGATGCGAGTTCTGCTGGGTCAACCAGGCATAATGATCCAACAAGACGTACAGAACTAGAAGCTGGTACAAATGGAAGAAGCTCAACAACAAGTCCCTTTGTCAAACCAAATCCAGGTATAGCAGCATGACTGTGTGTGTAGTCTGTGTGCACCGTACACTTAGTATCTCAAGAGGTAGAGCAGAGTCAAAGCACTTCTACACCAGTAGGATTACCTCGTAGTTACTGAAGTCAGTAATCTTTGCTCTCAGTTAGCTGTTGTTAATTGCTCAGTAAGAACAAAATAATTCATTCCTGCAAAAGTCCTCCAATCGGAAGAGTGGAATTCATCAGATGTAAGTGCCAATTATTAGCACTATTTTCTCAGAACAAAGTTATTTTCATTGGCCGGCACTTTATTGTGCTGGTTGCAACACTAGCTTAAAGCCGATGCTAATGTATATATAATTAATGTCCTAATCCCTCATCTAATTATATCTAATCCACAAAGAGCCTAAATGATCCTCTTCTACATTTTAGATGGCAACATCTTAAAATATTACATAATGCTGTGTTTTTCAGGTGATTATCATCAAAAAACTTTTTTTACATAGTGTAATATAAAATATTAAACAGATCCCTGGCAAAAGTTTACAATACCAGATAAAATTGGCTGTCATTTAACTTCATTTTCTTAACAGTCTGAACAAACAGCTATGTATTTGTTACCATGTTAATGAGTGTTTTTTTTTTTATATGGAAGTTGTTGAGCAGACCTCAGCAGTTTTGTATTAGGGATCCGTACGCCTGGTTGGTAGTCGTGTGAATTTAGCATCTGTAGCAATATTCCGTCTCTTTCCAAGCGTCAAGGAGGGAAGTTGTTATTTCTAACTTTCAGTGACAAGATGTGTCAAATTCTTGTGACAAACTGATAAATGGGTAATATAATGATGCCAGGCAATTTTTTAGTGCTTCACATTTGGGTTGGCAGTCTGTTCAGCATGAGAGTTTCTGCTGCCTTCCAAATATATTTTAAGTGTAAATCAAATAATACAAACGAGTGAGGAGTTGAACATTTTCCCAGGCCCCATCACTGCCGGGGCTGCCTGCGCGGCTCTGCCAGTGGGCGGGGCTTGTCTGGAGAAGGCAGGCGGCTTGGATCCCGGGCTTGGATTCCCGGGAACCCACGTTTCCTGGAGGAAAGCAGGCAGTGCAGCGTGGGCAGCAGACACTGACAGCCAGGCGCCGGCTGTGGCCGCAGGCTGGCTGACGTGGGTTCAGGCGTGAAGCAAGAGCAAGGGCTGGCTGTCACGGCCCATCCCGGCAGCGGACGGATGATGATGTATGAAAAGGGAACGATGTGGTTTGAGAGCAGCATGAAAATCCGACCTCGAGTCACATCTCCTTTCACATCGATTGCTGACTTCTGCCTTTTCCGTTTAGCTATTAACCGAGGTAATTGGTTTGTCAAAGCCTAGCCGCCCGTTAAAGCTCCTGCCCCGCTTCATGTCCTCGCTTCCCAGGGTCCTACGAGCAGCAGCTGGGGCAGCGCTAACGGTTGTGGTGCTTTCTCCGCCTTTGCAGGTTCCAGCACCGACGGCAACAGCGCCGGGCATTCCGGGAACAATATCCTCGGTTCCGAAGTGGCCTTATTCGCGGGGATTGCTTCAGGATGCATCATCTTCATCGTCATCATCATCACGCTGGTGGTCCTGCTGCTCAAGTACCGGCGGAGGCACCGCAAGCACTCGCCGCAGCACACGGCCACGCTGTCGCTCAGCACGCTGGCCACCCCCAAGCGCGGCGGCAACAACAACGGCTCGGAGCCCAGTGACATTATCATCCCGCTGAGGACTGCGGACAGTGTCTTCTGCCCCCACTACGAGAAGGTCAGCGGGGACTACGGGCACCCCGTGTACATAGTCCAGGAGATGCCCCCCCAGAGCCCCGCGAACATTTACTACAAGGTCTGAGACGTGGCGGTGCCTTCGCTTTCCCGGAGGAAACTGACTGTCCCGCTGCCGCCCGCCCGCCCGCCCGCCCGCGGGGGCGCGGCTGACCCCTTGTGTCTCGAGTGGACTGAAGCACAGCGGGGGCGGAGGGGACACTCCTTCTCCGAAGGGCCCCGTTGAGCTGGACAGCTTACCTAGTCTGTAGCGTTTCGGCCGTGGTGAATCCAGATGCGCACCGACAGCTGGAAGACTTGTGTAGAAGGCGCCCGTGGGGACCGGCGCTCGCCTCACCCCTGTCCTCCTCGAAGCCATGTGCCGCGGTCACTCGGGCCTGCACCGCAGCCAAGGGAAGACCGTGGCGGGTGGACGCGAGAGAGCCCTTGAGCGTCCCAGGCTTAGATGCCCTGGGATGCCCCGCCTGGAAACGCCGTCTTCTGCCTCGGGTGTGCCCCTCGACGTGTGTCGCATAGACCTCTGGCTCGGCGGGGCTTGCAGAGAGCGCTAGCGTTTAGGCCTCACGGTTGCACACGCCCGTTATCCAGGGCTCTGCCGTACTTCCCATGTGATTTCCCCTCACGCCACGTTCTGCATCACTAATGGAACATTCACGTTGGGGGTCTCCTACTCCATCCGTTTGCAACAAACAGCTACAGTCGAATGGATAATAATATGATACATTTCTAGAAATTGTGTTTGCTAAGAAGGAGCCTTCCAGCCAGACGCTAGGCTGCCAGCGAGGAAGACTGGGAGCTGGTGGAAGCGGGGGGAAGGGGGAAAGGGCTGTCTGCGAACACAGTTCAACGCTGCTGCCTCTGAAACAGAAAGTTGGGAAAGGGGGGTGCGGGGGACCCAATTAGGTAGCACAGCACTTTGGTTTCACTACGATTTTAAGAGGCAAGTAGGAGACACAACAACACACACACAGTGGATTAGGGTGCATTGGAAGGAATTCACTCTTATCAAATAGCAACTTGCAGGAAAAGAAGAGTCCCTCTTCACTGGGTGGAACAAAGGGTCATTGTTGGTAGAGGAACAGGCCTGGCGAGGGAAGGGAGAAGGCGGGGCGGGGAGAGATCCCGCAGGACTGTTGTGGTACTGGCAATAAGATGTACAGCTCCGAGGCTGTAGGAAAGTCGGTCTGCTTTGGATGATGTCTAAAGCAGACTCAGCTGCTATACTTATCACATTTTATTAAACACAGGGAAAGCATTTAGAAGAAGAGCAGAGAGCCAAATCTGACCTAGAAGTTTAAAAGCCAAAGGTCAAACAGGCTGTAATTCCATCATCATTAACATTATTAAAGAATTCTCATGTAAAAGGTAGGTCAGATTCCCCTGTCCCCCCCAAAGCCCCTTCCCCACCCCTCCTCCCGATCGAGCCTTATAACACTTTGGTTTATGGCGGTGCTGTCCGGGCTGCGGGGACCGCGGCGTAGGTACTGAGCAAGGCCAAGTGCAGGTGCTCTGGGTCAAGGTGAAGCACATATGGCAAACCTCTTAGAGTCCTTAAGACGGAAATAAATTATGATATCGAGGGGGAGAAGGAGGATAGGATGTATTTATAATAGGTGTATAGAACACAAGGGATATAAAGTGAAAGATTTTTACTAATATATATTTTAAGATTGCACACAATGTACACCAGAAGATGTGAAATTCACTTGTGGCAATTAAGTGGTCCCAATGCTCAGTGCTTTACAAAAGGAAAAAAAAAAAAATTGGACAGCTACTTCTGGGAAAAACAACATCACTCCAAAAATAACAATAATGAGAGCAAATACAAAAATAACCAAGTCCTCTGAAGGCGTCTCACGTAACTGTAGACTAGGAAATGCAAGCCCCGAACACCAGGAAATCGATGTTACTGCATCATATATTTAACAATGACAAGATGTTCCGGCATTTATTTTCTGTGTTGTGTTTTCCCTTGCCTTATGGCTGAAGTGTTCACTAGAATCCACCGGGTCACATCCAGGGGGGGGCGGTTCAGCCGAAAGTTTGGCTTTAGCTCCCTCCTCCCTCCTCCTACCCCCAAACCCTCCCTTTTGGGAAACAAAACGAGTAAACAGGAAACCTACTTTTTATGTGCTATGCAAAATAGACATCTTTAACATAGTCCTGTTTCTATGGTAACACGTTGCTTTCTGAATTGGGAGAAAAAAAAAACAAAAACTAGCAACAGCATTTTAAGGTTCTCGAACCTTCAGTGAATACCTGCAAAAATGAGTTGCAGCAGAAATTATTCTTCTCTATTTTCTGAACCTGAAAATGATGTTGGTCCAAAGTGCGTGTGTGTATGTATGAGTGGGTGTGTGGTATACATGTGTACATATATGTATAATATATATCTGCAATATATATTATATATATCTATATCATATTTCTGTGGAAGGTTGCCATGGTGACCAGCCACAGTACATATGTAATTCTTTCCATCACCCCAACCTTCTCCTTTATGTGCATTCATACAAGATTTTCTTGTAAGCCATCAAAAATTACCTTTAGTATGGGGGAGAGGGGCAAGAAGGGGAAAAATGGGAAATAGTCTGATTGTAATGAAATCAAATGTGTGTATCATCAGTTGGCTACATTTTGGTTACATGCTAAACTGTGAAAAATCAGATGAATTGATGAAGAGTTACCTGCGACCAATTGAAAAGTGTTCCGTGCGTCTGTTTTGTGTCTGGTGCAGAATATGACAATCTACCAACTGTCCCTTTATTTGAAGTTGGTTCAGCTTTGGAAAGTTACTGTAAATGCCTTGCTTGTATTATCATCTGTAGTCACCCGACTTTGGAATTTGCACCATAATGTTTAAGTGAAGATGCTGTATATAGGTCCAGATTTTACTGTATATGGATTTGGGGTGTTACAGTAGCCTTATTCACCTTTTTAATAAAAATACACATGCAAACAAGACAGAAATGGCTTTTCTTACCCAGATTGTGTACATAGAGCAATGTTGGTTTTTTATAAAGTCTAAGCAAGATGTTTTGTATAAAATCTGAATTTTGCAATGTATTTAGCTACAGCTTGTTAAACGGCAGTGTCATTCCCCTTTGCACTGTAATGAGGAAAAAAAATGGTATAAAAGGTTGCCAAATTGCTGCATATTTGTGCCGTAATTATGTACCATGAATATTTATTTAAAATTTCGTTGTCCAATTTGTAAGTAACACAGTATTATGCTTGAGTTATAAATATTTTTTTCTTTCTTTGTTTTATTTTCATAGCCTGTCATAGGTTTTCAGTCTGCTTTAGTTCCACATTGCAGTTAGCCCCAGACAATGAAATCCGTGAGTCACGTTCCACGTCTGTTTCAAACCGAATTTGTTCTTAAAAAAATAAAATATTTTTTTCCTATGGAAAAAGCGCTTTCAACGTATTTTTCCTTTTCTTCTTTTTCATTTTCCTTTTTGTTTGTTTGTTTGTTTGTTTGCTTGTTATTTTAATTTACCTTCTGCCCTTTCTCTATGGTGACTGTTAACTGGGGCCTTCTGCCCGCGGGCATTTCTGTTGCCCGTTTTTAAAGCAGGCGATGCACATGATGGGAGTGCTAATCCTGCCAAAAGCCATGAGCCCTTTGGTTTCCCCGTAAAACTATTGAACGCACACTTGGCAAGCATTGTTTTGCCATGAAGTTTTATAAAGTCCTAGTCCTCCCAAACAGAAAGTAGCTCGAGTTTCACTTGGTGGTACAGTCTGCACAGTGACCTACAAAGTGAGCTGTGAGAGGAAAAGGAGGGACACACACTCTTGTTATCTCAACCTCGAATCCGCATTGATCTAGTTTCCATTCAAGCAAAGCAGTTTGCTATCGGCAGCTTCATTTTCCTTCAGGGACTAATCCCAGAGGAAGGAAAACGTCAAATGTTCTTTGTGAAATTGTAATGTTGATAAAAGCATGTTTTGTGATCCTGAATTGAGGCAAGTCAGAGGCCAGCAGTGAATTCCACCGCATTTCAAGGCCGGCCTTCCTGGGGAAGGTGACCAAGGTGACTGACACTCTGACAGTTTACAGGTTTTCTTTGCTCTTGTGGGCTTGGAGGTGCAAAGACTGGTCACCAGGCTTCCCTCCCTCAGGGGACATCTCCATCACCCGCAGGCAGCTACTAGTTGGGGAAAAGTGCTCAGATCTCTATACTATTTCAGGTTAATCCTTCCCACAAGGGGTGAGGTGTTTTAGGTGTGTGTGTGTTTGGGGTGGGGGGGGGGGGGCGGAGAAAGTAAACTGAAATGAGGACATGATCCAGGCACAATTGTCTTGCCCAAGATCGTAGTGCTAGTCGTGAATATTTATGTTTCAAAAGCTCCCCGGGAGATTCTCCTGAAAGGCTAGTTTTAGAAGCAGGGATCTTGCCGTGTCTGCCTAGTGCAGTACTTGTACCAAAGAAATGCTTATCGAGTGCTCTCCTTGCTAAAAACAAATAAAACTCCAGAGGGCCCTAGCCCGTTTGGCTCAGTGGATAGAGCATCAACCTGTGGACTGAAGGGTCCCTGGTTCGATTCCAGTCAAGGGCACAGGTTTGATCCCCAGTAGGGGGGTTGCAGGAGGCAGCCGATCAATGATTCTCTCTCATTGATGTTTCTAAATCTCCCTCTTCCTTTCTGAAGTCAATAAAAATATATATGGGGGGGGGGGAGAACAAAAGCACTGCGTTTTCAAATGTACTTTGGGACTCTCTTTCTATTTAAATGACCAAATACAGCATGTTGTTGTTTCCACTTTGTTTTTGAAACCACATTTTTCAAATGGAGTAAGTCAGACTCAGTGAAGAGAGGACGGAATGGGCCCAGTGGTTTTTCCTTTTAACTGGCGAGGAGTCTCCCACACAGGAACTGCCCTCAGAGGTTGTATAACCAGATTCCCTGGGTGCTTCTGAGAGGTGGGCCCGCTGTGGCAACAGCGCTGCACTGCATCACCCAGTGCGGTCCTGGCCAGCTGGCCGTGCTTCAGAACAGCTCTCGCTGTTGTCAATTCCCTTTTTGGGAAAACAGTTGCCCATTCAAACGCTGTGATAAAGATTCACGATGGAAATGAGGAAAAAAAAATCTCTAAAATCTCAGTCCCTGGACTGTGCGGCTTACTGTCAGTCTCTACACCTAGCCCAGAGAAGAATCAGCGAAAGCAACAAAGTAAAATCCAGGGGAGTAAAACTCAGTTTCCTAATGCGTGTAGAAAAGGATGGTTAGCCTACTCTTTGGTTGTAGCAAATAGGCCTTCAGGTGGCTCAGGAGGAGACAGAATTACTACAGTAGTGCAAAGGACACTAACCTGGGTTCTGCTTTTGTTTTTGTTTTCAGTGGATTGGAGATTATGTTTGTGATGTTTACAGTACATACATACTTGAAGGCAAATTTTCAGTGTTGTAATGGAAAAGAATATTTCCTACCCCTCACTTCAGTACAGAAGCATTGATTGGGGAATATTAAAGTACTATACTTAGTTGTAATAAAGTATAGCATACCAGGTAGATGAAACAATTTTTAGTGATTAAACTGTGCACCAAAAACTAAAGATATGCCCTGGTGGGTGGCTCAGTTGGTTGGAACATCATCCCATACCCTGAAAGTTTGTGGGTTCGATTGCCAGTCAGGGTACGTACCTAGGTTGCGGGTTCAATCCCTGGTTATGGTGCATATGGGAGGCAAACGATCAATGTTTTTCTCTCACATCGATGTTTCTCTTTCTCCCTTCCTCTCTCTTTCAAATTAATTTTAAAAAAGAAAAACATGCTAAGGATGCATTCATTCATCTCAAGATTTTTATACTGTGTTAAATTGATTAATAGAATCCCCTAAAAATAGTCATATGAAGTTAATTACATTTTAAAAACACAACTAACGCCCTCAAAAACATATATATATATATATATATATATATATATATATATATATATATATATATATATAAAACAAAGCATTAGTTGATAAAATGTCTTAAATGAATGGAAGGTGAGACCTGGCTTCTAGCTCTATTTCTGCTACTGATTGCCCCATGGCCTTTGAGCAAATCCCTTCATGTTTTGTGCCGTTCAGTCTTACCTGGGAAGTAGAGGGTGGGACTCTAACACATTAAGGTCGCTTTTAACTTTGCCCAGGATTTGAAGCAAAGCCATCAGCATTCTCAGCTGTACAAAAGCATTTTGATGCAAGCTTCAATTTATCCCACAGGCGAAGCTCTGAAGACCACTGGAGTGGCTCATAATTAACGTGCCACCTTCCCCACACCGTTGACTGCACTTGACCGTTCACCTACTACTGCCTCCATCAAAACCCACATCAGGGCTCGGAGTTCTACTGTTGGTTCTCTATTCTTCCTAGCATCAAAATTCAAAAAATCCAATAACAATGTATATATTGATTAAATTGGGAGCCATGCTCTTGTGTTTTCAGCTTTTTATGCATAATTATTAAATAGATCTTTTTTCTTTATTTTAAAAGCATTTTCAGGTCTGTGCAAACAGGCCTCCATCTTCTATTTAAATATTTCATAAGGGCTCACCATGGACCAGGAAACCTGTTAGGTGTTGGCGGTTGTCTCTGCGCTCAGTTAACTTAGCTCAATTTCACGTTGTCGTCCTTGTAGACTTGAGCTTAATTTACTTACTTGATAATTTTTTTTCACTCTGGTATCTGGAACACATCCTTATTATTTATACCTCCTTTATTATTTATACCTCTGATTCTGTATTCTGTGGCAAGGAACTGTATGACTAAAAAACATCTTTTAGTTGATAATAGTGCTATTATTTCCTAAGTGCCATTCGTGCTTAATGAAAAGATTAGCGTTTGTGTGTGTGTTTTGTTTTTAGAGCTATGGTGACTATCTTAAAAAGTCCAAGAACAGTAGGGGAGATAAAAGTCATCAAAGAAAAATCCTTATAATCAATTGGAGCCAAACACTGCAAGATTCTTCTTCAGTTATATCATTTTTGTTAAGTGGCTTCATTAACACAACATTAAAAGACAAAAAAAAAGTGGTACAAATGAATGTCTAACTCTAGGGTCCATCAAGTGAAGAAAGAAAATAAAAAAGACAGCTATAGGAATTGCTCAAGGCTCATCTTTCATTCAGATCTGTAAGTATTTGGCCTCTTAGGTCTTTACCAACCTTGGTAATCTGCATATCACTCAAGATAAACATAACTCTAAATTTCTTTGTCTTATATGTGTCATTTAGTGTAGTTTGGATTCCTGTCCATCCTTGCGATGACGTGTCAGTTGACTCAGAGAAAAAGCATGCAACTCTCAGCATCTGGTACACCTCTGTCTGGAACTTCTGGCTCCTTCTGTGACCCCAGGCAAACTGCACAGCTGCTCCTCCACCGAGGCCAGCCATGCGAATGTGGGCTCTTTGCGATATTCATGGAGATTTCCTAAGGTTTAAGTTGACTGCATGCATCTCACTCTGAAGTGTTGCTTATAAAACATGACAGATCCAAACATATTATCTCTGAAACTGTAGATTATTAGCAGTGAAGACTTCCAGGTTAGTAGAGAGCAAGAGCAGTGATGTAGAGGCAGAAACGCTGGTTTCAGCCATTCCCACCTAGAGCCCTTTCATTAGACGGGTCCACAAAGCTCACAACCAGCCCACCCACGCAGACTCATGCTTATCTACAAGTCTAGAAGCTTCCGTACGGTGAACACGCACACATTAATGTGTTCACTTAACTGATGTGCATCTATTTAGTGCTTAACATGCGCCAGGCAGTGTAGCGTACTAAGCATCAGAGATGCCATGAAAGACAGAATTCCTCCTATTAGGGAGCTCACAGTTCAGTCAGCAACTTACAAACTTTCATGAATAACAATCAGGCAACTGAGATGCATGTATGAGAAGGAGTAACAATGTTATAACCAATCTGTTTTATTCCTGGAGTAGCCCTTTTTTAAAAAAAAAAAGCATTTGTTTATTAGGAGCCTTGTTTTCTCATCCACTTACATCTTCTGTTACTGTGGGTTGAATTTTTTCCCTTTTAAATCTTTCATTACATATATGCCAACTGCTGGTTAGATGCTAAATTTAGTCCGGCTGCTCTTCAGAACATCCTAGGACTTTGCCTTAAGTGCCTGCCTCTGGCCTTAAAGGGCAAATCAAAATGTTTCCAATTGGTTTCCAGCCCGCATTACAGTGGTATGTGTATTTGAAAGGCTGTTTCTTGGCTATAATTGGTAGTTTTCTTGTAGCTGGTTCTGAGGGGAGAATTGCAGAGAGCTCTATGTCTGCTAACAGTAGTCAGCCCTGAGCTCACAAACAGCAGGGAAAAAAGGAGTCGGAGCCTCTGGACCTTGGCCAGAGCGCCCTGCACATTACAGGCATTTCAGACGCAGGGCAGACGCGGGGCTCCTCCTGCAGAAACGCCTTTTAACTCTCCTCCTTGTAAAGGGGGAGAGAGGAGATAAGGGCCTCCTACCAACTCCCTTAAATATTTCCGATAAAAATAATGACGGTGTTAATCTCACTGTAACGTGCATGCATTTATGTCTCCGTACCGTTGGCTGCCTGTCAGGCGGACCGGGCCACAGCACTTTCCAGGAGCGGGAGTGTCATGAGTTCAGACTGCATGGAGCAGTCACAGACGTGTTTGTAAAAAATGTCTCCTGCACGCGGCAGAAGCACTATTTCCCTTTTCCAAAGAGGAGGCTACGGTTTATTTTGTCAAATGATGAAAAATACGCCTTGGATGGTTCCTTCTCTCAGGCTCCCTCGCCACACGCTGTGGGGACGGGGTTGTGGCTGCAGAGAACTGCCGAGAGTGGGAAGCGTTGGAGTTTGTGTGAATCGCAATAAACCTCTGTGCGCAGTGACCCCGAAAGACACAGGGGGAGGTAGCCGTCCTCTGGACTGGCAGCAGAACGCGCCCCCTGAAGAATGCCCTGCGGGGACATACTTTCTTCTGCAGTCACCGCCACCTCCAGGGCCTGGAGAGAATGATAAAGTCACCTGGCTTTTCATCCCCCTGTGCGTTGTTTTTAAGAGTCTCACTTATGCTAACTGGAAGAACAGATTCCAGAAAAGCGTTTGAAATAGGTTACAGAGTTTTTTAAACGGCATTACCAGCCAAGCAGGCACTGTGATTACAACAGTGATTAAGCAGTTTAAATAGTCTGGTTACGCTTAATAGGGTTGCCCTCGCCTTTTGTAGGCCGGGGCAGAAATGCTTTCAGAGAACGGGTTCTACTACAGACCAGCAGCACCACTGCTTTCTCTGGTGTGTCTTAAAATTCAGATTTTGATGGCTGTTTCAGACATCTTAATGTGGCTACTCCTGAACTCTATCCACATCAACCCCTGACGTGGAAAGACGGGAGATCTGTAAAGCTCTTTGTTTTATGGTGGGATGCTTTTGATCATTTAGTTTCATTTGATTTTCATTCGCGTTTTACTTTGAAATTTTTCAGATATACAGAAAAAGGTGACAGACCAGGGCAATGAACTCCCATGTATCTACAATGTGGATTCAACAGTTAACATTTTGTACATACATGCATGCTCTGTGTTTCTACACACACACACACACATGCATGCACACACACCACACTTCTTTAGCAGAAGCATTTGAAAGTAGTTGTAGGCCTCATGAAACTTTTTGCCCACATTTTAACATCTGAAAAGAAGGAATCCCCTGCAAATAAGCATACTATCATTGTTGATCTTGAGAAAATTAATGAGAATGTCATGATATATCAACTAGTCTGTTAAATTTAGCTTTTTATCTTTTAAGATGTTGGATAAAAATAGTACTGTGGCTGCATTGGTAGAAAAGTATGTTTCCTTTCCCATCCCCTCCTCCATTCCTCAAAATAACCATCATAAATAGAATCTTGTCCAGTGGTTCAGAAAAATGTTGTGTGCATATATTTGCATGTGAATTCACACTTCTTTAAAAACGATCTTTATAGAGATCACCCTGAGATACATTGTTCTATATCAGCGATGGCGAACCTTTTGAGCTTGGCGTGTCAGCATTTTGAAAAACCCTAACTTAACTCTGGTGCCGTGTCACATATAGAAATTTTTTGATATTTGCAACCATAGTAAAACAAAGATTTATATTTTTGATATTTATTTTATATATTTAAATGCCATTTAACAAAGAAAAATCAACCAAAAAAATGAGTTCGCGTGTCACCTCTGACACGCGTGTCATAGGTTCACCATCACTGTTCTATGTCATGCTTCTTTTGGTAAATAATACGTCTTGGAAATCTTTCCTCATTGGTACATTCAGATCTACATTTTTTTAAAAAGCAACAACCACATAATATACCACAGTTTATTTAAATTAACCCCCACTAGCAACATTCGATTTTTCAGCTTCTACACACAATACCTCATGGTTAGCGGCAGAGACAGTGGGGCTCCTCAGATAATTTATGTACTCCCCTAGTGCTCCCAGCATCCCTTGCAATTAAGTTAAGGGCAATGGGCCAGTACCAGGATGATGTGTGAAGAATAAAAGAGAAGGTATAGGCTCCCCATGCTCCACTCCTCTCCTGCTGTTGTGACTGAGGATGTCACAAGTTCCAAAGGGTGTAGCTCAAAGATGGTGGAGGCTTGGCCAGCCTGGGTCCTTGAGTGACCGTGTAGAGCAGAGCCTTCTGCTGGCAGACCTGTGTTACATGAAAAATCAAATTTACATGGTAAGCCACCTCTCTTATCACATACATGATTAACTTCCAGAGCTACTTTTCCAAGTAATATCCTTCAGGTAAATTCCTAGTGGTGGAATTACTGTACTAAAGGGAATGCAGATTTGAAATTTTTATAGATACTGCCAGATTGCCTTCCAATTTCCTCCTTTTTATTTTTCTGGTGTAAATATGTAACTTCGGCTCCACTCCATTGCCTCCCTTCTCCAGTGTGTTTACATTTTTACTCTGTGATAGACTGTAAAACCTACAAGAGGCAAAGATGAAAAAAGATTAATACTAACAGGAGCTTTTTGTTTGTCTGTGTGTTGTACTTAAAGTACCACCTCTGTACAGAGCAGCTGTTAAGGCAGCGTGCATCACTTTGATATCAAGTTCTGGGAAGGAATAAATCACATCCATAAATATGTATGAATGTTCATTTTTGTGTTCTCTACTAACGCAGGACCAGTGTGTCCAGAACTGGATCTCCTGAGCTGTGGACCTGTGATCACAATGCACAGACATAGATTTCTGCTTCTAGTAGAGAAGATGCCCAAGCATAAGCCACTCAGTCACAGTCAGTTACCTCGCTAATGCAAACCACAGTGTGTATCCAGGATCTAATAGAAATTTCATCTAGTAAGATTGAGGCACTAATTCTCTCATGAATTTCATATACTTTACTTCTGTCTCTGTTTTTACTATATGCACATGGACTGGGATCGGGAAGCAGTAAGAGGATGTGTTAATCGTTCTGTATAAACATCGTGAGACATGGACTTTTTTTGTTCACCTCAGATTTACTGAGTGTCTCCCCAAACGACTGCTCATTTGCCAAAAATTGTGCTGGAAGTTTGCAGGAGAACTAGAAAGCATCTAAGATAAAGCTGCTGTTAAAAGTAGCAACCACAGCCCAGTGCTTTAATCTTAGTTTTCAGGAGGAACATATTCTTTTTATGGAAATAAATTTTGTTTATTAAGAAAAAGATTTTTTGGGGGGAAATAAAACATTGTTCTAAATATGATGGCTCTCCACTAACCTAGTTCTGTAAACTTTGATGCCCCATTTTAACACAGAGCTTCCCGGCAGACAAAGACAAATACTGTATGGCATCACCTACATGTGGAATATATTTTAAAAAGTCAAACTCATAGAAACAGAGTAGAAAGGGGGCTGGGAGGTGGGAAAATATGGAAAGGTTGGTAAAAGGATACAAACTTTCAGCTCTAAGATGAATAAGTTCTGCGGATCTAACCTATAATAATAAAAGAGTAATATGCAAATAGACCGAACAATAGAACAGCAGAACAACATCTGGATGACCTTCCAGACGACCTTCCAGATGACCACGCTATGGCACGCACTGGCGTCAGGCCAGCCAAGACAGATGCGATGCGATTGGTCGGGGGCCCCTGCCATTGCCCCATGATCATCCCGCAGAGGGAGGCCCAGGCCACCCTCTGCATGGCGATTGATCACGGAGCCGGTGATTGATCTCTCCAAAGAGGGAGGCCCAGACTACCTGGCTGGTGGCCTGTGGCGGGTTGGCGGGGCCTCCCTCTGCAGGGTGATCAATCTGGGAGTCCCCCACGATCGATTGCCTCACAGAGTGGAGGCTCAGGCCACCAGCCAGCGATGCTGTGGCAGGTGTGCGGGGCTGGCCAGCAATCACCCCGCAGAGGGAGGCCCAGGCCAGCCAAGGGATCGCACCCCACGCCTGTCGCCCACAGAGGGAGATAGCAAGCAGTGGCAGCAGCGGGGGCGGGGCTAGCTGCCGGCAGCTGGGGGAAGGAAAGCCCGGATAGGCCCTGATCGCTGGCCAGGCCTAGGGACCCTTCCCAAGGGGTTACAGATTGTGAGAGGGAACAGGCTGGGCTGAGGGACACCCCCTCTCATGCACGAATTTTGTGCGTTGGGCCTCTAGTGTGTAATATGATGACTATAGTTGATAACACTGTACTTTAATTGAAATTTACTAAGAGTAGAACTTAAAAGTTCTTACCAGAAAAAAGAGAGAGATGTGTGAAGTGATAGATATGTTAATTAACTCAATAAGGGGAATCCTTTCATAATCTATACATACATCAAATCATCACAATGTACATTTTAAACATGTTACATTTTTTGGGGGGGTCAATTATACCTCAATGAAGCTGGGGGTGGGGGAGTGGGAGACCCAGAAAAATAAAATAGAGCTTTCTGTATCCAAAGCCAGAGGTTCAGATTCAAAAGGACTAGAGTGTGACTAAGAATCCGGGTTTTTTTTGCCCTGGCTGGTGTTGCTCAGCTGCTTCAGCGTTGTCCCATGCCCCAACAGGTTGCCGGTTTGATTCTTAGTCAGAGCACACGCCTGGGTTTCCAGCTCTATCTCTTGCAGGGGGCGTGCAGGAGGCAGCCGATTGATGTCCCGCTCTCACATGGATCTTTCTCTTTCTCTCTCCCTTCCTCTCTCCCTAAAAATCAATAAAAAAATTTTCTTTAAAGGAATCCTTTTATCCCAACAAGCATCAACGGTTGCTGACATATAAATGGCTGATAACAGCTTGACCGTTTCTCTTTTGTGGGGGCATTTCCTTTTAAACAGTGCTCAGTCTCTTCAATGAAAGGACATAAACTCTCTCACATAATTCCAGTTATCAGATAAGAAGGAGGAAAGGGGATGAGGAGGTATATGTGTATATATATTTCTCCCTGGACAGTAACTCAGAACTGCTTAGAGTTAGAACTAGACTTAGCTCTCTATCACCCTAGATCACACTGCCTGTGTGGTTGTCCCCTTTGCCTTGGGTAAGTCTGTCCTAGTCGTACTCTCTAGGCCTCCCCAATGCCCATTTGGGCCTCGCTTACCTGCATATATTACAGATATTGTAGAATAGAGATTAAGCCAACAGATAAGAGACTTTAAACGGAGGGACTGGTGAGAGAATCAGGCCTTAGAGAAATAGTTATGTTAGTTCTGAATGCGTTTTATGCTCCTCTGCTCTATTCTTTCTTCCTCCTAACCATGCAGGCCACATGTTGTGGGCCTCCTGCCTGTGCCCTCCTGGCCTTGTATCCTCCTGGCGGGCCCTCTTCAGCCCTTCACTAAACTGCCAAGTGTGCGTTGGTATGAACCACACCCACCAAAGTCTCCCTGTTTAGTATCTCAGCTCCTCCACCCCCGAATTTCAACTGTCTAATCTGATGAACAGTTTCTAAAGGTTAGAAGGCCTTGCTCAGGAAACACATGGTTTATTTAACTCAGGCCTTCTGAAGACAATGCCCGTTTTTCTTGTTTTTCTTAATAAAACGTCAGCTCAGAGCAAGTCGATATGGAAATATTTTTTTGGCAACAAAAGCTTCTCTGTAACATTCAAATTATGCCTTCTCTGTCCAGATGTAGAATTGTCTTTGGCTGTAGTTCCTTAAAACAGTAAGGACCATGAACGCTCTCAGTTTTTGCTCAGAGGCTTTGAAAAACTGGGCGAGGCTTTTAATTATTTCAGCAAATACAATCAATAGCGAATGGTGATAACCAAGGAGAGGGAAAATGGAATCCATTTGTTTTCTTCTAGGCTCTTTCCCTCTCTTTTTGCCAATTTCCACATTCAGGGAAATAACTCACACGGCTTGCACTCTGTGGACCTGAGCTACGGGAGGTCTAATTGGAGCATTAGAAAAACACATTAGACAAAGATCTTGTTGCCAGGAAGAGCAGGCTGGACCGGCCAGTGATGTCTCCCTCTGCGTTTGGAATCCAGTGGTTTGCTACTCAGTGCAATGTTGCTCATCACCACGTCTTTCCTACTTCCTGCACTGTGTGAAATCTGCAGGTGGTGGCTTCCTGTTCAAAGCAAATTATGCAGAATTTGGTATGCAAAGGGGCTCTTTCAATAATACAGTCCTATCATAGTCACAGCTTTCATGAAAGAGCTGAAAGTGCATATCCACTGGCGATGGATGGCGGTGCGACTCCAGTGCCTACTGCTTATTCGCTACCAGTTCTTTAAAAAAAATATTTTTATTGAATTGAGAGAGGAAGGGAGAGAGAGAGAGAGATAAAACATCAGTGATAAGGGAGAATCATCGATCGGCTGCCTCCTGCATGCCCCTACTGGGGATTGACTTAAAATTGAACTGTGACCTCCTGGTTCATAGGTCGATGCTCAACCACTGAGCCACAACAGGCCGAGCTCGCTACCAGTTCATGAGGAAGTTACTTAACCTCCTAGGACCTCCGTTTCCTCATCAATGAAAAGAGGCCTATTAACCCCCACCTTGATGAGCTGTTGTGAAGATTAGTGGAAGTAACATATCAAAATGGACCTAGAAGATAATAGCCACTCAATAATGATCTTTGAACACAGTTTCTATATTTCAAATAGCTGGTCTCAAGATTGGGCTTTGTGATGGATTTTACTCTTGACCGCAAGTAATGCCATGTTGCTGATTTTTTTTGTAAAAAGCTATACTTCTTTTAATGGACATGAAAATATTAATAGTAACAACATTCCAGTACATATACAGCATCTTTAAATGTCTCTAAATGAAGGGGAAATCGTTAGGAATTTTTTCCAGAGTAAGAAAAGAACACACTGTTTTGCACCTCACTGTTCTGCCTTTATTGTTTAAATCAATGGCAAAATACACTTTATATAAGGTGCTACTGATTCAGACCCAAAGTAAGACCTTGTTTTTCCTGTTTTATTATAATAAACCAAGATACATGGTAGCTGTAAAATATAAAGGAATACATAGAATGCATTGCTGCTAAGGTTCCTGCTCATATGTCAGTGTTCCACACTTGCTAGCTGCAGCCAGAGAGCAAAACTTTTCAAACACAGGCAAGTACAATTGTAGAGATGTTCTCGAATAGTTGCTGAGTTCCAGAAGCAGTGGGATGGGAAAGGCTCTGTGTCTGGACAGGCTGCAATAGTGCAGCTCTCACAAATTGGTAGAGAATCTGACCATCTTCACAGTACAGCTAATGGGTGTACAAATTCCCCTCTAACCAAATGTTATGGGCTGCATTGTGTCCCCTCCCAAATTCATGTGCTGACGTCCTAATCCACAGTAGCTTAGAAGGTGACCATATTTGAAGACAGAGTCTTTACAGAGTCATCAAGTTAGAGTGAAGCCATTGGGATGGGCCCTAATCCAACATGACTGGTATCCTTATAAAAAGGGGAAATTAGGACACAGACACAGAGGGAAGAGGTTGCGGAGACAGAGGGAGAAGACAGCCATCTACAAGTCAAGGAGAGAGGCCTGGAAAAGATTCTCCCTCATAGCCTCAGAAGGAACCTACACCTTGCCCTCAGGCTTCCAGACTCCAGAGTGGTGTGAAAACACATACCTATTGTTTAAGCCACCTGGTCTCTGGATTTTTGTTATATCAGCTCTAGCCAACTCATACATCAAATACCTCCCTCAATTAGTTATTGTTCCTTGTCACCTGCCTTCCAAAGCCTATTGAGCCATGCGCTTTAGCTGGTATGAGGAAAAAAGATGCTTCAGGGAAAAACTAGACATTATCTGGAGGAGGAGTTGGCAAATCTTTTGTGTGAGGGGCCAGATGGTCAACCTCTTAGGCACTGGGGGCCACAAGAAGTCTCTTGTGACTACTCCCTCCTGCTGTGGTGGTGTGAAGGCAGCTCTGGACCATAAGTAAACAAAGGGGGAAGCTGTGTTCCAATGAATCTTCACAGGTAGAGTGGTGGCTGGATTTGCAGTTCCCTGGACCAGAGTGTACTACCAGGCTATCCGATTCATGCTTTTCTCTGCCTTTGAACTGATGCAGAACTCCATGAGTTACGGATAACTGACAGCAAGGCAACGCTGTCTAAAGACACAGAGATCCATTCTATCCAGCGGTAGGAGCTCTGCGGACTTGTTTGCTCCATTGTGGAAGAAGCTGGTTTTGCCTTCATCTGCACATCCATTTTAATATTCCTGATCTGTAAGAATGACTCTGTTCTTTGTGTTCTCTTTTAAATGGCATCTTATTAGTTGCCTCATTAATGTGTTAAGTAAAATCTTTAATGCATGTTTGTTTTCATATCAGTATGAGAGCCATGATTCTCTTCTACCTAGTTTTGAAAAATTACACTTTAAATCTGGGTGAAGGGATTATGTTATCTAGGTAGACTAAAGTGTTGGCTATATTGTCTTAAAACAACACAACAACAACAACAAAACACACTGAGAAGCTCAAGTGTATAAGGCAGTGACTAATGAAGTTTTAGGGAAGCAGGCTGTTTCTTTGTACTGGGCTGACAGATGCCAACCAGGAACCTGGGCATCCAAACAGAGAGATGCACAGCTTGGATCAGGGGCCTGGAATTCAACAGATCTCGGTCTGCATTCATTGTGTGTGACCTTGGGAATCTCTCATAACTCTGTAGTCCAAAGTTTTCTCACCATAAAATGGGTATAGTAGTTGTACCTACCACATGAGGTGTGGTAGAAATCAAACGAGACAGTGAATATAAAAGATTTGTCATAAAGTAAAGCACATTCTAAGAGCGTGATAAATAACATTAGGTAATTAACCACAGGCAGTTATTACCATAAAGTCAAGAATGAGGACACAGAGAGAGTTCGACAGGATATGGAATACAGCAAGAAAAAAAATGTTTGCCCTATCCTTAATTTTATCTATGTGGCAGCATTACATTTTTCGAGAGAACTGTGAGCAGCAAGTGGTGCCATGGCCAAGAGTATAACTTTTTCATATCTCCCAAACTGACAATAGTCAGGAGTTCCCTTGGGAATTTTCTGCCAATGATTCATACTTGCAAAGTTTATGATAAGTTGGTAACAAAAACGCGCAGTTCCACAGCTATTCCCACAAAGGGTTGGGGTGGGGACGGCCAGTGCTGCGGCTGAACCCAGCACAGCCAGGGAAGTTTCGGAGTCTGACAGCAACATTGGGCTAAAATAATATGGCCCGAGAGACCAGAAGGTCGCTCTTCAGGGCTGCTTTTCATTTCCTTTCCTAGTTTACAACTATGCTGACTATGAATACATCAAGTCTCAAAATATGTTACATATTGGTTACTTACTTGTGCATTTATTGAAGTAATTCTTATTTTTTAAATGGTTCTGTTCAAATTATATTTCAAAATGAACGCACACACCAAAAGAAAACCCCCTCAAATTCACTCAGTATACAGTGAATGGCAGCTTCTCATCAGGGATACAGGATGAAGATGGCTTAGCCAATCACCAGGAGGCTTTCACACCTCAGAGAATATAGGCAAGGATGCTCCTTATTATAACCCCAGGGAGGATGAGGCTGGGCTTCTATAGGGGCTGTCGCTTCTGGGGTAACATCCACCAGGGGCTCCTGTACAGGGCTCTCTGGTTGCCGGGTTTGTTACGGTTACCCTCAGTGGGATGACAATGCAGATTTGTTCAGGACTGGCAGTCTCGGGGGAGGGGCAAGGAAGCCTTCTTGTCATCGTTCCCTTGTGATTATCATCCTACGTGAATCATGCTGTGTGTGTGGCTCCATTTCTTGGGGTTCTGCGATTAACTCATGCCATGAAGATAATATGCTACTTTTGATCTCACCATGAAAGAAATAGACAGATAGCTGTTATTGTGTGCCAAAGGCAAGGGCATCTGATACCTTAGCTGTGATTGGGACAAGGAACCAGCTAAGCATTTTCAGACAGGTCCAGTTAACTCAGCATGAGCTCTAACCCACACAGTCCTGCCCCTGCCAGGCACAGGCTGGAGACCCTGCGAATTTCTTTTGACTGTAACCCAGTTATATGTGACCTAGCACAGACAAACAGACAAACACACACACACATACACACAATATACAATTAAAAGTTTCATGAAACATTTACCATTATCATATGTGTTGTAATCTGATATTTTGTATACTTTTTTTGTTCTATTTCAGTATTTATTTATTTTCTTTTAATCTTTAGTGTTGAAAGTATTACATAGGTCTTCCATTAACCTCTTCTATTTCAGTTTTTTTTTTTAAACCAATGTAACCACATTTATATCTCAACTTCTTCCAACTTCCTATGGGTCAAATCCACACTTTGGAAATTACTGGTAGAGGAGTTTCATGATTCTACAAAGGAATTCAGGGTAATATGGGCATGAAGTTACAATCCTTGAAGCAGTTGACAAAGTGAGAAATATTCTTACATCCACATGGTTTTACTTCTTAAAATCTTGCCTAATAATGAGTACAGGTTTCTAACTGAGTCTGTGCCTCAGTTTCCTCATTTGTAAAGTGGGAAAAGTAACACTACCAATCATAGTGTTGCTGCAATGGTTAGGTGGGTTAATAACAGTATAGTGCTTGAAACAATAGTGTCTATCTACACTAATAAAAGAGAAAGATGCAAATTGACTGTACCTTCACGATGCCCACCAGCCAATCAGGAGTGAGTATGCAAATCAACACAGCCCAGGTTAATTTGCATATGCAGGTGCCAAGCTGCTGGGGTGGTGCGCTCTGCCCCAGCCACTCCGGGCCTCTGGGCTGTGTGGGAAGGTGGAAAGGCAGCTCTGGGCCGGAATGAAGGCAGTGTTGGCAGCCAGGGGAAGGAAGGCCCATTCTTGCACGAATCTTCGCATCGGGCCTCTAATAGTCAAATTATTAGTGTTTATTGCGATTATTGTTGTGATGGTTATGTACAGCAGATTTAGTGAATGGGTAAAGATAAAAATAATTTTTTAAATGGTTATTTAACTTTTTAAAAAACCATAACTGACGATTTGGCTTCCTTTCACTTCTCATTTTAAAGCATCAATAAGAATGGCAATTAACATACATTTTCAAATTATCAGCTCCCATGGGGTTCATCTTAATAATCTTTACCACATTACAACTGACAGTTTCCACTAATACATTAATGGCACAATAGGCCAATGAAAAGAACATTGGCAATCCTTTATTTTACAGAAGTCACAAGTCCCATCTCTGCTACGAAGACCTCCCCCAGAGGCTCAGCTAATGCGTGGCTTACTTAATTGAACTTTAGGACAGCTGGACGTGCAGTTGCAGAACTGGGCTTTGTCCTCCCCTGTGGTTTGGGATCTCCGCCTGTGCTTGAACTCTATCACCCAGATGCATTTCCATCTAGGGCTGCTGAGGGCCAGGGTGTTGCCTGCCCAAGATTTGCATTGATAAGGAGCTGAGTGGTTTCCTGGGAAAGGATCAGTGGGAAACCAGAAAGAGATGGGCTTGTCAATTTGACTCAAGGCCATGTGCCAAGGTCCGAGGGAAAGGCTGATTCAGAACCTCACACTCTGCCCCCTCCACAGCCCCTGCCTAGCCCTCAGATGTTCACATTAGAGGCCTGGGCAAGGGGCTGAGGTCAAAGCAACCCACAAGTTAAAAGAGCAGTTTTACCCAAATCCACATTGCCTAGTGAGAACACAAGGCCTCACTTCAATGCAGAGAACACCTAAGCACGCTGACCACTGCCAGGCACTTTGTTAAGTTGAAGGCACAGGTGGCACAAGCAGCAGGGTTTTCCATGATGACAGCACCATGAGGGACATCTCATGTAGTCAGCACAGCGGCACTGCCCTGGGCAGGAGTGCCACAGGGTGAGACTTCAGTGTGCACTTCTGCCTCGGCAGCGACGGGCCTCGGAGGGAAGCAGTGGCATCTCCAGGCAGGCCTGGGGAATCTGTGGAGTGGGCATCCGGCCCTCCCAGGGAACCCCTATGCTCACTGAGGGGAATTTAAGAAGCTTACAAGGTAGGTGGACGTGCGAGAGAAATACTGAGTCATGAGTGGAATGGAGAGCGCTGTACCCCTAGATTAGTATGTTTCCAGAAACACGAATTACCTTTCTAGTCATCCATGGCTGGTGTTTGACTAGAAACTCGGCTGATGGACGGGTTAGTGGATATTACTCAGGGATCTGTAAACCCAGACAGAGAAACAAACCAAACCAAACCTACCTGCATCTTTATTTGCACGAAGCTTTAATTGAAACTTGGCATTTTATGAAATAAGTCAGACAGAGAAAGACAAGTACTGAATGTGGAATCTAAAACACACACACACACACACACACACACACACACACACACACACAAAACCTCAACAAGGTTAGATACACAGAACAGATTGGTGGTAGCCAGAATGTGGGACCTGGAGGTGGGTGTGGAGAAATGGATGAAGGAGACCAAAAAAGAGAAGAAAGGATTTCCTCCCATTGTGGATAGAAGCATTTCCATGGTCAAGTAGAGCTTCGTTCTTCCACCTCTCTGTTATATCAGGGCAAGGGGTCAGCTTGGTCAGACGGGGAATTTCCAGAGACATGGGCTTCATCAGGGAGAAGGCGGGGAGCAGGAGCTCTGGCAGCCAGGAGCCAGGCCCCTGAAGATGAGTCAAAGCAGAGATGGAAACTCCAGACAGAAGAAATGGGGCCCAAATGGGGAGAGTCCAACAGAGTCTGGGAAACCAGAAGTCAGAACTAGAGAGAAGTGCCAATGCCGAGGAGCCTGGGGTGGCACTGCTCCTTACCTGGCCGGTTCCCACAGCCTAGGGTACAGCTGCCTCGCCTCCCGCTGACTCAGCCCTGGTGGGGCCGCCCTCCCAGGTGAGACCTAAGTGACTGCAGATCCGCAGGCCTCACCCTCCGTCTGCAAAGACTTACTTACCTCATCCATGTGACATGCACTCCTCTCAGTGAGGAAGCTAGTTGACCATTTTTAAGTCGATTGCTTCACAGCTGAGGAGGAATGATTTCTGAACATAAAGGAGGTGGCAGCAACCCGCAGGCAGCACCCAGCAGGGCCTGCTGGGCGACCCGCGAGCAGGCAATGGAGGCCTGCAGGCAGCACCCAGCAGGGCCTGCTTACCCATCCCCGTGGTGTGGAGCAGGCAGGCCCCGCAGATAGCAGAGAACCACGGGGAGTGGGCCCAAGCCGTCAGTAGCACATCCCCTGAGGGGTCCCAAATTGGAGAGGGTGCAGGTTGGTCTGAGGGACCTCCCCGCCTGCCCTCCCCCCGCCCCCGTGCACGAATTTCGTGCACCAGTCCTCTAGTATTAGAATAATTGTGATAGAGTAGTACCCTCTTTATTAGCTTATCAAGTAGCAAGATCTGCATGTAATTCAGAAGTGGCAATGCATTTCAAGTGGTGTTTGCCAAAACTGCAATGTGCTGTGAAAATATAGACACTTCCTGTTGGTGATATAGCGACACTTTCTGTCACATTCTTTTAGGGAAAGAAGGGTGTGTTTCCCTGCTTCTCATAGAATAGCATGGGGCTTACTGGGGGGATTTCATGAAAAAGTGGCATTTATGAATACTGCTGATTCACTTCGGAGAGTCAAACATCCCATTTCTCAGTTGACAACTACAGGAGGAGAGTTGCTGTAGAACAACATTCAAAATGGCTTGGCCTGGCTGGCATGACTCCATGGTTGAGCGTCAATCTATGAACCAGGAGGTCTTGTTTTGGTTCTCGGGTGGGGCACATGCCTGGGTTGCAGGTTTGATCCCCAGTGGGGGGCATGCAGGAGGCAGACAATCAATGATTCTCTCTCATCATTGATGTTTCTATCTCTCTCTCCCTTTTCCTTCTTCTCTGAAATCAATAAAAAATATATATATAAAAATAAATAAAAATGGCTTGAACACACTGTTCTGGTTAAGAGTAGGGGCTCTGCAGTCAGACCGCCTACTGCAGTCCTAGCTCGGCTCGGTCATCTACTTCCTCTGCCATCAGAGGTAAGTTTCTTTAACCCCAGTAGCCTCAGACCACACTCCAAGGCACTTGGCACATAGCCAAGCACATGCTATACACTTAATACATCTTATTATTTTATCTTCTATTATTCAGACCCTAAGCATACAGGCTCAAATGAACAGGAATTTAAGGGGTGTAATTTGCGTATAAACTCCTATGTTGGTGTTATACACAAATGCCTTAGCCGAATGCTATGTTAGAGTGTTGATAACAAGAACATCAGTCAGGGTGAGTGTTCTTTAGAAACAGGGAGAGAGTTCAAGGAAGGAAATGGGCTGGTGCGGAAGAAGCCTCAGTACCCAGCCGAGAGCCGAGGGGACTGGTTTTGCCCCAAATCCTGGAAGAATGGGGAAATACTTGGGCCAGAGCACAACCAAGCAACACAGAGGAGGAACTGTGATGGTCACTGGCATAACTGGAAATATGAGAATTTTATTTTTCAATGAAAATATTTTCTCTGGAAATAGGAAAAGGGATGTTTGTAAAGATAATGCATTAACCATTTCCTCTTTTATCCACTTTAACATATTCAAAGCAGAAAGTGTTTTTATTTAACTTTCCTCAAAACAATTCATAAAATTAGGAAAAGTTGGGCATAAACAGTAGAGAATTTACTGAATAAGCCCTTCCTGCATTGCAGACCTTCCAATTCCTGATATTCCTAAGGCGAAGCCATCTACAGACATAAATGGCATTAACATAGGGTGAGGCATAGTGGGGTTTTTTGTTTGTTTATTTTTATTTTTGGTGTAATCAATAGGATTTTATTTGGACTGAAAATAAACTGGAGATTAATTAATTCTGGAGATTTGGTCTAAAGAGTTCTTTTCAAACCGAACTTATATGAAGAGACAATAGACCCAGAATAGTCAACATGATATTGAAGAGAAGAACAAAGTTGGAGAACTGACACTACTACCCAACTTCAAGACTTAAAGCCACAGTAATCAAGACTCCTGGTTTTGGTGAAAGAATAGACAAAATGGCCAATGGTACAGAGTAGAGAACCCAGGCTTAGACCCACATCAAAACCACAATATAATGGAGGAAAGACAGTCTTTTCAACAAATGTTGTTGGAAAAACTGGGCATCCACATGCAAAAATATTATTCTAGACACAGACCTCACACCCTTCACAATAATGAACTCAAATGGATCTCAGATATAAATGTAAAATGCAAAACTATAAAACTTCTAGAAGATAACATAGGAGAAAACCTTGATGACTTTGACGATGGTGTTTTAGATACAGAACCAAAGGCGCAGTTGTCTAAAGAAATAAACAATAAGCTAGACTTTAATAAAATGTTAAAAATTCGCTTGGTAAAACAAACTGTCAAGAGAATGAAAAGACAAGACACAGATTGGAAGAAAATATTTGTAAAAGCCATATCTGAACAAGGACTGTTCAGAGGAGGAACTGTGATGGTCACTGGCATAACTGGAAACATGAGGATTTTATTTTTCAATGAAACTATTTTTTTCTTTGCAAAATATGCAAAGACCACTTGAAACTCAACACTAAGAAAATAAACAACCCAATTAAAAAATGGTCCAATGACTTTAACGAACACCTCCAAAGAAGATGTACAGATGGCAAATAAGCACATGAAAAGATGTCAGGGGTTATCAGGAAAATGCAGATTAAAACAAGGAGATACCACTACATGAATGGTCAAAATCTAGAACATAGACAACACCAAATGCTGTCGAGGATGTGGAGCAACAGGGACTCTCATTCATTGCTGGTAGGAATGCAAAATGATACAGCCACTTTGGAAGACAGTTTGGTAGTTACTTTACAAAACTAAGCATACTCTTACCATACGATCCAGCACATGTGTTCCTTGATATTTACCCAAAGCACTTGAAAAGTTATGTCCACACAAAACACTGCACACAGATGTTTATAGAAGTTTTATAATTGACAAAACTTGGAAGCTACGAAAATGTCCTTCAGTAGGTGACTGGAAAAATAAACTGAGATACACCAAACAAGGGAATAATATTCAGTGCTAAAAGCAAATAAGCTTTCAAGCCAGGGAAGGACATGGAGGAAACTTAAATGCATATATCACTAAGTGAAAGAAACCAATCTGAAAAGGCTACATACTATATGATTCCAACTATATGACATTCTGGAAAAGGCCAAACTGTGGGAACAATAAAAAAGATCAGCCCTAACTGGTTTGGCTCAGTGAATAGAGCATCAGCCTGCAGACTCAAGGGTCCCAGGTTCGATTCTGATCAAGGGCATGTACCTTGGTTGCGGGCACATCCCCAGTAGGGAGTGTGCAGGAGGCAACTGATCGATGTTTCTTTCTCATCGATGTTTCTAACTCTCTATCCCACTCCCTTCCTCTCTGTAAAAAATCAATAAAATATATATATTTTTAAAAAGATCAGTGGTTGCCAGGGGAGGAAAGAGAGGGATGAACATGTGGAGCACAGGGGCTTTTTAGGGCAGTGAAAACAGTCTGTATGACACCATGATGTTGGACATGCATCATTACACATTTGTCCAAACCCACAGAATGTACAACACTAAGAGTGAACCCTAATTCAAACTATGGACTCTGGGTCATAATGATGTATCAGGGCAGGTTCATTGAATGTAACAAATGTACCATCCTGAATGTTGATAGTGGGGTAGGCTATGCATGTGTGTGGACAGGGGTTATATGGGAGCTCTGTACCTTTCTCTCAAATTTGCTGTCCTGAAACTACTCTAAAAATAAAACTTATTTTTTCAAAAGCAACACAACCTACCTTTCTTCTAGACTAGACCATTCTCCTTGAGATTTCCCTATTTCTGCCAGTGATTTCAATATTCTTGTAATCATCCAGGCTCAAAATTATAGTAAAAATAAATAGTACAAGGGCCCTGGCTAATGTGGCTCAGTTGGTTGGGGTATCATCCTATACACCAAAAGGTCATGGGCTCTATTCCCAGGGCACATATCCAGGTTGTAGGTTCCATCCCCAGGACAAGGTATATTCAGAAGGCAACAAATCAAATCTATGTCTCAGTCTCACCTCTCTCTCTCTCTCTCTCTCTTCTCTCCCCGCCCCCTTCCTGTCTCTCAAAAACCAATAAAAGCATGTCCTCTGAGGATTAAAAAGGAAAAATAGCACAAGGAAACAAACACACAGCTCCAAAATGTGGGACCTTCTACAGCCAAGAGATGGGATTTCCTCAAAGTCAATGATACGGACAAACATAAAAACCAGGGGAGATAACTCTAGATGACACATGACTTACAAGTCATAGCAAGCAAATACACTATATTGACCTGTTTGGGCCCTGATTTAAACCCAAATGTAAAAGGACATTTTAAAGGCAGTTGGGGAAACACTTTATGGATTGGTCTTTAGATGACTCAAGAGACTATTGTTAATTTTGTGGGGTGTGATAATGGCCATACAGTCCTGTAAGGGAATCAGCGTGCTTGTCAGATATTTGAAAGTGTAGTGATATGCTCTTCAGGATTTCCTATAAAATACTTGAGCAAAAAACAAACAAAACACACACAACACACACACACACACACACACACACACAACAAGCAGATAAAGGAAATATGACAAAACTCTCAATAATTATTAAATTTGTAAGATGAGAATGGGAGTTCCTTACACTATTTTGTTTTTGAGTATTATAACAATTACATAACAAAAATGGTTTAAATTCTTTTATTTCTCTTCTCTGTTCAACCACTCCCCATATTCTATCAAATTTGATGCCCCGGACATTTGGCAAACTGCCCTCCCCTTCCCTCGTTCACTCCTGCGCCCCAGTTCCGCCCTTCCTAACCTGTCTGGGCTACTGCAGGCCCAGGCCCAACTGGTGTCCCTCCTCCGCCAGGGGCCTCTGCTGGAGGACCCAGCAAGGCCCAGCTATGATCTCCTCCCTCTCCCGTTCAAAAGAATAAACACAAACTAAAAGTCAGACAAACAGAAACTTACTTTCTACTTGTGCTGGGTTTCTGAAAGATAAAAGAAGTCTGTAGTTGTATGTAGAATCTGGTCCTTATTGAAGTGAAAGATGAAGTAGACAGATGGGCATGAGCAGAGAAGGAATGATGGGCCAGGTGCAGAGTCACCAGCACAGAGAACCCTCCCTCCCCCACAACCCCGTGCCTAGCAACGGGCTTAAACTAAAAGCACTTGCACCATCACTCTCTTTCAGTATTAACCCCTGGAGATGACATCTAGGCCTCAGTTGTGTTTCAGCTCTAGGCCCAGAAAAGCAGCAAAAAACCAGCCCAGCAATGCCATGGGTGACATCAGGACCAGCTGCAATGACTAATGACCCCTCCCCTGGCGCCAACCAGGCAGTGGAGACCCTGAGGACCTAAGGAGACACACTGGGAAAGCTGATGAGCATTCTATTGAGAGCCTCCCCTGAGACCTCAGATAAAAGCCCTCAGGATGGAGCACCCAGCCTGGCTCTCTCTATGGCGCATATTGGCACATCCCCTACCCCTGCTTTTCCTAGGTCCCCTCTCCCGCCCCCCTGCACTGCATGCCCAAACCTCTCCTCCTTCTTTGGTCCCTCTCTCTACTAAGCTCCAAGGGCCCTTCTTTTGCTGGAACTTGTTTCCTGAGCCCATTTCTTCTACTGCTCACTTCTACCTCTGTGACTTTCTAAATAAACTTTCTCTTATAATCTGAGTCTTGGCTCTGAATTCTTCTCGTAGTCAGAACTCAAGAACCGAGGTTAACACCTGGTGCCGCTTTCCCACCGCTAACAAAATATGCTGCCTTCACCTCAAAAAGCAATATGTCTCTTTGAACTTTCTGTTTTTCACCTCTGAATCCTTCAGTTTGCTGGCGAAATGAAGAGCTGAATAATCATGCTTGGATCAATGTCAGAGTCACCCCACAGGCCGAGCCCTCTCTCAGGCTTTTAGTGGCAGCTTCTTATGCACTCCCAATTATTGATGGGAATTCTCCACGCCTCGCTGGCCCTGTATCTTTGCAGTCACCTTGAGAGGGGGAGGGAGGGTTTCAAAGGCTCGCTCTATATCAAGTCAGAGACGTGTGTTTCTCCACATATTTTTCTAGGACCGGCTTCCACGCCATCATGGTCAGTAATTGTTATCAAAGTGATGGTTTCTCCGCTGTAAAAATCACCTCGTGTTGTGGAGGTGCCCCAACCGCGGCTGGTGCCAAGGGCTGGACTGTTGTGTGCAGGTGGATTTCCGAGGGTCCCAGGCCTTTCATGTGCTGGCGAGGGGAAAGCCCTGTGCCCAGATGAGATTTCCAGGAGCACCTGTGCCTGCTGCCCACACACCTGCAAGGAATTAATGTTTTCCATATGGACTCCTGAGGATTACCTGCTTCTGCCACGTGTGTTGATAAAAGTGGCAGAAGTGCTCCCCGCACCCACTGTGGTTTCCTGAAGAGAGAGAGCTTTACCTGCACGAGGCTGCGTCTCCAAGGCAACACAGAAAGAGAAAATTGAGAAGAATCATGTCAATCGTTGTTAGGACAACTTTTTTTTCCTTTTTAAACCATTTGTCAACATTTTGTAGTCTAAAATATACTTTGTCTTGGATTCCTAACTATCAAGGTGTCGGCATGATTATTCTAGAAACAGATACACAGGGCAAGTAAGGGAACCATATTTAAGATCAGGGCTCAGAATGCTGAGTTTCCAACTTGCGGGGAAAAGTCAGGTCTGAGCTCGCCCTCCTATCCTTGCTGCATTCCACCTGTCCCCGGAGGCAGGCGTTTCGTGGCTGGCCCTGTCACAGCCCCCGCCCCGCCCATCTTCCGGCTCCTTTCTCTGATTCACTTTTTGTTGCTTGCCCGTGCTAACTGCTGTCTCCTTTTCACAGATCTGGCTGTGTCGCCCCGTCTGAGGTAGCTGATGGGTGGGAGGCCTCTGTGCCAACGGACAGGCCGGCCAGCTCGGCAGAGCAAAGTGCTAATTGAAAGGCGCTGTCATCACCCTGTGCTCTCAGTCTCTTGCTCCAGCGGCTGAAGCTTCTGACAATGTTATCAGCCAAGGCTGCAGGCCTAGATTGGAGAATTGGGGACATGCAAACCCCCATCTTCACGTTGGCGAGGGGGTCTGGCAGTCATTGAAAAGCCAGGAGGCTGGCACATGCCCGAGGCCACACTCACAAAACAGTAACAACTGGCATTTTCGCTTGTGATCCGATTCTGATAGCTTCCTGGGAGGAGGAAAACACTTTGATGGTCACCTGTATCTTTCTGCTGAATCCTTTACCGAGGGGTCTGGGTGTGTCTGCTTAGATCATTTAGGAGAAAGTTAAAAGAAGCTCTTTGTGCATTACTCGTGGGCTCCCAACTCTTGTTTGGTCTCTAAAAGAATAGCTTTGAAAAAGGCCCTAAAAGAGAAAGGTTTAGGGTAGCCCCCCTACCCGAAGAGGGGAGATGCCAGCTAAGCAAAGGGCAGGTCAGAGGGGTCACTGGAGATAATGGAATTTCAAAACCATTGTAAAGGAGCTGTCAGGCCCAGACAGGCTGAGAGGGGAATGAGCTGCAGCTCCCAACAATTTGATGTCCTGCAGTAATGAAATGATGAGTCTATTTCACACAATGAACCTGTCAAGAAAAATAGTGTCACTTCAGAGGAACTTTGGAAAGCTCCCCTTCGTTGCCCACAAAGTATCCATTTTCAGGTGCTAAGTGCTAATTAAAGTTAGGAAGTCAGAGCAGCATTCAGTGAAATTAGATCATGTCAAAGACGACAGCAGGATCAGGATTAGCGTTCACTCCCGTGGATGGAGCATTCCAACCAAGCTGATGTTTACAATACTGGCAAACGCTTTTAGGTTGCAAAGTTGCAAAGAGGAATGCATCTTCTTATTTCATCAAAATGTTCCGTTCTTGCGGATTGAAAAATTCTTCTTTGAAGGCAGTGTCCGCTTTATTTATCTTCTAACTCTGAGAAATAGTTCATTGTTGCTAAAAAGTATTAACTCATTAAGTCTTTGATTTTTTTTCTTGGAGTTCAATTGCAGAAATTTTTTTCTCCAGATGCACTGGTATGTTTGTTTTATTTGATAAAGTCACATAACTTATATCAATTTAGAGTATCTCTCCTTTTTGTTTCTTTTATGCCATGGTTTCTATGAAGTTAAGAACTGTTAAATATAAGCACCATTGGAATAGCGCAATGATATCTCACCCTCTTTATTCATTGAATTTTACTCTATTGTTCTTATTTTAATCATTTAACGTACCTGTGTGCATTTCTTCTGAAGATTTTTTTCAGAAAATAATTGGAAGTAGGTGAACTAAACTAATCAATAAGTAAAAATGAAATGGTAATAAACCAATGCAAATTAAACTGTGGCAAGAAAGTGTGTTAGGCCAGGTCCTGCCCATGAGGCTCTGCTCATGGGAGAATGGGTCCCCGGGGCCAGTGGCCCAGGATGGGTGTTGACGGGAAGGTTGTTTGTTTTATCAGAGTCAGAGAGATGAAAGCCAGAGGCAGGAGGAGAGCTGAGGTCACAGACTAAGGGAAGGTGGATCATGCATCAAATTGGAATGACAAGGAAAGACATAAACAGAGATTAGGCCAAGAGAGCAGTAGCAAAGGAGGTCGGAAAAATGGAACAAGAAGCCAGGTGCAGGCTAAGTGACATTTGACAGTTTGGGAACTAAATCTTCCAATGTTAGGCATCCAGTTGGGTATTTCTTTTATATAAACCAGGACAGATAACATCTGTATAATATCCTTATGCCGGCCGGTCTGAGGATGGGGCTGACTGGGGGATAAACTAAGGGCTGGAATGGCTGCACGTGCCTCTGTCCTGTGAGCAGACTGACTAGGTGGACTGGGCAGGGCGCACTCCATGCACTGGAACCATCAGTTAGCTCCAGCCTGGGATGCCGTGGAAATGGGACGCTCAGAGTTGCCAAGAATATAAGTTTCATAGGAATGCTCTGAATTATTATCAGATGTTGCCTTGATTTTATGAAACCGTGAAAGCCAAAAAGGAAGAAAGACAGAAAAAGAAAAGAAGAAAGAAAAAAAGATAAAAACATGTTTGCAGGCCACCAGTTTGCATCTCTAAATGATAGAGCTGTGTTTCAGGGTTGGAAGAAGCCTGGTCTCTGCCACTTGCTAGCTATTGACCTTGGGCAAGAACCATGGGGGGCCCAAGGCCACCTTGGAATCCTCTTTATCTGTATCTATCACTTGTTTTTTATCAGCACCGCTGGGCGCTTTTCCATATGTTTATGTCCCATTTGCCCAAGTGTGTTTTGAGGTCAGGAAGGTCAAGTACTGGGGTTTACATTTCTTTGAGCCTCCAGTTCACACAACATTATAACTAACACATAATAAAAGCTTAACAAATATTTTTTGCTTAATGGATATCTGTTTGAATTGCCAAAGAGTGTAGTGCTATTTATTTTAATATCCTTTATAACTTATCTTCTCCCACGCTATAGCACCAGAACTCAGAATTTTGAACAAATGGCCTCTGTAATTTTTAATTTCTCATGTTCTAATTAGGTTATTTTCTTAAATAAATACAAGCTGTGCATTTTGCTACTTTAAAAAATATATTTTTATTGGTTTCAGAGAGGAAGGGAGAGGGAGAGAGAGCTAGAAACATCAATGATGAGAGAGAATCATTGATCGGCTGCCCCCTGCATGCCCCCTACTGGGTATCTAGCCCACAACTCAGGCATGTGCCCTGACTGGGACTGGAACCATAACCTCTGGTACATAGGTCGAGGTTCAACCACTGAACCACACCAGGGCCATTTTGCTAGTTTGTAAATGATAGCAAATAAAATACTGAATTGTAAAACCCTGTCTTATTTTTTAATAGAAATAAATAGATACAACCTAATGTGTTGTGATATTCAAGGATGATAGATCTATTATATATCTCTCAAGATCCAATCCAAGGCTTAAGATAAAGAATCTTCAGATGGCAAGTTTTTTCAGGTATACAGCTGACTTCTTATTTTTCTCCTAATTTAGAAAGTTGGATTTCTCCTGATTCTGTCTGCTATGTATGATGACAAAAGGAATTACAGAGATTCTAATGTTCTGACAAAAGATGTTCTAAATACCAATACAACATAGCATTTCAGTATTGATTTAAAAATCAATCTGCAAGCCCTAAAAAACATTTTCCCTTAGTGTGCAAAGTCATTCATTCATTTAATTTGTCTACAGTTGCTGCCACCACTGCTTCTCTTCATTCTGAAAATGTCTGTAGCAGTTTGGAGAGGCACAGTTATGCTGCAACAATAGTGACCACACCATCTAAGTGGATTCCAACAACACAAGTTTATCTTTTATTCCTGCTTTGTGTCCTTTTGGGGTTGATTGAAGCTCTGCTCCCTGTTGTCTTTACAGTAAATCCTCACTTAACGTCTTCGTCGATAGGTTCTGCAAAATTTAAGCACAACGATGGCTAGGGAAACCAATTTTACCATAAGTTAATTGACATAAACAAGGGTAAAGCTCCTTAGGCAACTCATCAGTGCTATAATGAAACGATGTTGAATAAAACAAAGTTATTTGAGGACCCGCTGTACTTTGGGACCTGCATTGAAGAAGTGATCCCTATATGGAAAATTGCTGGCAAAAGAAAGAGAGAAACATCATGAGCTTTGGGCTGGCTCTTAAAACTTCTGCTCAGAAGTGAGCACTTCTAACTTTCTATTCGTATTTTTGGCCAAAGCACACAGGGCCAGAGAAGCATGGTTCTCTCACAGTGAGTTCTACTGCCAGGAGGGCCCCTGTAGAGAGGGCCACCGGAATTTCTGACAAACAGTAATACACTCAGCCAAATGCCCTCTGTGCTTTGTGAGGCCTCCCTTATTCTAACCCACCCTCATACACATCCTGGTCTAAATTGTCAGGCTTCCATAAGGTATGGCCAACTGCATGGCCAACTCTCATTTTGATAAGACTCTCCCCCAAAATACCAATGTATGTTGTGGGGAAGATAGAATGATCTGGTATCTTTAGAGAGCAAATCGGCAATTGTTATTAAAGTTTCAGCTATGCTATTCTACATTGAAGCATATATTCTAGACAAACTCATGCTCATGTGCAGGAGACATGAATAAGGGTATTCAACCTGCAGCACGGAAAGTAAATAAGCTATTTACAATGTATTAATATAATGGAGTTAAAATAAATGTACAATTAAAATGAGGGAACTAGGTATGGCACCTTCATACAATGAAGTTGAAATGAGTACACGGTAATTGAAATGTATAAGATGAATGCATATCAGCATGAATCGTTGTCAAAAACACACTATGAAATGCAAAACAGTAAGATGTAGAATTACATAGTACATGGCAATATTAAAAAACATCACTAATCTGTGTGTGTATGTATGTGTGTGTATGTCTGTGTGTAACACAGATGGGAAATACACATATCAAATTCCTATAATTTTTGTCTCTGAGGAGTTAGAGAAGGGGAGTTGAGACACAAAAGGTTCACTTTATAAAAATTTTTATTTTACTGTCTTTAAAAATAATTAAAAACAAAAATGTCAGCAATTTTGGACTCTGAATACTGGCCGGTACAGGTATCTGTTCTGTTCTGTACTTTCTTGCAGTTTTTTAAAACATAGAAACCAAGTTATTGTATTTGCAGGTACTCCACATGTTTTTGTAATAGTGGTTCTCCTATGTATTGACTCCACCACCTGAAGCTTTTTCAACGTAGACAGCTACATTTTTCTCCACGGACTTCAGCTTTTCATCTGGGTATCATCAGCGAACTCACTCATATCCATTATCCAGAGTGTATCACCTGCCTTTTTCCACTGCCTGAAACTTTAGCACTTCAACCCATGGTCAGGGCTGGCAAACACTCAGTGTTACCTCATCTTGTCACTCGGACTCACCCGTATTTCATTCTCAGATTGCATAGTGTTTACCCTTCCCCCCCAACATACAGCTACTCTTAGAGACTGAGGTGAAATACATCAAGAGTTGTCAGATATATTTATCCATGGCCCAAGTGAAGAAATGATTCCATTCCTCTTATACCCATCACACTTCCAAACTATGCCACTCTCCTGACCTCCCCACCAAGCACACGGTGCGGGAAGGTTCTGGGATTCATGCCAAGAAAGCACCCCTGTGCTTCAGACAAATCCGGCTTTCTCAGTATGTTCATAGAGGTAGCCTGTAAGGACTAAGAGGGTAAGAAGGAAGTCTTGTGTGCTACTCAGCACTTTCATAAAAAATCTCCGTTTTTTTCCCCCTACATTGAGGTTAGTCAACAATAGTCTGTCTGATAAATCTCTGGGTTTTTCTTTCTCCTCTTGGCTGCTCTTACTTTGGCAATACAAAACGAGTGTGTCACCTGATGATCAGCTTCCCTTAGCCTAACAGATGACTCTTAGCAGCACGCCAAGCATTAAAGTCAGCTTCCAAACCTTTTGGCTATGACATTGCTATTGAAACTCCTGCAGGTCCCTAGTAACTTAAGACTCACAGCAAGAAAGCCAGAGGGGAAAAAGATATAATAAAGATGCTTCCTTCACACACTGACTAGCTATGGGGGGAGCGGGGGTGTGGGGGGGGGAGGGAGAGTTAGAAATGTGAGCTGTTGGCTCCTTTCAAATCATTTTCCCCTATCTTTACCTTTTCTATCAACCAGCCAAACTGTCTGCATTAGCCAAACTTTCACTCAACACAGCCCACATCTAGGACAATCACAAATTCCCCATGAAGCTTTGAAACTCTAGAAGAAGCCAGGGCTGTGTCCACACTCTTCTGGATTATGCCATCGACCCCATGGCGCCAAGCGTCCTGTTGGGGCTCACGACTTGAGCCAAGCTGTCTCTCTAGAACTTCAGATTCCGTATCTGCTGAAAACATCATCAAACTGTCCCACAGACACCTCAAATTCAAGACGTCCCCAAGTTCACTTCATCAACTTTCCACCCTACCCAACAAAAGGCTAAGCAAAATGAACAAGACTGACTTTCCAGTTTGGACTCTATTTCTGGTGGTAACAACACTCATTAGGGCAATTTTTTCTCCCTTATGCCTGAATTCAAGCAAGCACATAATCGTTTTACATCCTAAAACGTGTTTCCATTCCTGCGTCCTTCAGGCCTTGTCATCTCTTCTCTTGACTACTTATGAAACCAGCTCTAACTGCCCCTCCCCCGACTCAACACCCCTACAATCCATACTTTCCTGGTTACCATAGTAATTTAATTGAAACTCAAATCTGCCCTCAGCCAGCATTCTTCCCAGGGTCCCCACTTTTCCAGGGACTAAGAGTGTGTGGTTGTTAATATGTCATGAAAATCTCTCTAGGTTTCCCCTGTTTTAGGAACTCATCTCCTTTAGAAAGTTGCCCCAACCCCCAGGCTGGGCATAGATGCCCTATTTTGGTTCTTTCCTCCATCCCATAATAATACTCCGTTTCGTTGTTTCCCTTCAGCCTGAAACTTCTCAAACATCTTCTGTCTTTCATGTTGCTAAATCCAATGGTAAGTGCTAGACATTTCTCCATTTTAAAGTAAATTCTCGGCACCATGTAATAAGGTGACCACTCCCTTCTTCTTGAAACCTTTTACCTTTGCTTTCATGAAAGACCATTTGCTTGGTTTTCCTTTTACTTCCATAGCTTTAATTGCCTATCTAATATGCTGGCTCATAATTCTTGGCTCAAACATTGAATGTGGAGTATTCCATGACTTAGGCATAGTCCATTTTCTCTATTTCTATTCCCTCTCATTAGAGCAGTGATGGCGAACCTTTTGAGCTTGGCATGTCGACATTTTGAAAAACCCTAACTTTGGTGCCGTGTCACATATAGAAATTTTTTTATATTTGCAACTATAGTATAACAAAGACTTATATTTTTGATATTTATTTTATATATTTCAATGCCATTTAACAAAGAAAAGGCAACCAAAAAAATGAGTTCGCGTGTCACCTCTGACACGCTTGTCATAGGTTCGCCATCACTGCATTAAAGGATCTCATTCTCTTCCTTGGCTTTACAGAAGGTTATATATCATCATCCAAGACTTCTCCATGAGCTAGCTAGCTCTTCTCTATTTGACATTTCTATGGGTGTGATAGCCTTAGGTGTCAACATGGCTACACTATAGCACCCAGTTATTTAATCACACTTTAACATAGGTGATGCTGTGAAGGGTTTTGTAGATGTGGTTAACGTTGACAATCACTTTAAGTGAAGCTGATTACTCTCAATAATGTAAGTAGGCCTTATCTCTTAGTTGAAAGCTTTAAGAGCAAAAACAGAGGTTTTCAGGAGCGGAAACCATTCTGCCTCAAGATGGTACCATAGAAATCCTGCCTGAGTTTCTAGTCTGCCAACCTGCCCTATGGAGTTCAGACTCAAGACTGCAACATTAATTCCTGCTGGAGTTTCCAGCCTGCTGACCTACAGATCGAATTCCTCAAAAAAGTATCTCTCTACCATCTATCTACCTATCTATCCATCCAACTATTCACATATTTCTTATTACTTCTGTTTTTTTTTTTGGGGGGGGCGGGGAGATAAATGGCTATCTCACAGCCACCTCAAATTCAACCTCCTTCAAACACACACAGCTGGTACACTCCCTTCTCCATGTCACTAGAGCCAATTGCCCCACCCAAGCAGGAGTCTTCTTTCATCCCCCCTTCCCCTCACCTCTGCCTGTGTCCTAATTTGCCTGGGACAGTCACTTAGGTTTGTTGATCCAGAGTATTTATTTACAGCATTTCCTTTTGCTCTCAAAATTGTCACTGGACAATAAATGATATACCCTATTCCATCAGCAAGTTCTTTTATTTTCTCCATAAATTAAATCCCAAATCCATCTACCTTTCTTCATCTCCTCTGCTACCACCCCAGTCCATAGGACTATCATCTCCTGCCAGGCTTCTGAGGCCAAGTCCTCAGTATTCTCTCTTTCTTCTGTCTCATTCCCTAATAATCCATTCTCCACTCAGCAGCTTGCCAGAATGACCTCTGAAAAATGCAAGGTGTGCCATTTTACTCCTTACTTTATACAATCTCTCAGCAGGCTCCCCTTATACTTAGACAAAATACAATCTGACATTCTTACCCCGCAAAGCCTTCCCTGATCTTCGTCTGACCACCTCTTAGTCCTTGCCTTCTTTCACTCTTCCCTCAATCACTAGGCTCCAGCCACACCACGTTGCTTGATCTGGCCAAGATCATCCCAAATGTAGGGCTGTGTTTTGCTTTGATCTCTGCCTAGAACCACCTCCTCTAGACCTTCAATTGGCTGTTTCCTTCTTGTCTATTTCAAGTACCACCTCCTTAGAAGTGCTTCTGTCCAAGGCACTGTTCATGGACTCCACCTCCCTTCCAATATCCACTTCCTGTTATCTATAGGAATCGGGGAGCCCATGCTTGCTCCCCTGGCCTCACTTGCATCTGGGGATGGCCATGTGGTGTGGCTGGGGACATGAGACACATGTGAAAGCTTGGAGGGTTTTCCCTGGGAAGCAGATATCACACATACTGTTCCTGTCCCTTCCTTTCTGCCTACAACACTGGTGGTCTGTCATCTATCAGTCAGCCCGTAAATGTGTATTAAATAAACGAATGAGTGCATTAAATTAGTGGAAGAACATTGTTCTCTCACATATTAATTGGCTTGTGCTCTCCCTGGGCAGAGAAAACTGGTAAAAACAAGGCAAAATAAAACAAAAATTTAAAAACTTACTGGTGTTTATGGCTAGCAGCTCCTTCAGAGGCAATAGCTGTTTCCATTTAGAAATAGTGATATGCTATCCTTCCCCAAAGCCCCTCCCCCTCACAGCTTACATATATAGATCCTAAATACATCTTCAACAGATCACACAGTTCTTGGGCTCCATTTACCACCTAAGAACTCCACACCAGCACTCTGTCTCAGAACCTCAGAATCTAACCTGGGCCAGCATTCCTCACTCGCAGGACTTAATTACAGCGTAGGAACAGCCAGAGAATGTCCTGCTCCTGATCTGATTGGGCCGTCGTAAGCCCTGGGGCCTTCACAGATGGAGGCCTAAACTGCCTCATTAGAGATAATTATAATGCTCTCAATCTTTTAGACTCTCATACTACTTTAAAAACTTGCTAAATTTTGTTTAGAATATTTTTTTTAAAGAAACAGAGAATGTTTTCTCTCTACAATTTCCCCTTAATTAGGGCTGCAAAGCCAACTCACCGTCGGTGCACTCCTGACGAGCCAGGACAAGGCGTAATGACGATTAGGATCTACAGGTCTGCAGGAGGCAGAGCGAGCAGATGAGACTTGGAATTTCACATGCTCTTTTCACTCTGGGTTCTCAACTGATAAAAACCATGTCATCTAAAACTACAAACTAGGAATACCTGTATTTTGAATGAGAGACTGTGTAAGACATGTACCCCAAGCCTGTAGGATGAGCATATTTAAAACCATCTTACCTACTTACATAAACTTGCTTTTGAACCTTGGACTTGTGAGTCTAGTGAGATAAGAATTGAAGCTTCGCTCTGCTTGGATGCTGGTGGCAGGTGAGACCTCAATTATGAGGGCAGATTTGATAATGGTCTCTGTGGCCTAAATTTGCAGAATTCCAGGTATGCACCCTGAACACTTTCCGATTTCCTGCTTTAAAAACCTGTCATTTCACCACAAGATTTCACATCATTGGGCTAAAATACCAATTTCCCCAAATTTTGATCTGAATGAATATCAGATGATTTCCCTTGCAGTAAGTAGCTAAAGTTAGAGAATTGGAAACATACACCAGAAATTCTTGTTGACTTTAATAAAGTCAAGATGTAGAGATTTGTTTCCTTTTCTCATTATTTGTAGCAAACTTGTTCAAAATGAGCACTTCTGGAATAAACATGAAGATAATATAAATCATCATCAGGGAGTTTTTTTGTTTTGTTTCCATTGTGCTTGTTGCTGCTGCTGCCACTGGCGTAATGGTTGTCAGAGTTGTTCAGGAATAGTCTTGAAGCAGGGGCACTTCCAGGAAGGGGTGGCCGGTGTTACGGGTTGAACTGTGTCCTCCAAAAAGATACACCTAAGTCCTAACCTTCTGTACATGTGAATGTGAACTTATTTGGAAATAGGATCTTTGCTGATACAAACATGTCAAGATGAGGTCATCAGTGTGAGCTCTAATCCACTATGTCTGGTGTCCTTATAAGAAGAGAAAGATCCATGTGAAGACAGGGACACCCAGGAAGAAGGTCATGTGACAATAGAGACAGAGATTGCATGGTGCCACTGCAAGTCGAGGAACACAGAGGTTTGCTGGCAAGGCCAGAGCTAGAAGAGGCAAGGGAGGATTCCACCCAGAGTCTAGGTAGCCGGCTCCTACTGACACCTTGATTTTGGACTTCTGGCCTCCAGCACTGTGAAATAAGTTTCTGTTGTTTTAAGCCACCCAGTTTGTTATGGCAGCCCTAGGAAACGGATGCATCAGGGTTAGGATCTAGAATGGCAGCAGAAAAGCAGTGGGTTTTGGTCTTGCTCATAGGGAAAGAAGAAGATGGAGAGAAGGACTAGAAGGTTGGGGGGACATGATATTCACTTTGCTTATTTTATTGCCTATGATTGGCACAGCCTGAAAGATGAACTGGGAAACCAAAGACTGAATGTGAATAGATAAGAAATTAGTTCTTTCTTTTCTTTCCTTCCTTCTATCCTTCCTTCCATCCTTCCTTCCATCATTTTTTCCTTCCTTCCTTCCTTCCTTCCTTCCTTCCTTCCTTCCTTCCTTCCTTCCTTCCTTTCTCCCTCCCTCCCCTCCCTCCCTCCCTCCCTTCCTTCCTTCCTTCCTTCCTTCCTTCCTTCCTTCCTTCCTTCCTTCCTTCCTTCCTTCCTTCCTTCCTTCTTTCTTTCTTTCTTTCTTTCTTTCTTTCTTTCTTTCTTTCTTTCTTTCTTCTTTCTTTCTTTCTTTTCTTCCTTTCAACAAATATACTCTCATTGAGTGCTGAGCACATGCCAGGCATGGTGTACCTTCTTCTTTCTCTTTGCTTGACTATAAGGTGGTGGGTAGAAATAGTGGGAAGGAAGTAAAAGAAGAAAATGAGTTAAGAAGAAACTTGTACATCAAATGTGAATAGGATGAATCCTTCTACAGATGAATATGGCAAGCATAAGCCCACCAAGATGGGGAATTTGGTCAGCAGCAACAACAGCACTTGGAAAATTCAGTATTTCAAGATATTTGGCTTTAGGAAAGAACTTTTTGGAAATAATTCATAGAGAAAGACATGAGGAAAAACAAATTGTCAGCTATTCTCAGCCAGACATTTATTTGCATTTGTCTTTTGTAAAATATAAATATAGATGAAAAAGTTAGATAAAGGCTTTATTTTCATAATAAATTTATAATAGTTAAAATTTTTATTAGAATTTTTTCCTTTTTAAGTGAATAGTAATAAACATATAACATTATATTAGTTTCATGTATACAACATAATGATTTGATATTTGTATATATTGCAAAATGATCGCCACAATAAGTCGTTAACAGCCATCACCATAAATAGTTACAATTTTTTTCATGATAAGAAGTCTTAAGATCTACGCTGTTAACAACTTTCAAATATACAATACAGTATTAACTGTAGTCACCATGCTGTACATTACATCCTCATGACTTGTTTTTTTTATAACTAGAAGTTTATACTTTTTGCCCCCCTTACACTTTATTTTTTAGAGCAGTTTTAGGTTCACAGCAAAACTGAACAAAAGGTACAGAGATTCCCCATATACCTCCTGCTCCCACATATACCTCCTTCTCATTATCACCTCCAGCAAGAGTAGTACATTTGTTACAATGGATGACTCTACACCGACACATCATAATCACCCAAAGTCCATAGTGTACTTAGGGTTCACTCTTGGTGTTGCACATTCTATAGCTTTGGACAAATATATAATGACATTTGTTCAATATTATGGTATCATACAGAGTATTTTCACTGCCCTAAAAGTCCTCTGTACTCTACCTACTCACCCCTCACTCCACACTAGACCCTGGCAACCACTGATCTTTTTACTGTCTCCATAGTTTTGTCTTTTCCAATATAATACATTTTAACTAGTGGCCCAGTGCATGAATCCATGCACATTGAAAGAAAATTAATTAGAAGAAATATTTTAATATTGCTATTCACAATTTCTCTATAATAGAACCAAATTCATGATCGACAATGACAGGTCAAAACACACACGTGTGATTGGCGCCAGGGAGAACTTTATATATATAGATAAACTTGCTTAATTAGACCTGCTTTCTGATTTAGCTAAACTTTTTCCAGCCCAGTGAAACGCTCCAACTTTTCTTTCAGGTAATTGTCAGCAACACAGCAGTAAATATTAACATGAAGCAGATTATTATTGTAGATCATGGAGGGAGAACAAAAGGTAAAATATTTAACTGCAGCAGTGTTTGACTATATTCTGCTCAGTGAGAAAACTTGAAGCCATTCTCAAGGTCTACGATTTCTTACTTTTTTTCAGTCAGGTCAAGTTTCTAAGCTTTCTAAATCTCCATTTTCTGGCTAATGAAAAGAAAATAGGATCCCACTGAGTCTTCTACCTACCTACTCCAGGACTTCTGTGAAGATCAAATGAGATGAGGCATGGGAAAATGCTTCACAGACGTTTGGTTAAAATGCAAAATGTTTCCACCTGGCTATAAAGCAAGTCATGTTCCTGGGCTGAAGAAACTGCAAGGAGGCTAGTAGCTAGGGAAAGGAAGCCGGATGTTGCTATGTAATGCCATTACCCAGCACCCACAACCACGTTTCTGGGCTGGGCTGGGCTGTGGGCCGCATTTCGCACCATGGGGTCTCGGCAGCATCAGCTGCGATTTGGTGGGCTGTAGCTCCGGGGTGGTGGCGGGGCCTGTGTCCCACTTGGGGGAAGCTGAGTGTTGCTTTGTGGGTGCCAAGTCCATGGTGTCATTTCTCTGTAAATGGTCAATGCACATCATGGCAGCTCCTGCGTTGAGTGTCTGCCCCCTGGTGGTCAATGCATGTCATAGCGACCGGTTGGATGGTCAGACACTTAGCATATTAGCCATATATATATATATATATATATATATATATATATATATACACAGATATAGATATATAGATATAGACATATATACTTTAAACAAGCTATAAAGAAAGATAATGCGAATCCCCAGGAAAAGTGAATTTCTTATAGCAGTTGAAATTGTATAAAACAAAAATATTTTCGGTAACCTGTGCTCAGAGTAGTAGGTGTGGGGGGGGAAATTCCATATCGCTATGAAAGATGGATTGAGGTAAGCTGATCATTATTTTTT